>NC_135743.1:1928750-2260000 GCF_041903045.1 Epinephelus lanceolatus
CCACACACACACACACACACACACACACACACACAAACATCTTTTATATCAAATCTCTTTTTTGGATGCAGTTTTCAAAGGATGCAGCTCTTCTGCTGGAATGCAGACACACACACACTTGTACGTATCCCCTTGAGTACCCCATCACTATTGGATGTACACATCAAAGCCTACAATGCCTGTTATGTGTGTGTGGCGACAGACAGTAATTAACTGGGAACATCCCAGTGGGACCAGTACTGACTAACTCCATCAATCAAAGTCAATCTGCTGCAACCACTGGAATGTCTGCAGGGAGCTGGCATGCTAACACTTCGTTAACACGGGAGTGTGTGTCAGGGTGTGTTTGACATTCACAACAAAATATTTGTTTGGTAATTTAACATGCATAATCATGTATCAGCAAAATGTGTGTGTTTATGATTTGGTGTTGAAAGTGAAGTGCTGGAAGTCAAATGAAACATTTAATGATCTCGATTTATTGAAACGATGTTAGAAGACATTCGAGCTGCAGGTGTCACCAAACGCAACAACCTGAATCAACTGTCCTGCGTCTATGATTGGTCAGCTGCCACCAGAGATTCAGCGTCCTCTAACCAGTGTTAATTTTGTTGATGAAAAGTTTTTGTCCGCAGCCTTTTTCCATGACAAAAACCAGATGATGACGAGCTAAAAACAGATCTTGATAATGAAACTAAGATGAAATCTATGTTTTATTTTCATTGACGAGACGTGACAAAAATGTAAGCAATGGACTATCAGACACGTAAAGCCGAGAACAGTTTATTATCTCCAAATGCCCGGTGAGCGACATGCTGGTAAACTCCAGCAAATAGTCTGCACCAGTATCTGTGAGTGCAGCTGGCTTTTTTCGTCACTGTCTGATGCCTGAAGTCACTGACCAAGCGCCAGTTTTTGACAATTTTGGAGTGAGACCGAGCTGGTTAACGTGACGCAAAAAGTAGCGTCTGTGATGTCAATGTTAACAATGGTCGCGCTCCTCAGGCTCCTCAGACAGGGAACAGTAACATCACCATGCACCAACTGACCTACACAGGGTACCTTGCACATCATGTGTCAGTGTGGAATGTCCACGACCAAACATCGATATGTGACAAAGTCAAAGTGAAAATGTGTTGGATGCAGCGTTGCGGTCAGTCTGCCCGCGTTCTGCACCGCTGCAAACGTTGGCGGAAATTTACTCAACATCACTGTAAATGTGTTTGTTAATTTCCAGCTTTATGAGCGCTGATTAACTGGAATTGATAACATTATGGATGATTATATACTGTGGTCATAGAATGAATTGGATCTGTTAAACCACAAACACACACACATTTGGTGGTGACAGACAGTAGCCAAAGGTTGTTTGTAAGTGTGCGTGTGTGTGTGTGTGTGTGTTTGAGAGAGACAGAGGGGGGATATGAAGGGGTTAAGCAGGGAAGTGCTGGAGCCAGAGAGATTGACCCAGACATGACCTGCCTATGAGAACACAGTTTAACCCCTTACACACACACACACACACACACACACACACACACAGCGGCTCATCCTGAAAAAGATGGAGAGATGGAGGAGGAGATAAAGAGAGATGGCACGTCTCGTTTTTACTGCTGAAGTCGTAAAATAATGTGTAATAATATCACCGGGCTTCCTGTTGTTTCACAGACACCGACATAAAAACTGTTCTGCAGGACGGAGCGCTGATAATTAGACCCAAAAAATAAATTCAGCCCATTCTGTTTGTTTGATTTTACTGATCAGCAAACATATAACTGATATAAATAAATCTTTGTAGATACACAGATAACAGGATGATCACTTCATGTTGTTTCAGTACCTGTGCAGTAACAATAAAGTTGAATCTAATCTAATCTAATGGATATTTAAATAGGAAGCCTCTTGTTAATACAGCTTTTGTTATCTCTGCTCTTAAAGATTTTGATGAACTCATTTTTGGGGGGATTAAAGAAACAAAGGTAGAGAAATAAGAATTCATGGCTCGATGCTGCAGATGATGCAACTTGTTTTCTTTCTAAGGAAATCATGTAATTGTGTGTTGTTTGTTTCCCTTGTTTCAGTCTGTGCCCCCTCTCTAAATTTGGAGATTATTGCTGGTCTGTGAACACAGCGCAGGAAGAACTCTTCTTTTTTTACCTCAGCAGGAGTGTTTGAGTTGCAGGGTGGGTAACTGATCAGAGTGGATCGATAGATGAGAGGAGCAGCTGCTGCGAGTTAATGCAAACTTTTAGACCCAGTGTAATTAACAGTTAAATTTCACTTTAAATTTCACTGCACCTGTCATTCTGCTGCTCTGTCTGTGACCAGAGTCCGACCAGCATTGCTCCCTGAACGGTCCAGCTCCATAAATAAGAAAAAAAGATTTGGTGACAGATGTAGGAAACCCTGCAAATACTGTAATAAAATAAAGTACACGTACTAAAATCATTGAACTATAGTTACTTTACAAATAAAGATTTTTGCAAAGAAAACATGTAAAATTGTACCAGTGCAACAATTAGTTGATTGATTGACAGAAAATTAATTGGTGACTATTTTGATAACAGTTTTTCATGCAAAACATTTTTTGCTCCAGCATCCAATTTGAAGATTTGCTGCTTTTTCTTTTACTTTTAATATCATCCATTCATCGTCATCTGCTCATCTGGGGCGGGGTCGCAGGGACACAGGCTGGGCAAAAACATTTTCCTGATTGAACTTACGTTTACTTAATAGACAATGCAGGACTTTTACTTGTAACTGAGTATTTTTACAGTGTGGTAATTAGTACTTTCACTCACTGAACATTTCCTCCACCACTGGTGCTCCATGCTGCAGCCACTAGTTCAGTCTTGCAGCTCAGTCTGACCTCAGACTTAGTTCCTGGCGTTTGACCAATCAGATAACAAGTCACCGCCAGTTTAGGAGCACATTGGCCGTGAACTGGCTGAAATGAGGCCTGTTCACCAGCAGCAGTCGTTAGTCTGGGTTGTGTTCAAGACTGTGTGTGTGTGTGTGTGTGTGAGAAAATCACACCGTCATAATTCTGTTTATCTGGGTGAAAGTGTGTCTGTGTGCTGTGTTTTTGTTATCGTAGCCTAGACATTCATTTTGGGTTTGTTTGTGTATATGGATAACCATTTTGTGTATACACAGTGTGTGTGTGTGTGTGTGTGTGTGTGTACATGTTAAGTTGTTAGAACAGTGGAGCTACAGTTGAGCGTCTGCTCCCTCCTGCTCTCTGTCAGTCTTTGATGTGTCTCGGTCTCGTGGATCAGATGATCCGTAGAGAAGCAGGAGAGTTGTTTATGAGCTGTGGATGAAAAGCATGTCATTTCAGTTGTTGTGTGTGTCTGTGTGTGTCTGTGTGTGAATGTTGCTTTGGTTACGTCTTGGCATCGACATCAGACCTCGTCTCCATAAAATCTCTGAGCTGAAGTTGAACCTGTGAACTGTGGGACCGCTCTGCCTCCGCTCACTGACTCTTTGTGTCGTCTCCATGAAGACATGAAGAAAGACACTGTGTGCAGTCTGTGTTGTTCTGCTTCTCAACGCTCACACAGGTTTCTCTCCTTCTGATTCTTCAAAAACATTCCCAAAATGACAAGTGTCTTTATTTTTATCCAGCTTTGTTTCCCACAACACAGAAACTCCTCTATAGATGTGAGTCTTTTAATCCTGGGAAACAACAAGCTGAAACTGAATCAGTGCAAAAAGTGAAGGTGACATGTCTGCAGCTCGCACACTGGAAACGTTCTGTCAGTCTTTATTAACAGAGACATTTTAAAGTGTCTGTGAAAAATCAACATGTTGACAGTGATGACCACAAAGTGTGCAGCAGCTTACACTGTGATCACTCAGCCCATCTTCACTCTGTACTTATCAAACAACGCTGCTTTGTCGGTGATGTTGGCGTCAGACACCGACGCACAGAGGCAACTTTCCTCACAGTATGATTCACAAAAGCATCCTTCACAACGATATGAAACACACCTTTTGGTAGCAAAACATGCACAATATTTGTGAGAACAGCCTTCAGAGTTGGGGTGAGAATAATGAAACATATTCACACACTGTGTTTGATTAATCTGAGTTCTCACAGAGCAGCAGAGAAACACTGATCAATAAAGATGGAAATATTTCACACAGGTGATCAGAAGTGGACCGACACACAAAACCTATAATATCTTTGTGTGTTCGTCCCCTCTGGTTTGATTATATGTGTCTGTGTGTGTGAGTATGTGTGTGTGTGTGTGTGTGTGTCCTCATGGTCAGAGACACTGGATTGTTTATGTTTGCTATGGCAGCAATAGAGTTTTGTGTGTGTGTATATGTTATGTTAAGATGAGCTGATTGGCTCTGAGGGGATAAAATCACACACACACACACACACACACACACACACACACACGGGGTCATGATCAGTTAACGAGCAGATGTCACTAAAACTCACTGTCACTCTGCCCACAGTGTTATGCTGAGGTCATACACACACACACACACACACACACACACACACACACTCTCTCTCTCTCTCGCTGACCCTCCTTGACTCCAGTAGTGAACTGTTAAAATTAAATAATGTGAAACATCATATTTCAGCCAACATGTTTTAAAGACACAGAGACACTGTCGTACATTAAATCTATGTGTGTCAAACTGAACACACCAGAGGTGAACGGCTGTCATTATTATTTCCAGTGTACAACCTCACACCACCAGCAGCAGCTAGATGCATGTGGGCGCTCCTGGACACGCCACCCCGCAGCATTTCACGCCATCGTCCTATTTCCATCCTCGACTGCCCTGAATTAAACACAGTTGTCCCCACCTGCTCTCTGCTTGTGCACACAGGCTCCTATAGCTCTTCTTCTCTGCTCCTATAGCAGCTCTTCTCTGTTCCCGTGGCAGCTCGACTCCTCTCCTCTCCATAGAAAAAACACTGTCTGAGTTGCTTAAAAACACCCATACTTGGTGCCTTAAAAGCCGCTGGACACACAGCAGTGACTCAGTAAAACTCCACCAGTGTTGTTGTTTGTTGGTGTTGGTGTTGAGCAGTGCTCTGCAGCTTGGCTTGCATCTCCACATGCCACCACCCACTGTCCCCTCCACCTCCTGATGACAGAGTCAGCTCATACGTCACCGTAGTAACATTGAAATGACACATAACATGCAAATGTCAAGTGTTCATGGTTTGCAGAAATGTCAACACATTCTTCTGGTGACTGGGCTGGTTTCTTTGAAGCATCTGAATCAGAGCCTCTGTATTGAAATAAAATCAAAATGGCCGCAGCACAGCCGGCTGTAGTGAAACTGTCGTGTTCAAACACTGGAGCTCTGCAGCAGGTGCTTCAGTCTAGGGCTGCAACTGACAATTATTTTCATTGTCGACTAATCTGTCGATTATTTCTTCGATTAGTTGACTAATCATTTTATCGAAAAATGTGTTAAAATGTTGAAAAATGTCGGTCTGTTTCTCCCAAACCCCAAAATGATGTCATCTAATGTCTTGTTTCATACTCACGCCAAAAGGTTATAGTTCACCGTCATGGGAGAACGTGTGAAGCTCCCAATAATTGAATGTAACAAGTTGTGATAAGAGTATTTTGGGTACTTTTATAGTACTTTTCTATGAAAAATGACTCAAACCGATTAGTCGACTACTAAAATAGTCACTGATTATTTTAATAGTCGATTAGTCATCGATTAGTGGACTAATCGTGGCAGCTCTACTTCAGTCCCATCAGGCTGCAGATTTACATGTTTTAATTCAAATGTACTCACTACAGATTTCCTTCTCTGTGCCTCCTGTTCTCCTCTCATTTAATTTCCATCTTCACTCTTCCTCTCAACATCTCTATCGATCTGTGTCCACGCACACAAGTAACCAGGTCACTCTGAGGAATCAGACAACACTGTTTCTGTTCTCTCTCATGTGGTTTCTCAGCTGCTCTCTTCTTTTGTCCTCTTTCTTCTTCTTTCACCTCACCTCCTCTCTTACTTCTCCCCTCTCTTTACCATCTCCTCCCTCTCTTCCTCCTCCCTCCCTCTCTTCCTCCCCCCTCCGTCCGTCACAGAGCCGACACCGAGCTCAGTCTGAGAACTTTTTACAGAACATAAACCTGTCGTCACGCAGCGTCATTACTTTGTCATCCAGAGCAGCAGCCCTCTTTTCTCTTTTCTTTAAAGTCTTTTTTTTTCCTCTCATTTATCTGTTTTCACTCCACTCACTTCCTCCCTCCTTTCCTTCCTCCTTTCTTTCTTTCTTTCTTTCCTTCCTCCTGTTTTCCATCCGTTGATCTTTCTGTGAAATGTTCCTCTCCTCTACATTTCCTTCACTTGTTTTTTTCACATCATTCTTTCCTAAAGGTTGATGCTCTCATGCACACACATTAATATCTCTCTCTCTCTCTCTCTCTCTCTCTCTCTCTCTCTCTCTCTCACACTCACACACACACACACACACACACATAAGAACACACGGACAATCCCTCCCAAACTGCCCTGCACATGTTAAAGTTGGCTCGGAGCTCAGAAAGCTGGAACAAACCTGTGTAGTGTGTGTGTGTGTGTGTGTGTGTGTGTGTGTGTGTGTGTTCTTTATTGCAGGTCTTTTGATTGACTTTGATTCAACATTTATCAGATGATACTCTGATAATCACCACAATATTAAAATGTGTTTCTGTAGTATCTGTATCTGTCAGTGTTCGGTCTCTTAAGAGACAGAGTGAAGGACGTCTTTTCCACTCGGTCTGACAGTGTCACGCATTTATCGGCTTTTTCTTGCTTTTCATTAAAGTATAATGATGAGTTAAATCTCCAAACCTAGGACGACATCACTTTTTTCGCTGAGATGGCGCTAAAAAGCCCCTTCTTTACGCCGCCATTGTATTTTTACACACAACCAAACAACGGCGGCATCATTCTGCTCCAGTGTGTGATATAGACAGTATACCAACATCGCAGAATCAAAAGAGGCGTAACACTGACAACAGCGTCAGCTCTGTGACATGGCAGCTGATCTCATCCCCAGCTTGGACAACCCAATCTCACTCTGAAGTCACAGAATACCTGCACATAGGCAGTGACTTCCTGCGTCAGATAGCAACGAAATAAGCCGTCCTTTTATGTCGGCATGATATGTGGCCGGTTGCTGTTACTGTTTAATGGCACCCGGCAGCATCAGGGGAAACAAGGTGGGACAAAAAAGTTAAGGAGGTGAAAAGTCCAAGAAGGGTGGGTAGGAGGGGTGGCGGGTGGGTCCAACAACCACCAACTTTCCTGTATGTTCATAAAGCCAAACCCTGCTCTTTTTCCTCAATCAAACCACGTGTGAAACAACATCAATTTGCAGTGTTGTACCACCCAGAGTTGGGTATAACGCCTTACAAAGTAACGCATTTTTTTGCAGTAACAAGTAAGCTAACGCGTTAGTTTGCTGTTTGAGTAATCAAATACTTAAGTACATTTTCAAACAAGACACCAGTTACTTCTGTTACTTTTAGAACGCTGGTCCTTCAGCTCCGACACAGCAACGGCTGTCGTTTGGTTCTAATAACGGAGATAACGTTAAACCTATCAGTCGGAAAGAAGCCACGGAGCTTGTGGCTCGCTACGTGGTCGGAGAAATGCTGCCGTTGTCTACGGTGGAGTCTAAATAGGTGAGTAGGACTCACTGACAGACATATTTCAGACTCAGGACTTGCATTATACCTGGTACACGCTACACGCTGGTACTCACCAATTATCCCCGGTCGTCTTTCACGGCGTGTGTGATGTCATCGGGTTATTCTTGTCCTGTTTTTATCACTTTCACTATTATTTGAGTCACTGTGTCTGTTCATGTGCCAGCCGACTGTAAACTGTCCAGCTACTGTATCTTCCACAGGAAGTTCTGACAAATGTTTCAGAATAAAAGCCTATTTAGAAAATGGAGGGATTCTCTCAGCCAAGGTTATAAGGGGCTTTTAATTTGAAACAAGTGTTGAGTTTGAAATGATGGTGCGATATGTTAACTTTACAAAGACAACGGAGCGGATAAAAAGTAAATATATAAACACACAGAGGGATTAATAAATAACGGAGCGTCTATAATGTAGTTTGTTTCAAATGAAGCTGGGAGCCTCTGCAGTTGTGGTGAGTAAAAGCCCCGCCGCTATTTATTAGTGTTATTACTTTATGTCCGACCGTGAGGATGTACCATTGTTTGCTAGCTTGATGCTAATAACAGTAACGTTAACTCAGCGGGTTGACAAAGTGCCTCTGCTGTTTCACACCATCATTTCCCCCTTTTACTCTGTGTGGTAACATCCCTAGAGGAAATATTAAAATGCTGGGGTGTCGTTGTTATACAGTTGTCTACGGCAGCAGATCGTTATGTGTTTCTACTGGTCAAAGTGACGGCTGTGATGGGAGAACTGGATCTCAGTCTCAAATAACTTTAATTTTGTAGACAAAAAAAATGGCGCCCTGTGGTCCATTGCCCAATAGGAAATGTAGAATACTCAAAAGTACTTTAAAAGTTCTTGAGTTACTTTTCTCAGGGAGTAACGTTGGAAGTACTTTTAGAGTAATTGAGTTACTTTACTCAGGGAGTAACGCAGTAAATTAACTGGTTACTTTTTTAAAAAGTAACGCAGTAACATACTTTGATTACTTTTAAAGTAACCCTTACCCAACGTAGTGCTTTTATTTTGAAAGAGACTGTATCAAACTGTACATTTCCTGTGAAAACAGAAGTGTATTTTGAAAACAGACAATGCATGTAACAGGCTGAAGTTGACACGGCGTCCCAGAACGTCAACAACCAACACACTCAGGGTACCTTGGACGTCATATGTGGACGTGGAAACAAAGCTTTTATTTACATTTATTTCACAGATAAGAAACAATAAACTGTGAGGACAATAAAGTCCCCAAACAAAGGCATTTTAAGTCCTGTGTTTGATTTATCCTGGCTTCATATGAGTACAGAAAAACTGCGCCAGCTGCTAGCCTATTTATACAGTGTAAGAAGTCATAGTCTTGTGCTAATAATGTTAGCATGTTGTGTTTTTGGAGGAAGCGAGTTCAGCAAAAGACAAGTGTTTGTCTGTGAATATTGTGAGTTATAGTGAAGCTGATTTGTGTTTGACTTTGTCTCTATTGAGCCATGTTTAATGTGTGTTTTGAATCAGTCAAACTTTAAATCACTTCACAGAAACCTCCCTGCTGTCTAGTGTTTTGCAGTTGTACCTGCAGGGTGACGCGGACACACCTCTGCACAACTATCAGTGGTCATAGCGGTGTAGCCCACGTGCGTAGTCTCTGCGTAGAGCTGACGCACAGCTATAAATCCACCATCAGAGGTGACAGGGATGAGCTCCGAGAGTGTCTGTGGGAAGATGAGGTCATCTGGCCTTTCCTGTTCCTCTATCTCTCTGTCCATCCATCTCTCCTCTTCACCACACAGACGCCATAAGTAACCACACGCACACACACACACACACACACACACACACACACACACACAGATAAGTTGAAGCAGCAGAGATGAATGTGAGAGAGGACCAAAGTGTGAAAAGCAGATGGGGAAAAGAGAGCTGATAAGAGAGGACAGGTCCATGATGTCACCTCATAAAACAGGAGAGAGACAGAGGAGATGTGGAAAGTGTCTGACGTCAGCTTCTCATAATTCACTTCATGCGGCATCAGTTCCATTTCTCAGCGTCTCACCAGCGCTCCTCATACACAGCTGCCTGAACCTCAGCCGCCTCAGCTGTGTTTGTGTCGGTCTCATGATGAAGTGATCCTCACGTGGAACCACAGGAAGATTATTCTCTGTGAGAATCCTCACTTTCACCAGCAGAGGTCAAAGGTCAGGGTGACCTCTCTCTAGCTGTTGGGGATTCACAGACACCTCAGCAGGGTTAAACCAGGTCCTCTGATTAATCCACTGTCTGCACACCCACCACAATCTGTCTCCTAAATATAACAGTCACATACAGTTAATCAGAAAACAGGTTCCTCAGTAAATTTAATGCCCAACATTTGTATAACAACAGGTTTTCTCTGTGCATCTTGCTCCTCAGTTTGAGGACACCAAACCTCCACAGGGTTAAAAAGGCACCGCAGCATACTGACTGATTTACAGCCTTTAGTTATACAAACAAAAACATTTTTATTGGTTGCATTTGCAGATTTGTTTTCTGCCAACACCAAATGTTCACACTCAGAAATCTCAGCACGCTCTCTGTCAACATTTTTCATTTGTTTTCCGACAACATCCGCTCGGCCAACTACACCATGATTAAGTCTTTTATGGTTCTGGTCAGGCATTCAAAACACTGGGTTAAGGTTCGGGAAGGATCCTGGTTTTGGTTGAATATTGAAAAAACCAGCAGTGACTGAAGCACGAGATGGGACACGTTGACTTTTTAAATATTTAACCCGAACCACAATCTTTCCCAATCTGTAACCTCCAGCAGTTTCAAACTGAGAACATGTGGGGCGCAGGTCTCCAGTGTCAAAGTCCTGTGGTTTGTATCCACCCTGACCTCCTCCCTGTCACTGCGCTGTCAGTTAATGATGTCACACAGTGTTGATCAGAAAGACATTAACACTTAGACAAGATAAAGTCATATAAATGCATTGTGTGTTATATGAGAGTGGACTGAAGGATGGGGCTGAGATATTGTGCAGATATATAAAGAAAGCTGTGACTTTGCAAATTCTTTATTCTGAAAAAATAACTTCAATGTGTGTAAGATATTTCATCACATCCTCACTGCGACCTCGTCACATGTCCACGTTTGGTCATGGACTTTCCACGTCCACATATGACGTCCAAGGTACCCTGGGTGTGTTGGTTGTTGACGTTCTGGGACGCCGTGTCAACTTCAGCCTGTTACATGCATTGTCTGTTTTCAAAATACACTTCTGTTTTCACAGGAAATGTACAGTTTGAATACAGTCTCTTTCAAAATAAAAGCACTACGTCAGTACAACACTGCAAATTGATGTTTCTTTCCTTCAACAACAAACACAGGGTTTGGCTTTACAATCTGACAGGAAGTGAACACCATCCACCTCTCTCACCCACCCTGCTTAGTCTTTCACCCCCTTAACTTACGTTGTTAACTGGCCGTGTTTCCCCCTGATGTCACCAGGTGCCATTACAAAGTAACGGCAACTGGCTGCGTATCATGCCGCCTTGAAAGGACAGCTTTCTTCATCAGTGTCTGACGCTGGAAGTTACTGACCAAGTGCTGGTATGTGACGATTTCGGAGTGAGACTAGGTTGGATTTAGGGGGATTTAGCGGCGTCTATCTGTGAGGGTTGCAGATTGTCGTGGAGGGCCTTTTAACTATGGTGGTTGATTTGAAAATGCAAATGTCTCTATCTAGAGTCAGTGTGTTGTTTGTCCATTCTGGGCTACTGTAGAAACATGGCAGTGCAACATTGGACTCCATGGATGAGGACCTGCTCCCTATGAATATAAAAAAGCTCAGACTAATGTTTCAGCTGATTAAACAGTAAAGAAAACACACTGATTATATCATATTTTATAAATCCTCCACACTGGAGCTTTAAATGTCGTAGCAGATAAATGTCAACAGAAATGAAGTCTTTGAAAGTAGAAACACAAACTTAGAGTCTTTGAAAAGAACATTAAAATATATCTGTTGAAAAGAGAGTAAGAATACACACACACACACACACACACACACACACACTGTCTCTCTGCTCTGCTAAGCACCATCTAAATGTAATGCTACAGTTACTCTGCTGGTTAGAAGCCTGAGATAAATGGACCACATCTCCTCCTCACTGTGTGTGTGTGTGTGTGTGTTGGGTTTTAGATTTTATATTCTACTGCACTTTATTGAAATAAAAAGTTATCATCTAAAATATAAAATAATGAATAAATAATGTGGATGTTTTTAGCTGTGTTAAGAGCGTGAGGTCCAAACTGACGTAACAGAGTCAGAATCTGGTTTATTGCCAAGAAGGTTTTCACATAAAAGGAATCTGCTTTAGTGTTTTGGTGCATGTACGACTCATAAATATAAAACAGAAAGAAATTATAATGAAAATATTTAGAAAATAATATTTATATGGTATGTTATGAAATATATTTTTATTTAACCTAAGATGTGGTCACCAAAGTTTGGCTCCTTAAAAAGAAAATACCTGGTGATTTTCAGGAATGTGTCGACTGTATCGAGGCCTGTGTACGATAAGTAAACCTGATTAAGATGTGCCGTCAGTTTCTTGTGCCTGTCGAGGGATAAAAATAGGATTTAAATTTCAACTGTGATAAATGGAAAAAACCTTGTCTGTTCCCAACATACAGACTGTTATCTGGTGACAGGAGTTCTGTCTTGTTTACTTCGAAAAGTTTGACCTTTAACCCTTTATTGTTTCTGACAGGAAAACACAGAAAACAACCACGTTAAACACATTACAGAGGGTGTGTGTGTGTGTGTGTGTGTGTGTGTGTGTGTGTGTGTTGTAATTTAGCAGATTTATGACATGTGGGATACAAAAAGTTCTATGTCAGATAAATAAGTTATATTCTCTCTCTCTGACACACTGTGGTCTTTGTTCCCATTGTACCAGAGCAAATACACACACACACACACACACACACACACTTCACAGGGTGTTCATTCATTCTTTACATAATTCTCTCTTATTGTGTTATTTAACCAACACAGATGTACACTGCACACACACACACACACACACACACACACACACACACACACACACACACTTGTAAGTACCAACATCCTTTCACACAAGCCTTTAACAAACAAAACTAAACCACCAGCTCATAAATAATCAGCTCTGCCAAACCATACAAGTGTGTGTGTGTGTGTGTGTGTGTGTGTGTGTGTGTTTCTGCTACATCAACATGGTATGTAGTTGTGTCCTGGCTGGCAACCAATGGGGTTCGTCCTATCAGGATTAGTCTGGAATGTACAAACTTCCTCTCCCGTCTGTCTCCCTCCTCTTCCTCTCTGTCTGTCTCTCTGCTGCGTTCATGTCTTCAGTGAGACGTGTTTTAGATGATCCTCCGTCTAACCAGAGCGGTGTCAAAAAAATGACACAGGTTGGTCGTATGGTTAATATTTAGACTGTATAGAGAGGTGGACGACGCGTCTTCACTTCCTCAACTATGCAAAATTGGAGCCAAAGTATCCAGGATACAGCCGCTGCCATCTTGTGCTGGTGACATCATTTGGAGCCAGAGTCCATACACTTGTGTGACCCAATAACAAGCACACAGATTGACACGCACTGCTGTCAATCATGACATCACACCTCTGTATCATAGCGTTCGGTAACTAATTAAAACCAAGCCTCAGAAAAACAAACACACAAACAAACATCACAGTGACAAGGACTACCTAAAATAACAGAAACCATATTTGGGAAAAAATTATTTTAGGGATTCAGCGATTTATCAGCTGAACATCAGTATCGGCCAATATTCTCTTTGTTGTTGACACTCACAGATTACAACAGTTAATCTGTCCGTCCAGTGTGTTTGTGCAGCATCTTGATTGTTGCAGTGACGACAGAAAAAAACACAACTTGTATTTAGACTTGTGTTTCCAGGTTAAACAATCCTGAACATACATGAGCGTGGGATCAGTTCCTGCACAGACAACACATCTGTTTACTACACATGCATATTTACTACACATTGATTTTTTACACACACACACACACACACACACACACACAGTGGACCAACACACACACACACACACACACACACAGCAAATGTGATGTTTTTCCATTAATGAGCCAAACTGTAACCAGACTGTGTTTACTCTGAGCGTCTCGAGGGGTTCGACAAACGTTGGGAGCCTGAGAGCATTTCCACACACAGGTTTGGTGTTTGAGAGGAAACTCCTCTTTCCCTCTGACTGTGGATGTGACCACAGGGAACATAACCTTTTCCCCTCGGTGTGATGGAGTGGATGTGAAGGTTTGAGAGAGACTGCTGGGATGATTTCCTCTCCTCTGTAAGCACAGCCTCTCTCCCATGACCACCTCCTCTACCTGGAGACCTCTCTGTCTCTCTACCTGTCTGTGCGTCTCTGTTTCTGTCTCACAGACTCAGTTCACTGCCGACATACATGCTGGATGTGACGGTCTCAGCAGCAACGGGAATACTTAACTATTTTCTACTTAATTCTGTCACTAAGCTCGTTATTTTTTGCAGCGTGTGACCTCCATAGCGTTACTTACTTTGCTTAAACTTTTTAACCAGTTCAATAGTTGTGATGAATGATTACTGTTTTTACCTTCAATTCAAACATCACATTTGCAGGAGCTGTTGTTTTTGTCATAAATACTTTCACACAGAATGTGAATATTCAGGCTGCTCTCACAAATGTTTTGTATGTTTTGCTACGACAAGCAATACAACCAAAGTCGTATATATCCCACATATTTTGAAAGGCTGTGATCACTTAACCGATAAGCTGATGGCAGTTAACAAGGAAGCAGTCTGAGCCATTGTAAGGAGGCAGGTTGGGGTGGTGGATGGGTCACTGCAAATTTGCAGGAAAGCCCAATCAGTGTTTTTTCAGCATTGGCAGTATAAAAACAAAATCGGGGAGTGCAGCAAAATGCCGCCTACCTACTTTTGTTTATACAGAATGTGCCTTTTTCGGGGCAATGGGGGGCGTGAGCAAGTAACAAAACGTGTAGCTCAGCGTGTGACGTAAACAGTGACGTGGGAGGGAAGCCGCGGCTGGTCAGTCCTTCGACGATTCTCTCGTAAGTCGGCCCGTCCTTCACCGTCCCCGTCATCTGACGGTTAATGGCCTCTTCGAGGACAAGGAGGACGCACAATTCCTTGTCTCCCCAGTTGCTCATCTTTACAGTGTCTGTCAGGTTTGTGTTTCCCTCTTGCTACTAGCTGCTCGCTAATTCCTGCTATCAGCTGTTTCCTGTTTATCCACCGCCAGTGGCTCGCACGTGCGGTGTCATCAACAGCTCCTCCCACAAGTCATCAACAGCCCCTCCCATTGCAGAAGGCCGCCTCGGTCTGTTTAAACTAAAAGGGTTCCACCAATATGTCTACCCTACAAGGCGGAAAATTGGGCACCTCGGATCAACTCTCCAATCTGGCTCTGTGTGTCTAAACGCTCGCAGCTTGCTGGCAAAACGGCCCAACATTCGCCAAAAATCTGGCAGTGTGAAAGGGGCTTATGAGTCATTTTAAGTTACGTCCTCACCATGTTTCTTGTCCTAAACCTGACCTCCATAACGGTCCATTAGGGATGTAACGTCATTTGTGGGGCACAAATTCATAAGATGTCATACAGACTGTTCTACGAGAATACGTTAGAAAATGACATGGCGGAAAAGCAACTTTTTTTTTTCTGAGCCGAGTCAAGACATGATCACTAATTAATTTAAGAAAAACAGCGCACACTTCAAGATTGTTTCATCAAAGTTTTTTATAATGTTGGACGTGTTTATTCACACAGAAATTGACTAAGAAATGAAAACAGAGTTTTAGGGAGTAGCCCAATCCCAAGGAATGTAGTCAACGGTCTGTAATATGTTTGTGCGATATCAAATATTGAACTATGTCATCTTTTCACATTGCATTGGAAAATGTTTCCTGTTAACTGTAAAGCAAACTGCATCAGTAGACCCGTAATCAAAAAAGTTCTTTTCCATGAAACAGACTGAAGCTGTGTGTCCACGAGATGTAATGTCCTCAGTAGAAAGCTCACATTTCTCAAACTGATTTTATCCTCATTATCGTCCAGAGAAGTCAGCACATTTAACAGTTTGCAGTATGAATATTAGTCATCAACAATATATACCAAGTCATGAGGGGACATGAGGACGTCCCAGACGAGGTCAGGACAACAGTGAAAGTCAGCATGCCGACCTTCTTAGAGCCAAACGTGACGAGGCTCATTATGACCCTGCTGACGTGCAAATCCTGAAAACCCGTCTGGGACAAAGCAGCCAGACGTCTCATCGTCCACTGAGCACCTGGACTTTAAGTTATTTGGGTCGACCCTTTTTCTTTCTCCGCTTTTCTTCTTTTCGTCTCGGAGCTCTTTATAGGCTCTCTCATAGATTCATCCCTCTTTAAATGGCACCTTTCCCATTATCCTCACAACAAAGGCCTATTTAAGTAGCTATTCACACACACACACACACACACACACACACACACGCACACCAGGGTAGGAGATAAATGGCGTCATTAAACAGGGGTGCTGAAGACTTCCTGGCCTCTTATACACACAACCCACTGAGTGTGTGTGTTCATATATTTCACCCTGTTTCACACAGACACACACTCAGCTCACTCTGTTTGTGTATTCATATATTTTACCATATCTCATACACACACACACACACACACACACACGCTGGAGGCCATCTATCACATCCATGAATGGAGCATTTAGAGTGGGTGGTGAGAGACAGACGGGCAGAGAGACAGACGTGCAGAGAGACAGACGTGCAGAGGGAGTGTTTGTTAAAACGACCCCGGGAGCAGAGCGTGTGTGATACACTTAAAGAAAAGTTTTTAATTCATCAGAAAATCATTGCAGCGTAATCATAGCCCTCATCATGCCTGTGTGATGTGTTGATATGATGGTTATGTGTTAGCATGTAGTGTAAACCCCTGTGGCTCTTTGCTTCATGTTTGGACAGCTGTTAATGTATTTTTACCAAAACAGTTTGGAGTCAAATTAGAGTCGATCCTTCAAGGTGAACACGTCACAACAGATATCACAGTTTCTGCATAAATGTTCCCATTAATGAGTCTGACTCCACCACGGAAATTCTGAGTCTACAGTGTCTGAATATCTACAGGATGAGCTTTAAACTGAGCTGTAACTGGAGCATGTGTGTGATGTGTCTGTAGTAGCAGTAGTTCTGTATCTGGAGTATCTGGAGCCTGAGAGGAGACGGGTCACCTGCACAAACTGCACCATTTCTGTGCAGGTAAATGTTGTTTATCCTCTGATAGATTATCCATTTACATCTCAAACGCATTTACAGCACGGCATTGACATCAGCCTCTTTTGCATTAGCCCCTTTTAAACTGCCAGATTTTTGGCGAATGCCGTTTTGCCGGCAAGCTGCGAGCGTTTATACACACAGAGCCAGATTGGCGAGTTGATCCGAGGTGCCCAATTTTCCACCTCGTAGGGTAGACATATTGGTGGATCCCTTTTTGGTTTAAACAGACCGAGGCGGCCTTCTGCAATGGGAGGGGCTGTTGAAGACTTGTGGGAGGGGCTGTTGATGACTTGTGGGAGGAGCTGTTGATGACGCCGCACATGCGAGCCACTGGCGGTGGATAAACAGGAAACAGCTGATAGCAGGAATTAGCGAGCAGCTAGTAGCAAGAGGGAAACACAAACCTGACAGACACTGTAAAGATGAGCAAGTGGGGAGACAAGGAATTGTGCGCCCTCCTTGTCCTCGCAAACGAAGAGGCCATTAACCATCAGATGACGGGGACGGTGAAGAACGGGCCGACTTACGAGAGAATCGCCGAAGGACTGACCAGCCGCGGCTTCCCTCCCACGTCACTGTTTGCGTCACACGCTGAGCTACACGTTTTGTTACTTGCTCACGCCCCCCATTGCCCGAAAAAGGCACATTCTGTATAAACAAAAGTAGGTAGGCGGCATTTTGCTGCACTCCCCGATTTTGTTTTTATACTGCCAATGCTGAAAAAAGACTGATTGGACTTTCCTGCTAATTTGCACAATTCCTGTTTAAAAAGGGCTTCTGTCTGGTCAAGCAGGAATGTCACACCCTTATGCTGTCACGCTGTTCTTTATAAAGGGTACGATCAAAGAATGGAGGGATAAACTTATCTTGCTTGTAAGCCGGCAACAGAGGATGTAGCAGCACCAAATTGTTGTCTGTGTAAAGGCCCTGACACACCAACCCAACAGTCGACCATCAGTAAGTGTTGGGCTGTTGGTGAGCGTTTGTTGGCCCAGTTGCTGCCGTGTATTTTGCACCGTTGGCCCTTGTTCAGGCTGGTTGGCTTGGATAAATGAAATCAATCTGATTGCCAGTTGAGCTCAGAGCACGAGAAGAGAAGTGTCAGTGAGTAAAGGAGGAGCTAAAGTCCAGAGGGAGTGAGACCAAAACCAACTTGATCCATACGGTCAGATTATTTTTCTCTTTAGCAGAAATGTTTCCTGATGGTTTGTGTTAGAGATGCACGATAATATTTGCATGTCATCAGAATCAGCCAACATGATTTTTCTTATTTAGCACAATGAATGAATATCACAGACACTGAACAGTATTTCATGTCTCCATCTGCTGGTGGGCCGTCATGATGAGAGTATGTATGTATAACATGATGTTCATTCCACTACAGAAGAGACTTTGAGTGAGTTGTTACATATGGACGTGTCAAATACCTGCAAGAAAATGCAATATTGTGCATCTCTAGTTTATGTTAGTTTTCACTGGCTCATGGTAAATGTGCTCTGTTCTTTCAACACTGGATTGAGTTACTAATGTGCTAACTGGCTAACTAGCATCAAGACAGCCGCTGTCTGCTGCTGTGAAGAGTTCTTTCCTCTCACGCAGGTGCAGAAGATACGTGCTGGTTGGCTGTCAGCTGTAGTCTTTGCGCTGTGCTTATATACAGCGACATCAGATGATGCAACAGGTGTCTTTTGTTGCTGCTCGTTCTCTGAAGTCGGTTTGGTGTGTCTGAGAAGAATAATTATATAAACAGAAAGTCCATTCTGTTTAATTTCATAATAAATCACACTGTACGAGCTTGATTGATTGTTATAAAGGAGGAATAGAACAGATCAAATTTTACAAAATGGGCAGCACGGTTGTGCAGTGGTTAGCGCTGTTGCCTCACAGCAAGAGGGTTCCTGGTTTGAACCCCGGGGTTGGGGAGCCCTTCTGTGTGGAGTTCACATGTCAGCGTGGGTTTCCTCCAGGTGCTCCAGCTTCCTCCCACAGTCCAAAGACATGCAGGTTAATTGGTGATTTGTCTGTGAGTGTGAATCCCACATAAATTAAGCGGTTATGGATAATAATGATGACGACATTTCAAAAATGCTGTTTACAGTTTTGTTTATTTACATCTTCTGCTCATTCTCTTCCTGACGGTTTGTACCAGCAACTTCTTCAGAGCTTTGGTTCAGGAGGAAACCATTTTACTCTAAACCACAGTTATCAGTGTCTTTGTTGGCTGGTTGTTGAAGACCTGCTGAAAATCAGTTAAAACACAGTGGAAAAAAGAATCAGAGTATTTACTGATGAAAATGTGAATATACGCTCTTGTTGCCGTGGCAGCTGATCGACTGTGCCGCAGAGAACTGAGATCACACTCATTGAAACTGATGATATAAACCACTGTTCACACTAACCACAGGACAGCGTGTGTGTGTGTGTGTGTGTGTGTGTGTGTGTGTGTGTGAGGAGGGAGATCAGCTTCAAAGCCGCCTCAGTCCTCACCACTGATCCATCTCCTTCTGTGAGTGTGATGGCAGTATAAATACATGGCTCTCTTTCCACCACACTCGTGTGTCTGTGCGTGTGTGTGTATGTTAATGTGTACATGAATGATATTTCATCTAGATTCATGTATTCCACACTGAACACAGTCTCATTGATGTTAAACACACACACATGCAACGGGGACTGCATGTGTGTGTGTGGTTTTAGGCTCTGGATGGTTCGGCTGGGAGGTTTCAGAGTGCAGAGGCTTGATAGAAGGATCAATGTATAGATTTCTATTTATTTTTGTGTAACTGGCTCCAGCAGAGCTCTATCAGAGAGGCCATGTGCTTATTGTATAAAAATCAGTCACAGCTCTCCATTCCTATTTTTACTGTTTATAATTGTTTGATATGTTTAATACGATCTATCAGAGGAGACCACCGAGTCACTTCACAGCTGGATTTCCACACATATAACCCGACACAGATACAGCACCCTGACAGCAGTACTGAAAACAGTTAGCGTAAAGTTATAGAGGTGATAGTGCATCTGTTACTGACGCTCTGGGACACCGTGTCAACTTCAGCCTGTTACATGCATTGTCTGTTTTCAAAATACACTTCTGTTTTCACAGGAAATGTACAGTTTGTATACAGTCTCTTTCAAAATAAAAGCTGCGAACTGATGCATTTGTTGTTAAAGAAAAAACACGTGATTAAATATAGGGAAAAACAGACCAGAGTTTGGCTTTTCAATCTCACGGGAGGCGAACACCGGTGTTCCAGGTCAAAGTTGATGGTTGGACTACTTGGACGTTTCACCCCTTAACTTGCGTTGTTGTCTGGCCGTATTTCTCCTGAGGCCACCAGGTGCTGTTACAAACTAACAGTGGTCGGCTGCGTATCGTGCCAGCATAAAAAGGACGACTCTTTTCATTAGTGTCTGTCTGGAAGTAGCTGCACAAGCACCAGTATTCGACAAGTTCGGAGTGTAGTTTTGTAGCAACCCTTCGCTGTTTTGCCAGCAGCTTTTTAGGTAAGAGAAGCGGTTGTTTTCGCTGCTTTTCCTGACAAGTTAGTGTCCACCAGGTATTTTAAGCCAAAACATGACTTTTCTGAACCATAACCAAGTGGTTTTTGTGCATAAACAAATCCACCCGTTAACCACGACGCTGTTGAAACATGAGGGTTATGTGTTCGGCACTTTGGCCATCACCATCTTGAGTTTTTGGAGCTAACTCACTGACTGTAGTGACGCCTCATTGACAGCCTGTCACTCAAAGAGGCCCCGCCCCTAATTATGTGTAACTTTAAGCCTTGATAAAATGTAAACATGTGAGTTATATAAACATTCAGCCCGTACAGTCGTCATGAACGGTGAAATTAGCTACAGACACCAAAACTGTTTTTGAACCAGGCTGTAAACATGTTTATTTCTACATGTTAACATAGAGGTCTGTAAGACTGACTCAGTGTAGGAGCCAGCCTCAAGTGGACATTAGAGGAACTGCAGGTTTTTGGCAGTTTGGTTTGGTGCAGAAACTCAATTTAAAAATGTAAAAGAGACGATGAGTCTGTGATCACAGGAAAATGAAACTCACACGTCAGTACCTGCGTGAAAATAACGTTTTCTCACCTCATAAACACAAAACTTAACTCACACGGTCACACTGTGTTCACTCAGATAAACACTAACTGAAACACATACCCACACACACACACACACACACTGAGGCGATGGCAGCCTGCTGAATTGATAGAGAGAGAACAAACAGAGAGCTGTTTGCTTTAGAAAAAGTGTCACAACTTTCATTCATCTTCACAGCTCACTGCACACACACACACACACACACACACTTAATTTGTACCGCTGAGTTCTCTCACTGACAACATTCACACTCACGACCCATAATTCTTATGCTGCACACACACACACACACACACACAAAGACAGCAGTATTCTCTGTCACACATTCACACACAGCCATAACTCAGGGTCTCGTCACACGTGTGGACACGACGACCAACTTTTCTGCTGTTGACACACACACACTCACGCTGCGGTGCTGAGTTGAGAGGAGTGTGTGTGATAAGTTGTATTATGAGACTGTGTTATCTGTTGTGTCAGCGCTGCCTTTAACACCTCCTTCCTCCTCCTCCTCCTCCTCACACCAGTAAAAATATCACTCTGGGTTCCTCCAGAAACTCTGAGTGACCTCTGAGGTTCCTCTCAGGCTGTGATGTCGGAAACCTCCTAGGCTTCATCCACACTAATGCATTTTCTTTAGAGCGCACAACTGTTGCTACGGTTACTCTGAGTGTCCACACTGCTCCGGGACGTTCAACCTCTAAAACACTTTTAAAAACACGGCTGACCCTGTTTGAGTTGTAAACTCCAGGGTTGTATTTTAGCCCTCACAGGTGGCAACAGATTTCTGAAACCAGTGATGGAGACGCCTACATTTATTCCTGATTGGGTCGTTTTAGTCTCAGGGTGCTTTCACATCTGTAGTTCAGTTCACTTGGTCCGATCCACGGGGGGGAATGATCCATTATTGCATTTTAGTTTTGGTTCGGTTCCTGTTCACACTGACTTTTTACAATCGAATCAAGAGGAGGTAACACAGGGTTATACCAGCTGACAGGTTACTTGTTGATAGGATAGTTTTGGTGTTTGTCACCCTGTATCATCAAACTCTGGCGACTGACAGAAGTTAATGCAGCAGCACTTTAACCCTCTGAGACCTGCCGGGCCACCGGCAATCCCAGGCGACATTCCTGTCTTTCAGAGGCTATGAAGGGCTGAGATTTAAAATCCTGTGGTTGGTTTGTTTTCTTTCACAAATGAATCAAGCCAGAGTCTGTTTGGAGGCACACCGAGGCTCACCTGTTCAGGCAGGCTCAGTTTGGTTGTTTGGTCCGCACCAGCGTTCAGTTGACAGCTTTCACTCCAGCTCAAATAAACCATACTCACCGCATAAACAGAGTTCGTTTTAACCAAACCCAACAGGTTAGGTGTGAAAGCACCCTCACTGTATTTACTTAATAGCGACCTCCAATCTATGTTTTCCGCCATCTTGACCATCTCAGTTTCACCTTGTTGTTGGTCCAAGCAAAGAAATCTCTGGTCTCACTTTTTTGCTATTGCTTTTCTTCCATCATAGTTTTCTGCAACTAAGCAACCAGCCAGAGAAGACAATCTGCTTCCTGTTAACACTGGCACATGCATGCCCAGAGTACGGGAACGGTCATGTGATAGACGGAGATCATTCTGTCAAACTCAGAAAGCCCCTAAAACAACCAACAAATAAATTTGGTTTGATGTCTGAAGTTCAGAGGCTTCAGACAGTCACTGACTGCAGAAGAGCAACACTAAATATTCAACTAGACGACTGTAATAATGTTTGTCTTAATTTGACTTTAAACTTTATCTCCTAAAAAATAGGAGACTATTTAAGGGAGGGCCTTGCCTCCCACAGCATGTACCCGATATGTACATGTGAACAGACTGAAATTAAAGCTGAGAATTAAAGCTAAAGCTGATTTACATTTTGAAGTCAGATGTATTTCAGATCCATTGTGCTCAACAACAGAGAGTACGACCTCGTCCAAACGTTCAGCACCGTTAATCTGTTGTAACATGAATCAGTGTGAGAGCAGCCACATATCAAACTGACAGTCAGTGTTTGGTGAGATTTTTTTCCCACAATTCCACACGCTTCCTGTTTCCTGTTTAGCTCCTAACCTTATCACAGACTGTAAATTTAGGAGTGTGTGTGAGACTGTGTGTATTTTGGTTGGTTCCTCCTTGATTAGATTAGCTGAGGTCGGATAAATCAGTCGAACAATGAGCTCACCATCACACACGGCATCTGGGTCGAGACGGTGTCTGTGATCTTCAGTCAGCTCGTCTGTACAGTCGGTGTGTGTGTCTGTGAGTGTCTTTTTGGCTGAGTGTGTGTGTGTGTGTGAAGTGAAATGATAGGATGCCCCACTCTCATGAAGATGATGATGATGAGCCATACAAAACACAGGCTGACACTTTTAATTAGACAACACCAACCACAACACAGACACACAAACTCCGAACATACACACCCTGAAAACATACTGTACTGCAGGTCTGCAGTCCTAAAGCCCAGAAGTGAGTTAGCATGTTAGCATGTTAGCACTCCAGGCTCCATTGTCTCAGAGTCAGTGGTTTTGGTGTGATGTGTGTGTTTGGTTGGATGTCTGAAATAAGGTCAGTGCTTAACACGCGCACATTTTGTTCGACAGCATAAAATATGTCAGTAAATATTTCACTGTGAATCTGAAAGCTTTCGTGTCTCTTAACCCTGAGAGACCTCAAACAATTTTGGGGTCTGACTCTCCTGTATTTATTTGATTTTCTAATAATAATAATTTGGGGCCGGGTGCAGCCCAACAGTTTGACTGCATGACAGCAGCAGTGTGTGTTTCCCAGGTGTGTGTTTGCACTTGGATTCACAGACACATACTTTGGTACTTGTGTATTTCTCTGCAGGTGGATGCATGCGCAGATACGAATGTGTGAGCTGGGTGTTTTTTGTCAAGGTCGGTCTGTTTAGTTTGTACAGTGTGTGTGTGTGTGTGTGTGTGTGTGTGTGTGGAATGCAGACTGCCACCAGAGGCTAGATTTACTGGCGGAAGCTCACTGCCAAGAACAGGAGTGGTCAGATTAATCACTTGTCTCCGTGTGTGTGTGTGTGTGTGCGCAGTGTTGAGTTTCCCATTAGATACGTGTAAGCTACTGAACAGCATTAGATTTTAACTTGTGGTTGGATATTTCAAAGTTTTAGAGACTAATAAAAAATGTGTTGTTCATTCAAGTTTCACGGTCAAACCAAAAATAGACGACAGCTTGACTTTTGGCATCACTTTGGATGTTATCAGTCCATTAACTGGCCGTAATTAGTGGTTATCAGACTCACACGTGGGTCAGAGAAGTGTGCTACACCCACTAAAGGTTCCGAACTCAGTCATCAGCCCATTAAACAGCCCTCTTTATTTTTATGTGGTGATGGAGGAAATCAGGTGATGTAACTTTATTACTAAGAGTGAGAGAGTCCACGCTCGGAGGCAGTTCGGAAAGTGGGCGGGTCAAACAAACACAGGACTCTCAACCAGAGGCCTTTACCATTTCCCAGTTTCCTGCCTCCTTGACTCCTCTGCTTGCATCTCCTGTGGGCAGGACTAAGACGCAAGGAGAGGAGGCGAGGAAGAGAAACAAGGAGGTACAAATTGGGAAATGGGAAAAGCCTCAGACCAGGGTTTGTGTCTCGAGCGAATGACATACATCACGTAACATTATGTTAGTAACAAATGTACTTACATTAATCAAACCATGATGTTTTTCTAAACCTAACCATGTAGAATCGGCACCTGACCCGAACAAAAGTGAAAGTCAAACCTAATGAAACGTCTCCTGAGCTGTTACCTGCATGCTCAACCTACCAGTTAGTGTCGGAGGACGCATTCAACCCCAACCTTTCACACTGATAACCCCTTATAACCGTCATTTAATCATCAGATAACATTTGGAATGGGTGCTTCCAGATAATGGAGCAGATTTTTTTTTTTGCTTCTTTTGTCCATTTGCTGCTCTGCATTGTTCGAGCATCAGATTCAATCTGCACATTATTCTACACTCGTACTAAAAAGTGCAATTTTCAGTATTTCTCTACAACTGAATGATGCCATTTAAATTCACAAACATGTAAGATAACACTAATGCTGTATTTATGAGTGTTGAAGGAAGATTTGGAGGAACAAAACAACAGAGACTGAGAATTCACCAAAAAAACTGAAATAAGTTCAGACGGAGGCGACGAGCAGCAGAGCTGAAGGAGCAGTTAAAGTGTGTGTGTGTGGTATGTGGGTGTGGTGGAGAAAAAATGACTACATACTGTAGTTATCCATCCACCGTGTGTGTGTGTGTGTGTGTGTGTGTGTGCGCGCTGATGAGCAGTATATTTTGCTGGATCACTTAAACACACCCACAGTCACACCTGTGGTAACAGGAAATTTGATGAATTTGCCAAAGATGTGGAGATACAAGACTCTGTGTTTGACCTCTCTCCTCTCTCAGTTTAATTCAGTTCAACAAACTTTATTAGCATGACGTGTTGCCAAAGCACAAATACACTTTAAAGGCAGGGAACAAAATTTACATCTGATTAAATTTATCACATCAGAGAAAAATAGGTTATTAAGTTAGTGAGCAAAATAGAAAATATATGTATACAGTACAAATATATATACATATGTGATATGTGTGTGAAACCAGACAAACAAAAATGGAGTAGAGGAGTAAATAAAAGTCGTACTGTGAGCTGTGAGGAGAAGAACTCTAGTTGTTACGTGTTGTTGTGTTGGTTGTCTCTGAGGCTGTGACATCACTGACATATCTTGCTGCTTCTACGGCACTGATACCGTTTTCTCAGAGTAGATGTTGTATTTTAGTCTGGTCAGAGAGTGAATCAAAGTCTTGGAGTTTACATTTAATTTTTGTCAAAGAGGACACAGCCTGTCGTCTTTATTTGTCTCTCGCTTTCTCTCTGAAGCTCTTTTCACACAGAGATGGCGCCATAGAGGCGCCACAAAGTCCCTTCTTTATGAGTCCTTTGCATTTTTACACAGAACCAAACAACAGCAGCATCATGTCGCTCCAGTGTGTGATTTTAGACAGTGTGCCAGCATCACAGAATCAAAAGAGGCGTGACAGTCATGACATGTAACACAACAGAGTCAGCATCTAGTGTGACATATAACATGCATGTCAGCAGCTCTTTATAATCAATAACAATGACATCACATGTCAATAACAATCATTTAGCGTCCCTGTTATATGACGGCTGATCTCGTCCTCTGCTCGGAGGGTAAGGAGCTCCTGGACCTCACTGTTTTATCAATTTGTGGACATTTTCAGCTGCTGTTCTTCTTTGAGTTACCTGCTAACTGCTAACAGCTACTTTTTAAAACTTTTCATGGGGGGGTCGCATGCATAACACATTGTCAAATGTGGTCCCGTCATGTCACTGTTACTACCTACAATGCCAGCTTAAAAGCGAGACAGCTCTTTCCCCCCTTTCTGCAATCGTGCCTTTTATACAGCACATCGAGGCGGCATACCGGCGTGAAAATTCAGCCGTAAAGATGCAGTGTAAACGGAGCTTTTGTTAAGGACTTTGGTGCAAACCTGTTCTGCTTTTTAAAGTGCTATAGAAATGAAATAAACCGGAGACTTTGAAATGTGCATAAATAATTTGATTGAAACTTCCTAATTTCTTACTGTGTGAACTCAAGATTCAAGTGTGACTCTCTCTCCGTCTCTGCCTTTGTCCACCCTGTGCCTGACCACACTGACCTCAGTGTGTCTTCTCCTTTTAAATCATCTCACATCCATGTCCTGTCTCTGACTCAAATTTTTAACATACTTTGAAAACACACGATAAAATCCATCTGTCCTTAACCCTTCTGTCTCCACCTCATGTTATAACGCTGAGATCACAGGAACAGTCACATGATCTCTGACCTTCATCTCCTCTAATGTTGGTGCAGAAAGTCAAACTGGGTGATAATCAATTAAGAATAGTTTTTACCTCACTGATCATGTTTGGTGTTCAGAGTCTGGCTCAGGCTCACAGTGATGGCTGTGTTGTCGGCTGTTTGGAGCCGTGATTACAGGACTGCAACAACAATTTACATACAGCTGAGAGTTTACTAGTGTGGGCGAGAATGTAATGTAGCAGGAGGGAGGGCCAGACAGACAGACAGACAGACAGACAGACAGACAGACGGAGAGTGGGGAAGAGGAGGGAACTGAAACTGAAGCGTGAAAGTAAAGAGGGAGTAACTGTGTGATTATACAGTAGAGGATGTTTATTACCTGTGTGTGTGTGCAAATGTGTATGTGACCTCCCCAACACCCCGTTTCCATGGCAACAGTGACACCATCACAGTGTTACAACTTCAATTTGGTTGGAGGGAAGAAACAGTCGATCTGATTGTTGCGTTTGTTTGAATGAAAATGTTAAATTAGAGAGCCGGAGATTTTCCCTCCGTGTGTGTGTGTGTGTGTGTGTGTTCAAGGTGACATGTCATTAACATAACGGAGTCATTTTCAAATCATATTTAGCATCACTTGAAGCCTGTTTGTGGAATTAATTTGGTGTGTTTGTGAAAGAGCTCCGTGTGTTTCCAGGAACGACTTTTCCGCCAGTTAAAGTGGAATAAAGTGTGTGTGTGTGTTGTGTAGTTAACCAATGATAGGTAAATCTGTTGGACACTTCCCTGGCAACCTTAATACCACACACAAACACACAGTGTGAGGGATCAGTGGACAGTTAACACCTTGAAACAGATGTCGTCTGTCATCTGCAGGGAACATTTATTATGTTTTATTATGCTGTTTAGAAATGAAAACACACGGGGAGGGGGATATGAAATGTAACCTGTAGTAGAATCATCTCTAATACTGTTTGTGTCATATTTGGAAACAGAGCTCGTGTGCAGAGCTTTTCTTTCAAGACTAATTTTAATTTAAAGACTTTTTTTCTCATGTCAGCACCTGCACTGAAAAGACTAAATATTAAAACTGAAAATTTCATTTTTTGTGTCACATTTTTAAAAAGAAAATTATTTCCAAGCACTTTCCAAAAACAACATATTAATAAAAGGGTAGCAGAAGCAGTGTTCAATCAGTAGACCTCCAGTTAAGGTTGTCAGCAGTTACCCGTTAATCGGTTAGCCACCAAGAATATTTTTGACCTGTGGGTTAATTGTTGCTGCTCTTCAGTTCAGTAAGCTCTACCACAAGAAAGCTAATAAGGTATTCATGCTACACTGGTTAGCTAGCCGCCGCTGCTGCAGGTCAGGTGGGAGCTAGCTAGTGTTGCCACTCATTCGACAATTAGCGCTGGTAGCACCATCCCGACCCCTGATCATGTTGCTGCAGACACATGGTGGCCAATCTTTCCTCAGACAGCCCCGGTGAGTAGGTGGCTTTGTTTTGAGCTGCCAAACCCCCTCAGCATTGTTAGCTCTGTTAGCAGCATCAGCACGGCCAGTGGGGCTAACATAGCTAACCATGCTAAAGGGGTTTGCAGCTCAAAATGAAGCCACAAACCCACTAACCACTCACTATTTCTTGAGAAATTAAATTAAGAACGAATCAGTCATGGTGGTTTGATGCTTGTGTTACTGCAGTATATGAAATATCAGAGAGAGAATCAGGTCAGAGGTCAAGTTTTGTTTTTTCAAATACACAGATGATGATGGAGGACCCTCCTCCTCCTCTCCCAAGTATAAGGTCTCTTTTGTTTTGACTGAGGGGGGGTCAGAAATATTCCTTCATGGTTTCCTCTCCTTTTTCTTTTCCGTCGGAGATGTGGTGAGGCTGAAATGTATCTTTGGCAGAGGTGGTGAAGAGGAGGAGGAGGAGGAGGAATGATGGCTAACCACAGCACAGCTCACACACACACACACTCACAGAGCCAGGGCTGTTACAGGTCCAAAAGGAAGCTGAACAGGTGTCGACTTAGACAGAGAAAGCCATGAGGAAAAGACAGGGAGAAAGTGGAATGAGAACTCTGAATAGAGGAATAACAGGGCAAAGAAAGAAAGATTAACAGAGTGGAACAATGAGTGGAGGAAAATAGAGAGCAAACGCTGCTACAGTAGTGTGCAGAAAATTGTTGGTGCTTAAGAGGAGAGGTGTTTTAAACCACACACTTTTTGTCTTTTCCTGTTTCTAAATATGAAATAAAAATGCAAAAATGATTATTATTCACCATGTTTTCAAAGTGAGCGGCGTTAAGGCATTAAATGAACTATATGTATGTTTGTAAGAGTATACAGTTCCTGATTAAAGAGGAAAGAGACAAATATTTTGCTTAACTTCTCAATAAATGTGTCACAAGTATTTTACCAACATTCATTTTACTGACAAACTCTCATCACCAGTTCCATGTAGTAGCTGCTGGAGCTTTGATTCAGTCGTATCACATGACGTTTATCAGCTTATTAAATCATTTTAGTCGTTGGTCACATAGCAGCAGTGTTCTCACCTTTTAAACCAATCACAGTGTGAACTCTACTCCCCATGTTGACACAGGGAAAATATAAAAGAAGGACAGGATGTGACTTCAGTGAAGGCGTTTGAGTTTTGCTTTGAGCCAGAGTTTGATGTCAGATCTGTTGGAGTCAGTGAGGCGGGCGCAGCAAGTCGCACTGTGACACGTCATATCTTTGGTGTTTCACCTTTGACTGAAAATTCCTTCCACCAGGTTATGTAACACACATTATGTCATGTTGACAGACGTGTTTTATCTGAATGTGTGTGTTTGTTTTCCTTGATATTGGTCTCCTAACTGATCACAGATCTGCCACAAGCTCCTCCTCCTCAAGTTTATGTGACATCACAATCCGTGATCCGACCAGACTGTGATTATAACCACATCAGGTCTTTATGGCTCTGATTATTATTTTAATGATATGTTCTTTGAGTTAGGTAAAGATCTGCCAAACTAGGACTTGGCTGTACGATGTAATGCCTCACAGTTTGCCTCTGTGACTTACACTCACACTAACGTTAGTCATCTAGTGTTAATTAGCTGCTCACATTTCAGTCATGACAAAGATTTAGCTTGAGAGGCCGTAACATTAACCATCACTCATCATCATCGCAGCTTCCTGTCTGTTTCTTTCACACCTTCACCAGGATTGTTGCTTACTGACGTTTACGGTCCAGATTAACTTGGGCGTTTTGTCTTCTTTTTAAAATTGTTAAATATTTTCTCATCTTCAGACAAAGAGTGTAGGAGATGTCTCTGACTCCAGTCTCCCTCAGAAGTGTCATCTGATGTGTTGCTAACATGTCATTTATCAGCTAGCCGGCCCAACAGACCTATCAGAATCTGTTGGGCTGGACACACACCCCTGCCGTTGGATGGTCTCTGGAGGAGGGAGGATGTGCCGCTCGCCCGCTTCTTGATTTTGATTGCCTCAAATCACCTGGCTAATGTTAGCAAAGCAAAGTGCAAATGCTAACTCACTTCATTGATTAACAGAGTAACAAGTACCTGTAAGTGATGACGGTCCAGACGATTAGCGCCACCTGCAGATGATAATAGGGAACATTATCTAACGTTAGCCCTCCTGAATATCATTAACAGTTTAAAGTTTGGTTAGTTATTCAAAACCAAATACATGTCCCTGCAAATAACAGGTAGCATTAAGCTAATCTTAGATCCAACAGGACCTTGAGATGCAGCTGCTTGACCGAGACACGATCTGTTAGGAGACAAATAACATGAAGAACAATCACATTTAGATTAAAAACATCAGTCAGCATCACATAATGTGTGTTTTTAAGCTGGTGGAGGGATTTTTCAGTCAAAGGTGAGACAACAAAGGTATAATGGGGGTTACAGTGAACTGACACCACAGTCTGGCTCCACGAACGCCGTCACTGACATCATGACCTTTTCCTTCTTTAACAGTTTCCTTGTGTCGATGATACGACCACAAGTTCCATTTCTTGGCAGAATATTTTATCTGTTTACAATCTCACAGTTTACCTGCTTTAACTTGTTTTGTGTCAGTGTGTGTGTGTGTGTGTGTGTGTGTGTGTGTGAGTGTGTGTCTCAGCAGTGTTTAATCTGCAGGTACTTAGGTGGTTTTGTGTACACGTAATGTATATGTGTGTATACACTGTGGTGTCCCTCAGCTCTTCGGGGGTCTCGCTGCTCGGTTTGGAGGTTGGTGAAGGTGTGTGTGTGTGTGTGTGTGTGTGTGTGCAGGGTTTCCCCCAGCAGGGTGCTCTGTCTGTGGCTCGCCAGCCTGGGTGTTGCCCCTTCCTCCCTCGGCTCCGCGTGAGCGACAAGGAAAACACAGAGCGCCCTGAAATATGAAAAGGTCTTAAAATATCTGCAAATATTTTTATAATTGGCTCCACGGACGGCCAAGGTCACAGCCCTGCTGGTTCTGCTCTTTTCATTTACATCTCACATGTTTCACTGCTGTCATCCAGGGGAGAGTTAGCGAGAGGGCAGCAGCAGGATGAGCTGTAAATTCAACATCTGTGAGCTTAAACTGAACAAACATTAAACTCTGCTGCTGCTGGTCTGAGGGATGAAAACAAGTGAGATGGACAGATGGAAAGAAAGCAGTGATTGTTTTCACTCAGTGGATTCAGGGCTAAATCACAGACCTGCAAATCAGCTGACTGAGATTAAAATCAGTGACCTCTCTAAAGCCCTTCTGACACAGAGATCACGCTTTACAGCTTTTCGTCTTCTTTGAGGTAGCTGCTAACTGCTGCTAGCTGCTTTCAAATCTGCCAGCGTAGGGTCACACACGTCGTCAAAACATCACATCTGTCCTGAACATGATCCTGTCCTGCAAGCTGTCCCTTTTACACAGATGTTAATTTGACATGCACAGTGAAGTGGAGCTACAGTCCCAGCTGGACGAGGACATCTAACTGGCCTACTGTCCTTGTCCCAGTATACAAGCACGGGAGGGGAATCCATTTATTGAGCCAAGTATGTGCGACTCCTCTACGATAGGTGGAGATATGCCCCCTTTCAGCGGCACAGCAGCAGACACACTGACTGTTAACACACACGTCAGCTATTTAAAGACTCAAACCTGTGAGCTCCTGGTTACAAGACGGACAGTTTCTCCGACCACATCATATTTTCTCTGGGCAGCGACAGAGAGCTCGTGTTTCATCCTCCGTCTGTGTTCGCAGTGTGAACACGTGTGTGTGTGTGAGACAGAGAGAGAGTGATGCTGGCAGAGCGTTTGTGGCCCAGCCAGACTGAATATCCAGCCGTCACACACACACACACACACACACACACACACAGGTTGTATTTTTAACAAAAGCATACTGGGCATATTTGGAGGGTGTGTGATGCAGAGGGATTTCTGTAAAAGCAGGCAAAATAATCTTTGTCAGGCTGCTGTGTGTGTGTGTGTGTGTGTGTGTGTACGTGTGTACGTGTGTACGTGTGTGTGTGTGTGTGTGTGTGTGTGTGTGTGTGTAACTCACCCAGTGTTGTAAATGTCCTCTCTGATGTGGCCAGCTGTATTTAGGCAGAGTGCAGAGAGCACTGAGGAAGTTGACGGAGGCGTGTACATGTGTATTTGTGTATGTTTGTGTGTGTGTGTGTGTGTGTGTGTGTTTGTGTGACTGCATGTGTGTTTGTGTGACTGCGTGTGTGTGTGTGTGAGACGGAGAGATTTTATGTCACCACCAGACCTGGAACACTTCACATCCTTTTGTATCAGGCCAAAACGTCGGTTCTCCGGACCGGCCACTGTATATTTTTCTGTACATTATGCATGTGTGTGTGTGTGTGTGTGTGTGTGTGTGTGCTGGTTAGTAGCAGGGCGTAGCTGAGCAGAGAGAAAATATCTTGGCCAACCGCGGGAATGAACCCACCCACTATACCACACCCAGAGAGAGGGAGCACGCAGTGGTCTCAGTCAGCCTCTCTCTGTCTGTTGTTGCTTTTCTCTTTTTTATTGTCGTATTTTAAATGTGTCGATTACCGTCAGTCCCTCTGTCTGTTTTTCTTCTTTACTCCATGCTGTATCTGCATGCATCTCTACTTTACATGTTTAGCTGCTCCTCTCTGTCGTCCTCTCCTCTCTGGTTTTGGTTCCAGATACCAGATGTCATCTTGAATCCAGCTCGGGATTAATTGAATATCTGGATTTGTGATTGTCAAATTCTTTATCTCTATAGATCAGGTCCATGCTTGCAGGCTGCAGGGCTTGGTGCCAGTGTTTGGTGCTCAATTCTGAGCTTCTTTTCACGGGGAAGGTCGAGCGCCACTCTCAACAAATTATCCAGAAATCCAACCATATAGGTGCACTCTTTTCCTCCACGCTCAACTCTCCTGGAACCAGCAGTAAGCCTTCAGACATGGTACCTAGACCCTCGGTCTGTTCAGACAGTCCTCTTAAATGTGGGCAGGGTTGTTGTCACTCACTGCTCCGTCCAGCACTCGCTGTATTTCCTCATCAGCGGTGACACAGATGGAAGTCTGCACCTGGTTTATCGTCCACAGAATGGGGCTAGGTACCCCAACAGAGGGGGGACCAAACATGGGGACACTAAGGAATACTTCTGTTGGTACCATCCACAACTTCTGAACCGGACTGCTCGTTGAAAACGGGGCTTTAGCCTGGCCTCCAGATTAGCTTTCTGCTGCAGTGTTTTCACAGCGGTGTCAAACAGGGTATTGGGAAGTTTGAAATTCCACAGGTATTGGTATCAACTACTAAATTTCTGGTATCGACATGCTTTAACACCTCCACACACTCACTGCATAAAGCTTTGTGGTGTGCCATGTCAGTTTCAGAGGTTACAGAAGTTCTTGGATGCAGCACCCGCCTGTTTCTGACGTCTGAAAGGTGTGGTGGAATCTGTTACATCATCCGACAGGCACTTTGGTTGAAGAATTCTGATGCTTTAAGTCACCCAAAGGCCAATTTACAGCTCCAGGCACAACATTAATCACTCCTAACTGAGTTTCTGCCCTCTCAGCCAACAAAATGTGGTTACAGATGATTAATTGATTTAATTATTTATAGTTTACAGACTAAATCTAATCAGGTTCCACAAAAGATTTGAAAGGATTTTGATTTTTGGAGCTTCTGGCTTCAGATTCAGTGAAATGCCGTCCAAATCAAACCCTCTCTTCTTCTCTTCTGTCCTCTCTGACTGAGGAACGTTTCCACGGTTGGTGAGGATATTCCCCATCATCACTGAGAGAGGCAGACTGCAATAATAACCAGTGTGTGTCAGTGTGTGTACGTGACTGAGCGCCCATTTGCACATAAATATCTGTTTCCCTGCAAAGACGGTTTTTCTATGGTTCTGTGTGTGTGTGTGTGTGTGTGTAGACCACTGACAGCTCAGCTAAGATTGAGCCTTGCGCTACACCACCCATGGAGCACTACACACACACACAGCGATGGACAGGCCTGTTGTGCTTCAACAGCACATTCCAAACCAAGAATAGTATTAAATGCTGCCCGTCCAGCCACTGTCAAACTCGCTCGCTCTCTCTCACGCACACATAAACACACACACACACACACACACACACTCCATCACGTCCTTTTGCATCGTTGGATATTCTTCATTTTTAAAGTGTTTTGAAAATTTATTGTCTTTCAGCTGAATACACTTCTTCTTCCTCCTCCTTCATCTCTGCTTCCTTCAGTTTGTAGTTTAATACATTTCCCAGAATGCCGTCCTGCAGCCATCAAAGCTTTTGATTTTATTCCTTCTTTCTTTGGTTGGAGAAAGTGATAGGTGCTCTCTTCAGTAGAGAGGAAGAGTAACAGTCTGGTCACACCAGAAATTTGCAACACAAAATAATTCTGCACGTCTTTGTGAAGATTTTTGTTTCTGGAATCTTGGTGACTCTCTCCTGAAGGTACAGACTGCAGTGTTCGCCAGCAAGATAAGATACGACATTTTAACTCCTGTTCAGAGGTAGATTACAGTCTTGTATGCCCAGTTCAGACCAATGATTCGTGATGAGATGAAACCATTTCAGAACATTGCAGAAAAAGTTGCAGTGGTGTGAACTGGCCAGTCTGAGCTCGACTCCAGTTGGCTGATGGTGTCACCTGCAACAGATGGTCAAATGGCTGGCGGCTGGTTTTAGATGACGTGATGGTGACACACGGCAAACCTGAAGAGGACTCACAGAGCACAGATCTCCACCAGACCTTCATCTGCACCACCGTCCTGATCCACAGGGGCAGGATGGCAGTGTCACAGAAGAGGGCACCTGTGTGTGCTCACCCCATTAACACTGTTAACTCTTTCAGTACTGTTGCTGTTGTAAGCAACACACTGCTAGCTGCCGCCATTTCAGCTCAGCCACCTCTGTGTTTGCATGTGATGTCTGCGGTAAGAGCCGTTTGCAGATATTGCAGTTTAATGAAAGGAAGAAAAACAAGTGTGACCGCTCAGTGATTTCAGATCCACTCCCAAACTGAGTGGGTTCTTCCTTGGTCGATGCCACACCCACCCGCTGAGTTTTATAAAGTAGTTTTTCCTTAAACTCTGCCGATATACAAACAAATGCACCAACATAGAAACGATTAAAAGACTCCAGAAACAAGTCAAAGTGAAAGTTTGAGCAACGATCGCTGCCTCTGTGTTCCATTAGAGGTCGGCTCTGTGAGGGCAGTTTGCTGTTCATCAGCAGCACATACTTGTGGTTCAAAGTTCAACAAAATTAAATTGTGGCTCTCCTTCTCCTGTGTGAGCGAATCCATCGACTGATTCTATCGGCATGGAGGGAATTTGCCATCATTGTGTGTTTGTGTTTGTGTCTCTGTCACACACTGTCATTTCCCACGCTTTCGACCACACAGCTTTGTTTTTAGACTTCACATAATACTGTTGTGTCCTCTCCGACCGCCTCGTCTGGACCGCATGAACACACACACACACACACACACACACACACACACACACTCACAGAGGCACATGTGATCTCAGCAGGCATACACACTCACAAATACACTCCCTTAGAAACACACACTACACCACAGATCCAATCAGCCCTTCTTTGGCAGATTATCTTCCTCTCTCCCACAACACACACACACACACTCACACACACTCTCTGCAGAGTGGATTCTCCTGCATGCTGATTGGTTGGGATGCGGGCGATCTGTGCGGCCGCCTCTATTTTGACTACGGCTGCCTGCAGATGAATGCAGCGCCGTGATCTGCCGCTAACATGTGAATCCAGGCAGAACGTGTGGGCTTTGAACGCAGCGCAGATAGCGTCGCTCTCCTTATCTAATCCACACGCTGGCTTTTGTTGCTGTGGTTTTTGTTTTTGACCCACGAGGAACAAACAAGTGTTGCCCTCTAAACTCCAGTGAGAGATGAAGAGCTGTGATATGTTGAGAGCAGGGAGGAAGAGTTCTGCAGGACGACTGTGGTCTGAAGGTCATTTAGAAAACATCCTAAAGACTGTATGCTGTATAATGAAACATATGTACACACATCCAGGCTGGAAAACACCTGGAAATACATATAAATATGTACAGTTTCTGAAAAAAGGAAATTTACTCTGACGCAAATCTACTCAAATAAAAGTAGTGCTACCACAAACAGGTGGGTCAGTAAATATATGAATCCATTCTCAACTCTTCAAACCCTGTTTACATCACGTTGATGACCTCGACTGCAGCAGAGTCACTGGGAGGTGGTCGAGGTGGATGTGTGTGTATAAAGACTTTGACGTTAGGCCTCAATTGATGGTAGGAACGGTTCATGGTTTCAGTTAAATGTTGATCATCTCATGAGGGGCGGAGCACTGGCTGCAGGTGGCCACGAAGGCTCTGGTGAAACTGAAGGAATTATTCTTATTATTTAGGCAAATAAATTTAATTTTTGAGGAGCTGAGGATGCTGAAAACTCATGAAACTTTGCTCACGTATCAGAACTGATGAAAATGTTGGGGGGGTTTTTTTGGGTCTCATCCTCATTTGTAAAAAACAGACTCAGTGGCGCCCCCAAGTATCCCCTGAAGCAGATTTCACCTTGATCAGGGGAAGGCAACCTGCGGCTCTTCAGACACTCTCCAGTGGTTCCCTGTGGTTTTTACAAAAAATATATGGATATGAGCAACTGTTCATTTTTAATATTTTAATTTTCATTCATCATTGTTGTCTGCCTAAAAATGTGCAGCCGTGCAGTGTCTCTGACTCTCCTTAGCGAGGCTTGTGATGGATTCCAAATCAGAAAAAGGTAAATAGAGAATATAACAGTGCGCAGACGGATTTGCTTTCTCTGCCAACGCTGCAAAGTTTAAGTACCAAATATTCATAAATAGCCCACTGCAAAGGAGCTATGCTGTGTTAAAACATATTAATGATATTTAGATCTGTTAGTAATGTTGACTGGAGACCTAATAGACTGTGTTACCTTCACTATGAGACTCTGAAAGCTTTCAGGCTGATGTTTTTGGCCAAAAATGTCTCTTATTTTATTGTGAAAGTTGCTGATCCATGACCTAGATGTGTGAAAATTGGGAGGTACATGTAACATCCCAAGACAGACAAAAAAGTCTCTTGGAGCCATACCCTAAACCCAACAGGAAGTCAGCCATTTTGAATTTACTGTGCAATTTTTATGTATTTGTAGCCATTTCCAGGGGTTGTACTTTATCAGTCTCCTCCCACAGATTTAATTTGATTCACCTCTAATTTTGTCTGAACCATCTGTCATATCATTCTGTCTGTATTTTGCTTAAGTTTACCTCAGTTTGAGCTTAATTTTGTCCTGCTTTTGCTTGCCCTCACTGTTTTGACTCTCTTGCTATAGATATTCCTGCTTTTGCTTTGTTTGTTAAAGCACTTTGTAAACTTTTGTTTTTAAAGGTGCTATATAGATAAAGTTATTATTATTATAAAGACCTTCAACATCAAAAGTTACTCAAAGCTTGAGTTTTTATTGAACCGTGTGACGATGGCGAGGGGTCAGACTTACATGTTTCTACATGCCAATAATTAGTTATAGTTATAGCGCCGCCTATCAGAAACAGTAAATGACATGTTTTCTGCTTTGTTTTATATATGAAAAGCCTCATCAGCTCTCAGGGGGGAATCCCTCCTAACGTGTCAGTCGAGTGGATATCGTGTTGCTAAATTGGGTATTTTGGCAGAAAACAAATGAAATACGTCGTCAAGCTCTGCGTTTTTTTTTTCCAGCCTCACATTCACACTGGGAGCTGCCCAGTACAACCACAGCTCTCTGTCAGAGGAGCCGAGAATCTTCCCTGCAGCAGCTGGGTGTTCACCGAGCGTCACTCATTCACTTTTCCCATCCGCAGTTTACCAGGGGATTTGAACTGGCAACCACAAACCCAAACCTGAGTAATATATATACACACAAAAATTGATTCCATGACAAGAAAATAATCCCAGAGTTGAGGTGAAGAGTCCACAATGGACTAATAAACCATCTCTGCTTAAATTGAAACGTTCTAAAATGAATATGGAAACATGGAAACCCAAACTAAGGCCGGAGGAGACGTAAGAGAGCAAATACCTCAGTTTCACAGAACCAGCTAACAAACCACACAAGGGCAATCATGTCATTAGGCAGCAGCCTCTACATGAGCATACATTTGCCTTTTTTCTGCTCTGAACAGTGTGTTCCTGAAAATGAAACACCTCCGCAGTAATTTGGGAGAACAATATTATAATAGATTTATTCCCTTAAGGATCGTTCACTGAAGTCAATGATGTGCAACGTAAGGAACTACATTACCCACGTCTTCGTGTCAAACTGATCCCATCCAGACGCAGCTGTAGCAGATTCACATGGGATTAAAATGGCTGCAGACTGTGGTAATCCTGACGAAAACCACCAGACGTTTCCAGGTAGCTCCGTCCCATGTGAGAAGGGTTTAACGTCACTTGGTTCCCGGCCGCTCAGAGCGACGTGGAGCACCGGCCTCTGCTCTGTTTAGTCTACAGACCTCCACTTTGTTAGTTTGTTGAAGTAGCAGACTGACAAGACGTGACCTGACCCCTCTGGATTTCCATACAGGAGGGAAGCTGCCATCTTGTCTTACAACGTCAATGTTTATCGACCCTTTGCTACCGCTCCCCCGAGGACCCGGCTCTCACACACTCTTTTATTTCCTGCTGAGAGTGAAAAGAGAAAACCTAAGAGGGGACGGTGGCTTCTCTGGGAGCTGGAGTACGGTCTCTAAATACAAGTGCAGGGAAAGTTTTCACAAACCTGGTCGCTCTGTTTTTATAAGACAGTTATGCTCCACAGATCCGACGTGAGAACGTCCTGAATCATTCCAATCAGACCTCATATTCACCATGACCCCCGTATCATCAACACCTCAGTAAGAAGTGCCGCTCTGTGACAATAAAAACATCCAAGAAACTCGACCTCTGACAAAGCACACATTAAAAGATGCTTTGATTACAGTGAAGGTCATTCAACACAGAATGAGGTCGAGAATCGGACGATCTATGATCAACATTAGAAAAATAGATTTTTTTTAAAAATTGCTTTAATCACAAGACCAAAGAATATCACAGCAAATTAACGATGTATTTAAAATCAACTTTCCAGGAGCTGTTCGTTCAGAACCACAAAGTCAAAGTGTACATTTCAACCTCATTCAGGCTTGTCACAGTCCTGTAGTCTGTATGAAAATATTATTATGTCGTCACAGGTTGGTAAACATATGACCTTGGGTTGAACAAATGCTTTAAAATTTTTTACGTCAGTGCTGAGTGACGACCACTTGGCCGCACTGTAAGACTGCAGCTGCAAGGTTGTTGTTGTTGTTTGTTTGTTGATCAGCTTTATTGAGGCAATTATTCAACAAGTTTACAAACCTAAACTGCAGCTGCATGTCTGTCAGAACACATCAGTATTGATATTAATCTATGAAACAGATGCTGTTTTGCACGTCGTCCTGATGAGAGGATTTCACAGAGTTTATACGTAACTGATGAGGCTTTATTTTAAATACACAGTCGTAACAGTAGTTGATAATAATTAAAAATGATAATAGAAAATATTTCATGTGTTTTACGACAGTTTCACCATTGAAATCTTGTTAAATGTGCCCTGAGCTTCCGATCTGACAAATCCGAAGGTGTTACTTTTCCCCACTTTTCTCAAAAACTGTTGGTCTAAACACATCAGTCAAAGTGCAGACTGTGCCATGGACATTCCCTCAGAAAATGGACACACAAACATGCTCAACTGACTCCTAACAACAGAGGAGTGCTCACTGACGTGCGTTAAAGGTTAAAAAGTGTACGGACACCATTAGTCTACGTCACAGAAAAATATATTTGAATTCAGGGTGTGTGTTTGCACAAAATCATCAAGTCATCAACTGTAAATCCCTCAAGGAGACTAACATACAGATATGGGTTACTTAAATAACATTTTATTGACTAGACTTTTATATTTTCCAGCTTTACTGCGCTCTCACTGTTGCCTTTCAGTACTAAATTCATTAGTGTGATTATTGTGTATTTTTCTGACTCTTTACTTGAGTCCAACTGATAAATCAAAACCAAATATTGGCCAAAAAGTAATGAGAAATTCCAGATATGTTTGAGGTCATTCAGAAACAATGTGGTCGTGAGGTATTACATGCTGTAGTTTGTCAAACAGCCCTCACAGGTTTTGTTTGTGTGTTTTTACTGTACAGAGTCTAATTTTCATTAGTGTATGATCCTCTGAAACTAAAAACCACTGTGTTTTCATAACCTGAGAATGAGCTGTTTACATTTACATACAGAGCTGGTCCTCGTCCACGGAGTCGGCCATGTTGTTTTTACAGAATGGACAAATCAAACACTGACTCTATAGGGCCATTCCTGTTTTCACATCGGCCACCGTATTTCTCCTACACGCTTGACACACAGTTTCAGCTGGTTTTGCAACCTCACTGCTCGATGCCACTAAATCCTTCACACTGGAACTAAACGAAAATTCAGACCCTGTTAAACAACACATAACGTCATCAGTCAAACAATCTATACGTCCGTCAGATTAAACAATAACCACGTAACAGCATGATATATATGAAACTCAAAAAGCTCTAAATATCATCTAGACTTCACACATACATGAAGAGTTCTCAGTCTCTGATGGGACCGGCTCATGTGAGAAAATAAAATATAAATAAATCAGTCTTAAAATTTGAAAATTTAGTCAACAAACTGAAGTTTTCCTTTAAGTTTCAGCATTAAGATGTTTTATAAAGACAGCCTGGAATAAGCATCGTCAGCTGGTTGCCTCGGGTATGAACACGGTGGTTCTGCTGCGCAGGACTGAAGTATGTTTTTAATCACCAAATAAAGTCAGTCAATCAATTGAGGACACACATGCATGCATAAGACATGTATACACACGCACACACACACACACACACACACACACAGAGTCTCCTGGTTTCTGTTGGCTCAGCTGCTGAGGACTTATGTGCAGAGAGAGTCCAGTCTGGATCAGACTGTCGCTACAGGATTAACCCCTCGATCATACACACACACACACACACACACACACACACAGGAGCACTGATTCATCCACAGACACACACTCATATCTTCAGTTTTACACACTCACACACACTTTCTTTGTGGCGCTCATGTTTTTTACGACGGAGATACAGGCACACCCTCAGCCAGCGTTTCTTTCATGTCTGACTGTAAAAAGTTCTGAGGCCGCTGAGAGAACGTTAAATTTGCACTTTTTACACGACAGCGTTTTACACAGTTTGTGGTCTCCTAAATGGATTTGTTGTCACTTGTTCTGTGTGAGCAGATACATTTGTTGAGTGGTGGTGTTAAAGTGGCTCTCTGTGAGTGTGTTTGTGTTGGTATCGACTGGTCGAGGACCAGACGAGTGGCTGCAGGTGGAAAACACAATTCATTTAATGAACCTCTTCAGTCAGAATTAATAAAACTGCTGCTGCTGAAGTGCAGAGTTTGGGTTCAGGGTTTGAGACTAAAAACCTCATTTTTAGAAAACAACTTTTAAAGTTTTCACCCGGAGCATCTCGCCTACAAATGTGTTATCAACTCATCTCAGATGCAAAATTAATTTCACAACAAATTAAACTTTGAAAAGTAAATGTGAAAGTTTGTCGATCAGAAATTACAAACATGTCACACAGAGTCTCCAGCTCTTTTCACTGAGTTATATACTGTAGTTTATGGCACCCGTCTGCCTGCGACACACACACACACACACACACACACACACACACACACACACTCGACCCCAGTCTCTCTGTATAAAGCCCCAGACGATGAGCTGTCTGATTAGAGCTCCTCTCTGGAGTCTGTGAACACACACACTCTCCACGTACAGGCAACAACAGATATATCCACACACACATAAACACACACAGACACTTGCATAAGCTACTGTCTCCACACACACACACACACACGGGGAGATAGTCTCCAGTCTGTAAACCCTCTCCGTTCTCATGGAGATAAGAGGTGCGTCTCATTGTTGGCAGACAACGGTCCTGTTATCATCTTATCAGAGAGCCAGTCCAATCTGGGGGAGGCGGGGCTGCAGAGTGTGTGTTTGACGGGAGGGGGGGTGTACTTTGGTTAAGTGGGGGTCCTTTGTCATGCAACAGGTGCTGTTGTCACTCAATTTGTCTGGTTGCTAAAGACTTCAGAGGTCTGCAGTGTGTTTGCATCAAGAACAAAACACAGCTGACCGTTGAGACGTCAGTTAATCCTCATCCTCGCTCCTGATGGACGGACCAGCGCTCTGTTAGAACAACATGTGACTCATTAGCACTTTGATCACAACGACCTCTGTCAGTGCAGTCTGTCCTTGGTGAGGAGACAGAAGCTGTTTTTACGCAGAGATGGTGGATAGAGCCGCTTCTTTACAACTCTCTTATATTTCTACACAGAACCAAACGACGGCAGCATCACCTCGCTCCACTGTGCGATTTTAGACTGCATGTCGGCATCATTGAAGCAAAGAGGCGTGACATGTAACACAACAGCATCGGCCTCTAGTGTAAAATATAATATACATGTTAGCAGCGCTTTATTAACAAATAAAATAAATTAGAAATAGTGTTGATTGAGGACCAAACTGAAGACAAATTTTAAGTTTAGCTCTGACCCTTAATCAGAGATTATTTACCATTACTGGTGGAAGATATGACAATGGATGGTACACATCAAGATACAGTGATACACTATGCTATAAATTCAATAAAGGAAAATGGTTTAAAATAATCATACATCACATTTTATTATTTTCCATACAAAAAAACCTGCCTCACACGAGACGACACTTGAGATAAACACAAGAGACTCAGAACAGTTTAAAACTAAAATTCTCTCAACTTTGCAGCTCTAAGTTTCCTGAGAACAATAATTCAAGTGTTTCAGGTTTCTGTGTTCACAGCTTCACTCTCCTCCATGTCCGCCCAGATCATGTGACCGAGCGACAAGGCAGCTGGACCCGCGAGGTCACGTGACAGTGTGTCGTGTGTCAGTTCTAGAAACTTGATTTGTGCTTCAACTGCAGCTCAGACCTCAACATGAAACCACGTCTATACTGAGACGGCTAAATCTGAAAATACATCATTTTCTCTGTGTCAGCGCTGCGTCCAAACTAAACCGCCGTTTTTCACACTCAAAAACAAAGCAGCAGATAAATCTAAAAACCACAGTGCTGTGCTTCAGTGTGGACGGAGGAAACTGAGCTTTCTGAGTACTGCGATGTGAATCTGCTCAGACAGAGTTCTCTGTGAGTCCTTGTTCTGCCAGTCTGGTCGATCACACTGTGAACTGTTAACCTGTGTTTGATACAGTGAGGGACAAGATGACTACAAAACAGTTTATTAAACAGTTTAATCTGATGTGACGTCCTGGTGTAGAGGCAATCAAACACTATTTATGCCTGAGAACAACTAAGTTGTGACTTTTGCTTCTTTGAAACACACTGATAGTGATCATGTTCAGCAGGAGGTTTGACCAGCTGGCACTTGAAGCCGTCCTGCTCCTGTCCACAGCATGTGATGGATAAAATCCAGCTGGAATAGAGCAGAAAATTGTGACATGAGCAGTCGTGAGCAAGGCAAGAGACGGCGTATCATCTCTAGTCAACAACTCTCTGTACTTTGAACGACAACTTTCTGGTCGTTGACTCTATAAATCTGCACCTGTCCATCTGTTAACTGAAGATGGGCCTCGAGAGGTTCATCATTTCAAAGCTGCTTGAATGTGTAAACGCTCACACCACAAACGAGGTGTGAAAACACGTTTGGAAATGTCACATCCTGTATTCAGTCGCACGTTGAGACAGCCAGGCCGCTCCTTGTGTTCGTACCACTCGAGGACATTTATTTAATCTTGCAAAGTAGCGCTCCTTTGCTTCGTAACTCAGATTCTCTCATCAGGGAGTGTTTCATTTGCTCTTGTTTTTTGTGTCTGTTTAAGAAGCGTGTCCCAAAGTATGGCCTCTACTACCCAGAATGCAATGTGCCATGACAATGTTGCCTGTTCTCCACAGAAGGAAGAAGATACTGTGTCACATGTAGAGGTGTGTCCATTAATGATCTTTTTATCTCCTTTCTCATTCAGATAAGGAGAAGAAGGAGGTGTCCAAGGAGTCGTCAGAGGCCAACGTGAGGGAAGAAGTGGGAGGCGCAGAGCAGCCCGTCAAGGAGGCGAAAAAGGAGAAGAAGGAGTCATCTAAAGAGAAGAGGGAGTCGAAGAAGGATTCAAGCAAAGAGCCCAAAGAGGAGGCGAAAAAGGAGTCCAAGAAGGAATCATCCTCCTCCAAGGAGAAGAAGGAGTCGTCAAAGGAGAAGAAGGAGAAGGACAAAGACAAGGAAGGGAAGGAGGCCAGCAAGGAGTCAGGGGACAAGAAGGTGTCCAGAAAGTCGTCAGTAAAGGTGAAAGAGAAGAAGAAGGAGCCAGAAGCAGGAGAGGGCTGACAGGAGCCGTGACGATATGCACACAGACACGTACACAAACACGACAGACATGTCACACACACACACATATAAATATACACACATGTGTATACACAGTGTCCATGTAAACGTATACAAGACGGCATAACTCTGCACCGCACACATCCACATATGCAGCCCTGAAATATATTTACATGTAAATATACTCTGTCAAGGCCACATGTGTCAGTAGCAAACAGTTTCCTCCCAGACACATATTTACATCGTCTAGTAATAACTGATCCTCACACACACACACACACACACACACACAGTGTCTCTGGCCTGCTGCTGCTGAACCACACCACATCCAGTAGTTTCGTTCTGTGCGCGCTGGGCAGCTGTGGTGAGGTCTGAGAGCGAGGAGAGTGAGGACGAAGGCGGAATCCTCCTCCTCTCCTCAGACATTTCGCTGACTCTCCTTCCTCCTCCTCCTCCTCCTCCTCCTCCTCCTCCTCCTCCTCGTCCTCTTCGTCTGGCCTCAGCAGCAGTTGAACCCGCAGCCCTGCGCCTCCCTAATCCCAGTCAGGCCCCAAACCACCCCCCGCCCACGCACGCTTCTGGATGTGACGTCAGACCCGCCCTGTCGCCCCCTCGCGTGGCACCGGGCCTCACCAGAGCCTCCCCCGCCTCGCCACTAAGAATAAAATGGCCTGCTGCGTCCAGCAGCGCGGCTGCTTCCGGGTAAATCAAGGCCACATCCTGCAGCCGCCGCCGCCGCCGCCTCCGCCCCTTCTGATCTCTGCCAGTCAGCTTTGTTTTTTAAATCTGGGACACTCAAGGACACGCGGCTGCTGATGGACGCATACTTGGTGCTGCGGGGTCGAACCTGAGACTGTTTTTATACGTCTGAAACCAACGGGGTGTTTTCTGGAAAAAGCAGGGTGGTAATCAGGAGGAGAGCCTGCGGGGCCACTGCAACACCCGAGGCTGCTCCTGCTCATCTGCAACGATGTCGTGAAGCGGAGGCGCTCTGAGGCGCTCTGAGGCGCTCTGAGGCGCTCTGAGGAGCTCTGAGGCGCTGGTGTCGTCTGTAACATCAGCCACATATTTGACCAGCTCCAGACAGATACAGATTCACAGTAAAATTTATTTGCAGAATGTCAGAAAAACTCGATCAGTAAACTTAAAAAAGGAGCTTTGAAGTGAAACAGTTGGAGATGTGACTGTGAATGTGTGAATGTGTCTGGAGCCAGTTCATGATCTGAGAAACTGTTTGCCTCCCAGATGAAGTCACCACTGTTTGTTTCTGCTAATTGGTCGACAGTTTTACAGACTGGAGCTGGTTGGTGTTGGAGACACACACAGACACACACACACACGCACACACACACACACACACACACACAAACCACACACACACACACACACACAGATAATGTAGGAGCTTTGAGGTGTATTTCTGCCAGACTCGAAGCTTATCGTCTTCAGCCATAGAAGCTGTGCCAGCTTGTAAACGACAATTCCAGCAGCTCAGTGTCTGTCTGTCTGTCTCTCAGCTTCAGGCCATCTGTCTGTCTGTCTGTCAGCTTCAGGCCGTCTGTCTGTCTGTCTGTCTGTCTGTCTGTCAGCTTCAGGCCATCTGTCTGTCTGTCTGTCAGCTTCAGGCCGTCTGTCTGTCTGTCTGTCTGTCTGTCTGTCTGTCTGTCAGCTTCAGGCCGTCTGTCTGTCCACTGGGCTCATGTTTTTCTTTTTAGTGTTTTTAATATTTGAATATTGGAACTTTTAGCAGATAAACACAGATACAGTTGCCACGAAGGAGGAGGATAGGTAGAAGAGTCTGTGATGATCCTGTCGGACACGTTACTGTATCACTGAGTGTTTGTAGAGTAGAGGAGGTTTCACCCTGTTGTATTAGCTGATGAAATGTACCAGGCTCCTGTTTATAAAGCCTCACTTCATTCCCAGAGGAGACGCTCTGCTCCTCATTAACCTGCAGCCTGAAGAAGATCCCAAACTGAGCAGTCACAGAATGAAATAAACCTTATTTATGAAATATTTAGTAATAAAACTGTGAGTTACCAAAGAATTCAGTTCCTGCTCTGTCGCCATTTTGTTTGTTGTCGCAGTTATTTGGATAAAAACTGTGTTTCCTTGATGTGATGATCAAGTTGAGTAATTCCATTTTGATTATTGATTATCATTCAGCTACAGGACAGATAACCTGCTGATTTCTCCCAGAAGACGTCACCTCATGCTTTAAGCTCCTTCTGGATTCAGAGTTTCATGATATAAATTCACTCCACAGTTCTTCGCTGGATTGTCTTCCTCTCCTGACAGTCAGAATGTAAGTAGATTATGATTATGACAGATTTTTATGCTATGATGTTAAATTCTTGAAGTGATGTCTCATCATCGATATAACGTCACTTATCTAGACAGGAAGTTCTCTTCATCACCAGAGGCTCGTTGGCTAGAATATACACTGTTAGCTAGAGAGCACAGGAAATGTGATTGAACACTTTAAATGAAATGCATATTTAGTCAGTTATCACCCAGGTGTTTTGATTAATGAAAACAACCTGGATTTATTTTTGTAGTTTTTTCATCAGTCTTATAAAATATAATAAAACTGTACTCATCATGTTAACCTCTGAGATCTGTGAACGCTGCAGGAGAGAAAAGAGAAGCACAGAGAGGTCGTAAACAAACACCGAGGTCAGAGCAGTAAGATGATGACCCAAACTGTCTGCTGGAAACAATCCATCACAGTTAACAGACCAACCCTAAAGCCTGATTTATGGTCCTGCGGCGTACCTACATCATTGCCGTGACGCCATCGTGAACCCTTTGAACTTCTCCGTCACTCCATTTCGTTGCGGTGCAATTCACCGCCAGAGCGGTAGGGGGCTGTGTTCCTTTCCTGAATGGTTATCATCGTCTCCAGTTGATTCTTTGTTTAGCTTGCGGCTTTTTCGGCCACAGTGAACAATGGCGACCGAGAGAGAGAGAATCTTGCTGGAGAGGGAGTTGTTGGATGTCAAAGAAAGTATGTTAATACTGCAACATCTACATCACAACACAAGATGTTTAAAGATGGCGGGGATGGCGCAATCTGGAAATACAGAACCGGAAATGCGTTGCTACCAAGCAAACCAATCACAGCCCTCTCGGTCTGCGCTGGGTCTGCGTCGCCTCGACGTGTAGTTACATTTTTTTGGGAGGTGCACGTCAGGCTATGCCGGGGGCTACAGCGAGTGTAGCCGACGTAGGTACGTTGTTGATTTAACGCAGGACCATAAATCAGACTTAACACCTGTCATAATCAGTGTTGGGCATGTTACTGTCAAAAATGGAATATATAACATATTACCAGTTACCTTACTTTGCAAGTAATAAGTTACTTCTTACACTACTTTTTTGTTACTTACAGCAAAATAACCCCAGAGGAGCTAACAACAGTGAAACCAGCTCGCCAAATGTTTTTGACAGAAAGTTAAAAACATATGTGTTCACGTCAGACTCTCCTCAAACAGCTCTGAAACTCTTTTTACATTTCACGCTGCTGCAGCTCTTAAAATGTTTTATCTTACTTGATTCTCTGACATTTTATGATTTATGTCATCTGTTGTTTTGTTCTGATTTTAAGCCTGTTTTATGTTCATGATGTCTACGTTGTTTTCATGTGAATCACTTAATGCCTTTGTTTTAAAGCGCTTTGTGCTGCATTTTTGGATGAAAAGTTTTTTATATATAAAGTTCATTATTGTTATTATTATTACTTTAATCAGAGTGTGCACAGCTGCATGTAAACAGTATGAGTGGTAACATGTATGAGTGGAATATTCAATATTCAATTTGTGATGCTGTCATGTGATGCTGACGTATTGCGGTAAGCGAGTTGTGTCATTTCCGGTGTTTCTGTGACAGCGTCTCTGTACTGCTCTGGTGAATTCTGCTAGCCTGCTTTCTCACTTCAGTTGCTTTAACGTCTACTTCAAGTCTTAACCCACACTGGTTCTGTTTAAGCACTTATAGCTCTCCGCCTTTCTACGACTTTCTCGCTAATCTCTTAGCTGTTGTTTGCACATTACTAGCCTTGGTAGCTACATTAGCTTTACAGTTAGAGATGGCTTCTCCTTCTGCTCTTTCTTGCTCGGTGTGCCAAATGTTCAGTTATGCCTCTGCCTCCTTTAGCGACAGTGGTAATTGTAATAAGTGTAGCTTATTTGCTGCGTTGGAGGCGAGGCTTAGTGAATTAGAAGCGCGGCTCCGCACCATGGAAAACCATTCAGTAGCTGCGGTAGTCAGTCAGCCCCCTGTAGCCGGTGCGGAGCCACATAGCATAGCCTTAGCCTCTGCTAACTGTCCTCTGGCAACTCCCGTGCAGCCGGGAGGCTGGGTAACTGTTCGTGAGAGGCGCAGCTCCAAGCCGAAGCCCACGGCTCACCACCAGCCTGTTCACGTTTCCAACCGCTTTTCCCCACCCAGTGACACACCCGCTGAGGATAAAACTCTGGTTATTGGCAGCTCTATTCTGAGGAACGTGAAGTTAGCAACACCAGCGGCCATAGTCAAATGTATCCCTGGGGCCAGAGCGGGCGACATTGAGTCAAATTTAAAACTGCTGGCTAAAGCTAAACGTAGATTCAGTAAGATTGTTATTCACGTCGGCGGCAATGACACCCAGTTACACCAATCGGAGGTCACTAAAATTAATATTGCCTCGGTGTGTGAATACGCAAAAACGATGTCGGACTCCCAAATCTGACCAGTGATGACATGTTTAGCCGCATGTCATCATTTAATCGCTGGCTGTCCAGGTGGTGTCCAGCAAACGATGTGGGTTTCGTTAATAATTGGCAAACTTTCTGGGGAAAACCTGGTCTTATTAGGAGAGACGGCATTCATCCCACTTTGGATGGAGCTGCTCTCATTTCTAGGAACCTGGCAAATTTTATTAGTAATTTAAATCCCTGACAACCCAGAGTTGAGATCAGGACTCAGAGTCGCAGTCCTATACGACTCTCTGAGCTTCTAGTTCAGTTACCCAGCCATAGTTTTCATAGTTTTATACAAACGGTGTCTGTCCCCCGACCACCTCAATTATTTAAATCTAAAATTAAACAAAGAGGAGTTGTGCATAACAACCTCATAAAAATTAAAACCTCTTCTGTGACAGAAAGACAAAACAGGAGAATTAAATGCGGACTGTTAAATATCAGGTCTCTATCTTCTAAAGCAGTGTTAGTAAACGAATTAATATCAGATAATCATATTGATTTACTCAGTCTCACAGAAACCTGGCTGTGTCAAGATGAATATGTTAGTCTCAATGAGTCCACTCCTCCCAGTCATAATAATACCCACATTCCTCGAGGCAGCGGCCGAGGAGGGGGAGTTGCAGCCATTTTTAACTCTAGTCTGTTAATCAGCCCTAAACCTAAACTAGATTATAATTCATTTGAAAGCCTCGTTCTTAGTCTTTTACATCCGACCTGGAAAACCTCGCAGCCACTTTTATTTGTTATAGTGTACCGTGCTCCTGGCCCGTATTCTGAATTTGTATCTGAATTCTCAGAGTTTTTATCCAGTTTAGTTCTTAAATCAGATAAAGTTATTATTGTAGGCGATTTTAACATTCATGTCGACGTTGATAATGACTCCCTGGCTACCGCGTTTATCTCATTATTTAGACTCCATTGGCTTCAGTCAGGGTGTACATGAACCCACTCACTGTTTTAACCATACCCTCGATCTAGTTCTGACGTATGGAATTGAAATTGATAACCTAAAAGTCTTTCCACAGAATCCCTCGCTATCGGATCATTATCTGATTACTTTTGATTTCTTTTTACCCGATTACACGCCACTCAGCAACAGTTACTATACTAGATGTTTATCAGATAGTGCTGTCGCAAAATTTAAGGAAAAGATTACTCCGTCGTTAAATTCAATAACAAGTCCCTCAGTAACAGAGGTTTCCTGTACCGACTTTGATCATTTTGTCGATAGCGCCGTAGGCTCGCTGCGAACAACACTTGACTCTGTAGCTCCTCTTAAAAAGAAGTTAAAAAAGCAAAGAAAGTTCGCTCCTTGGTATAACTCTCAAACCCGTAAGTTAAAACAAATATCGCGAAAATTTGAAAGGAATTGGCGATTAACCAAACTGGAAGAATCTCGTTTAATCTGGACAGACAGTCTCAAAACTTATAAGAGGGGCCTCCGCAATGCCAGAGCAAACTATTACTCAGCATTAATAGAAGAAAACAAGAACAACCCCAGGTTTCTTTTCAGCACTGTAGCCAGGCTGACTGAGAGTCAAAGCTCTATTGAGCCTTGTATTCCTTTAGCCCTTAGCAGTAATGATTTTATGAGCTTTTTTAATGACAAAATTCTAACTATTAGAGGCAAAATTCATGACCTCCTGTCCTCAGACAGTACCTATCTAACCTCAAACACAGCTGTAAGACCTAATATATATTTAGATTGCTTCTCCCCAATTTCTCTTCAAGAATTGACCGCAGTGATTTCTTCATCTAAATCATCAACGTGTCTCTTAGACCCCATCCCAACTAGGCTACTTAAGGAGGTCTTTCCTTTAGTTAACACTCATATATTAGATATGATCAATATATCCTTATTAACAGGCTATGTACCACAGTCTTTTAAGGTAGCTGTAATTAAACCTCTCCTAAAAAAGCCCACCCTGGATCCAGAGGTGTTAGCCAACTATAGACCAATATCTAATCTTCCCTTTATGTCAGAGATCCTTGAGAAAGTAGTCGCAGACCAGCTGTGTGATTTTCTCCAGGATAATAATTTATTTGAGGAATTTCAGTCAGGATTTAGAGTGCATCATAGCACTGAGACAGCTCTAGTTAAAATTACAAATGACCTTCTGATTGCTTCAGACAAAGGACTCGTCTCTGTACTTGTTTTATTAGATCTTAGTGCGGCGTTTGACACAATTGACCATCACATTCTACTGCAGAGACTGGATCACTTAATTGGCCTAAAAGGTTCTGCACTAAGCTGGTTTAAATCTTATTTATCTGATCGTTTTCAATTTGTTGATGTTCGTAATGAATCATCCTTACGTACCAAAGTTTGTTTTGGAGTTCCGCAAGGTTCTGTGCTCGGACCAATCCTATTTACTCTATATATGCTTCCTTTAGGTAACATCATTAGAAATCACTCTATAAATTTCCATTGTTATGCGGATGATACTCAGTTGTATTTATCGATGAAGCCAGAAGAAAGTAATCAATTAACTAAACTCCATAACTGCCTTAAAGACATAAAAAATTGGATGAGCACCAATTTCCTGATGTTAAATTCAGACAAAACTGAAGTTATTGTTCTTGGCCCCAAACAACTCAGAGACTCTTTATCTGATGACATAGTTTCTCTAGATGGCATTGCTCTGGCCTCTAGCACTACCGTAAGAAACCTCGGAGTAATATTTGATCAAGATTTGTCTTTTAATTCTCATTTAAAACAAACCTCACGGACTGCATTTTTTCATCTGCGTAATATTGCGAAAATTAGGCCTATCCTGACCCGAAAAGATGCAGAAAAATTGGTCCACGCTTTTGTTACCTCAAGGCTGGATTACTGTAACTCTCTATTATCAGGTAGCTCTAGTAAGTCCTTAAAAACTCTCCAGCTAATTCAGAATGCAGCAGCACGTGTACTAACAGGAACTAAGAAACGAGATCATATTTCTCCTGTTTTAGCTTCTCTGCACTGGCTCCCGGTAAAATCCAGAATTGAATTTAAAATCCTACTGTTAACTTATAAAGCTCTAAATGGTCAAGCTCCGTCATATCTTAGAGAGCTCATAGTGCCATATTATCCCACCAGAACACTGCGCTCTGAGAACGCAGGGTTACTCGTGGTCCCTAAAGTCTCCAAAAGTAGATCAGGAGCCAGAGCCTTCAGCTATCAGGCTCCTCTCCTGTGGAATCATCTTCCTGTTACGGTCCGGGAGGCAGACACCGTCTCCACATTTAAGACTAGACTTAAGACTTTCCTCTTTGATAAAGCTTATAGTTAGGGCTGGCTCAGGCTTGCCCTGTACCAGCCCCTAGTTAGGCTGACTTAGGCCTAGTCTGCCGGAGGACCCCCTATAATACACCGGGCTCCCTCTCTCCTTCTCTCTCTCTCTCTCGTATCCTATTACTGCATCTTGCTAACTCGGCCATTCTGGATGTCACTAACTCGGCTTCTTCTCCGGAGCCTTTGTGCTCCACTGTCTCTCAGATTAACTCATATCACAGCGGTGCCTGGACAGCGTGACGTGTGTGGTTGTGCTGCTGCCGTGGTCCTGCCAGATGCCTCCTGCTGCTGCTGCCATCATTAGTCATTAGTCATACTTCTACTGTTATTATACACATATGACTATTGTCACACATGTATACTGCCAGATATTAATACATACTTTCAACATATTGTACCACAGTAGCCAGAACTATAACTATAATATTATTACTTTCATTAATGTTGTTGTAAGCTACTGTCATTACCTGCATCTCTCTCTCTCTCTCTCTCTCTCTCTGTCTCTCTCTCTGTCTCATTGTGTCATGCGGATTACTGTTAATTTATCATGTTGATCTGTTCTGTACGACATCTATTGCACGTCTGTCCGTCCTGGAAGAGGGATCCCTCCTCAGTTGCTCTTCCTGAGGTTTCTACCGTTTTTTTTCCCCGTTAAAGGGTTTTTTTGGGGAGTTTTTCCTGATCAGCTGTGAGGGTCATAAGGACAGAGGGATGTCGTATGCTGTAAAGCCCTGTGAGGCAAATTGTGATTTGTGATATTGGGCTTTATAAATAAAATTGATTGATTGATTGAAAATTGATTGATTCTCAGCAGCTGTGTAAACAGCTTATTAGGAATATTGTCCTTTTGAGAATATTTTGTGTATGTACATGTAATCAATAACACACAGAAGAAGAAGTCTTGGGTGTCTGTTGCACCCGTTCACCATCATCCAGAGATCTGCTGTCGACACCAAATCAGTATTGGCTGCTGTCCAGAGACGCTGAATCGTTGTCAGAGTGAGACGATGGGTTCAAAGATCAAGTTACTAACAGCGATATGTGCTGATTCAGAGAGCGAACATGATACAAGTGCTGCTTCTCTGCAGAGCTGAAGATGGAAGACGAGCAGCTTCGTATCCTGACAGTCAGGTGCTCGTCAAACTGTCAGAGTGCACATCTGTGTGTGTGTGTGTGTGTGTGTGTGTGTGTGTGTGTGTTGCCCTTAAGTCACCGTGTTGGCCTGACTTTGTATAAAAGCCTCTGAGTTGTGGCATATTTCATAATTTCCGTCTGTCCGTGGTCTCAAACACAATTGGTACATTTCTCTGTGTTCTCCTGAGGCCTGTGGACGAAGTGTAGGAGCGAACCAAACACTTGTCAGGTTGATGAACAGAACTCGCTCTGACGGCTTTTGAAGTGACAGGTTTTGTTTTTTCTTTTCTCTTTTCTTGGAGGCGAGGTCGGAGGCAGATTGGGTAACGGTGCTGAAGCAGAGCTGCTGCTGTTTAATCTGGCAGCAGCTCTCAGTGTGTGAACATGTCGAGCGCTGCAGATAAAGTTACAGCCCACAGAAACACTCCTCTGTTTCTCTTTCTCCATCACTCACACACTTCCCCCTCACCCTGAACTCATATCTGTTTTATCCCACTCTGTTCTCTCTCCCTTTAATTTCATGTCCATCATCTTCTTCACCTGTCCTCCATCTCTCTGTTGACACCTCACAAAAACACCTCTTCGCTCTGTCGTCTTCAGTCACTTCCTGCTCTTTCTACTCTCCTCAAAACATTAAGTCTCTTCTCTTTCTGTTTTCCGTCCCTATCACTTGCTCCATCTTTTCCTCTCCTCTCTGTCTTTTTGGAGCTATCTGTTCACATCTCTGTTCCCATGTTCCTTTTTCAGTTAGTCTTTCACAACCTCCCTCCTCCGATGTCCCCATCCCTCCATCTCTCATCACTCACAGCCTCTCTTTGTTGTTTTCTGTCTTATTTTAATCCTCCGCCCGTCCCCACCCACGGGAACCTTTCCTTCCTGGAATTGTGGAACTTTTTTCAGGAACTTTACCTCCTTCAGTCCGGCTGAGAAACTTTTAAGCTCCAACTTTCATGTCTTTGGCCAAATGTCCAGCCATGAGGAGAAACTAACGCCATGTTGGAGTTTTATTTTAAATATTTGTTCAGAATAATAAACACCTCGTGTGTTTCACCGCCGCCACTTTTGGAGGCCATGTTTTTACTAGTCCTTTTTACACAGAGATGGTGCAGTAGAGCCGCTACAAAGTTCCTCCTTTATGCCGTCAGCGGGGCCAAGCTGACACACTGTCTGCGGTCATTTTGACTCGACCAGCAGACTTCACTACAAGCTGATTGGCTGTTGAAACAGGTGACGTGCTTTAAAACCAGCTGAGTGTCAGGTGACACCATCAGCCGGCTTGAGTCGAGCTCAGACCGGCCAGTTCACACCGCTGACACTTTTCTCTGCTACGTTCTAAAACGGTTTCATCTCTGGTAACAGCTTGAAGGTGAGACAACTCTGTCCCCATTCATCAGTTGTACCTTTCATACAGTACTGCAAGGATGAGATTCCCGCCTTCAACAGAAGGTTCAGAAGGTCCCAGGACGGCAGGTAGTCCGACACAGAGAAGACTGAGGACAGGGAGGAGAGACGAGGGAGAGATCAGACACTCGTGCACAAATGTATGTGTATTCAATCACAACGTGAACATCTCGTCTCTTTGGCTGAATTCAAACTGTTAGTTTGAGTCTTCTTAGAGGCTGTTTTAGTTAGTTTTGTGTTTGTTGAGGGTTTTCTCTGTGAGACTTCGAAGAGGTCACCTGATAAATTAAAGGTTTTACAATGTTGGAAAGAAGCAAAACAACTCTCCACAGCTTGAGGATCAGACTGCTTGAAGATGCTCTGCTCTTTAAGTCCGTCTGGACATCTGAACCACAACAGAGACGAGACGCAGCCACATCCAGTGGACATCCGGATTCATTCCTCTTCCATCCTCCTGTTTCTTTCCCCTCTCACAAAACAAGGTCTTTACCTCCCTCCTTCTTCTTCCTCTCTTACTTCCCTTCCTCTCATTTGTCTCCCTCCCAGAGCTTCTCCGTCCTCCTCCTCTGCTCTCTCGGTTTGTATTTGTGTCTTTAAACTCTTTTCCAGATTTTGTTTTTTCCTCTTCTTCCCTCATTCTCGCCTCGGCTCAGTAACCCACTCTGATGTGAGGAACCACCAAACATGGCTGCCCACACCCAACTGGTAAAAACATCAAACAACAATACTGGAACAATCAAAGTGTAACCGGGCCGCAGCAGTTTGGACGGGGTGTAATAAAAGCAGAGTTTGGATTCAGACGCTGAGGAGCAGCCGGCTCACTGTGGCTTTTATTTCGGAGCTTATTTCTGTCTCCCGGGCTTTAAGGCGTAAACAAACTGGATCAGATAATTGCCGCATCATTTTACTCTCGCTGCAGACTTGAAGCGTCAGCAGCGTTTCACCTCCGCCACGGGGAACTTAAGTGGCTCGGATTTCTTTTTTGTGTGAACAACACTGATCCCGTGTTTTGATCCCAGGGGACAATTACCAGAAATTATATTTTGTTTCCATGGTAACACAGCTACATTATGTTTTTGTTTCCCTGTGTGATATTACAACATTTTCTCTCCTCTATGTGGAAAGATACAACATATGTCATGACATCTTATTTTCTCCTCCACTGCTGACAGTCATGCTCAAACCTTCTGTTTCTGATTGTTCAGGAATGTGACAGGTGATTGTTTTGGTCATTGATGAGGAAATTGACCGTATTATTTTGTTTAGAAGGTTTTTGAGGTCAAAATTTAAAATTAGAAAGTATGGTACCAGAAAAATCCCAGAGTAACATGTTTTATTTTCTGATTTAGTTTGCATATAAACTTCAGAGGTGTCAAAATGTTGCCACGACCTTGGTCAACACGGTCCAGTCCAGTGTCAGAGACAATTAGAAATCCACCACACAAACAGACCCAAATCAGCTTCGGTATGCCTTCGACCTGCAGTTGGAGCTCCAGCAGGAGACAGGATCAGAGCTTTGCCTCTCTGCTCCACCGCTCCCCACTGATGGCGTTCCCCGTGGCAGCAGTGTCCGTGTGCGTCGCCCCTGACTTCACTGCAGCACAACAAAATATCAAATACTGAACAACATTACTAATGTGATGGCTGAGTGGGGAGTGGAGAGGGGGAGCACGGTACGATTCAATCTTACCTGGTAATATAAAACTGCTCTAAATCACGCTTTGCGTCGGGGTCCTGCGTCACCTGGTCGGTGTTCATTTCGCAGTAATGGCCCCTCTCCTTGTGCTTTATCCCTGACATGGCAAACACAATGTGCACAACATGGTTATGGACACAAGGGTCAGAAAGCATATGTAACACTTAAGCCTAGTTCACATTACACGATTTTCACCGCGATTTTGACGTCGCAGAGGATCTTGCTCTCTAAACGTCACCTTTCTGTATATAACTTATTTAAACGCATGATAGTCGCTTCTTTCGGGCTTGTTTCCATAGCCCTGGTTGCTTGTTTCTCTCCCAGGATCTCCCAGCAACACTGACAGGCCGGCCGGCAAGCAACAACAACAATGGCGGCGTCCACAGGATCACGGGGAGCATGTTGTGTTTGGACCCAGGAGAATAAAGAATATCCATGCCTTTACTATGTGTCGTCTCCAAGTTATCTGGGGCTCTGTCGGCGATGGCTCGGGGGAGAAATCTTGTGGTGTGCACACACAGGTCGTAACACAGTTGGCGAGACTTCCGCTGACAGAAACACACATCACCAGGTATGAACTCTCAAAAGATTACGATAGTCTCTGCGACACAAAATCAGGGTGAAAATCGTGTAATGTGAACTAGGCTTTAAAGTGAGAGGACCTCCTCAACCTGCCGACAGAGCGTCTGAATAGAGGTTCATATATGCTCAACTTTAAATATGGACACGTGGAGCCCTCTGTTTGTACTCTGTGTTCATTTCGTCCGTAGCTGTGCTCGTTTTCTGAAAGTCTACAGATACGGATGAAACGGATCAGTACCACCGAAGGTCATGGAGGCAGTGTAGCGTGGTTCCAGTGAGATCCAACTGTAGGAGACGACAGATACATTTAGAAAATGGCAGAACAGAACAAATCGGTAAAATAGTGAAAAGGGTTCTCTGTCCACATGCTGTGATGTATTTAACGTCCCCAAGTCTAACACTGTCTACAACCCTGCGTCATTAACAAGATACATTATTACGATTATTACATCACCTCGTTCGTTGTTGTGTGAAACTTCTGACTGCGCCTTCTAGTGCCATCTACTGGCTGTATCTCTGACAACACAAAGGACACATGGAAATATGAGAGTGATGGTTACATCGTTTGGAGTGGAGGCATCTGCTTTCATACATACAGGGAGAATAAATAAACCTTAGGGGTCATATAGACGAGACGTGTGTTGGCAATAATGTTTGAAACTCACCTGAAAATAAGAATCACTGTGTATTTGTTACCTCAGAATGAGACGTTTATATCTAGGCCTACACAGGGAGCAGGTCCTCGTCTACAGAAATCACCATGTTGCACCGCCATGTTTCTACAGTAGCCCAGACTGGACAAACCAAACACTGTCTCTAGATACTTTTGCATTTTTGCATTTTTGCATTGGCCACCATAGCCAGAAGCCCATCTGCAACGAGAAGCATAAGAGTTTCACTGTGTTTTTATCAGTTTAAATCAGCTCTGTTTGTTTTTCAGAGGAGGAACCTCTGTGGATTATTCAACTCCCAGTAAAAACCTCCTGAACAAACCCATCCTCACTCCGACCTCGTCACATGTCCACATATGACGTCCAAGGTACCCTGGGTGTGTTGGTTGTTGACGTTCTGGGACGCCGTGTCAACTTCAGCCTGTTACATGCATTGTCTGTTTTCAAAATACACTTCTGTTTTCACAGGAAATGTGCAGTTTGATACAGTCTCTTTCAAAATAAAAGCACTACGTCAGTACACAACACTGCACATTGGCATTTTATTTCCTCCAACAACAAACACATGGTTGGGTTTAGGGAAAAAGAACAGGGTTTGGCTTCACAATCTTACAGGAAGTGAACACCGGCCTCCTGGGTGAAAGTCAGTGGTTGTTGGACCCATCCACCCCGCCTCCCATCGGTCCTACTCGGATTTCCGCCATCTTAACTTTCACGGTGTTCCCATCACGTTTCCCCTGATGCCACCGGGTGCCGTTTCAGAATTACAACATCCGGTTGTGTATCTGGTTGACATGAAAGGACAGCTTTTTTTGTTGCTGTCCAATGCTGGAAGGCACTGCCTACATGCCAGATTTCACTGACTTCAGACTGAGACCAGGTTGACTGTACAGTGAACACTGAAGGAATTCCAAGAGAAGTTTCAGCTGGTTGCAATGTCTGTAATCCTCACGGATAGACACCACCAAATCCCCCTAAATCTGACACACTTCACCTTTAAATGTAGGTTTTTATATAAAAGCCAGTGGTTTAAAAGGGAGAAGTTCAAACCCTGACTCCTTTGTGCATGTGGACGTTGAATCATCAGATTCAGAAAGTTACAGAAATGCTCAGACGCAGCCCCCTGTTATTGGCTGTGTATTTACTCTTGATGGATGTAGTCGTTCATCCAGTGAGAACTTCTGATTGAGTGCACTGAGCCTTTAACCAGGGACAGTTTCCCAGTTTGACTGAGTGCCGCATCCCCTGACAAAACCAGTTCAGACTTCATCATGCACCATTTCCTTCTTAAGCATCTTTTCTCTTTGACCTTTAAAAACAGACACAGTGAACATGTCTGCTGTGTTTCTGCCTGCAGGAGGAGGATGTCTGGCGTGTGTGTGTGTTCAGGTTCTGCAGGAGGATGTCTGGCGTGTGTGTGTGTGTGTTCAGGTTCGGGTCCAGAGCAGCAGGTACGGAGCTGAAAACTGAACTGTGCTGTAATCACGGAGGGAAAAACCCCTCACCGCTGCAGTTTGACTGTTTTTCTCTTTTCCTCCTCGAGGTGAAGTTTACAAAGTCAATTATGTGCTGAGTGAGTTTCATGACCTCTGGGCCCCTGGAACCTGTAAGAAAAGCATTCCTCTGTGAAAATCAGACTTTCTGCAGTTATGTGTCCGACAACAGCGATACACACCAAGAGATTAACTCGCAGCCCGACTTCCCTGTGAGAAGCTTGTAAAACCAGGAGAGAAGGCAGCGTGATAGATCCCAGACCTCCCACACCAGTTCTCCTCCTCCCTCTGAAACCGACAGAAAACACTTCACGTCTTTACATCCTGAAACACACACGGCACCAAACCCTCAGCTTTTTACTCTGGTGTTTCCAGGGTGTTCGTTTGTCGTGAAAAAGTTAATAAATCGTTCATAAAAAGCGCCATAAACTTCTGAAGTTGTGTCCTTACAAGGATGTAAAATATAAATAATGACATGTCGCAATTAGTGTTTTTATTGTGCAGCTCCGCCCTCTGAGCTGCTTAGATAAAGAGACGGGCGGAGCCCTCAGTCCGTACTCTGCATTCAGTTCGTATTTGTGCACATTTTCTGAAAGCTTACAAATACAGATGAGACAGAGCAGAGCCACTGGAGATCATTGAGGCAGTGTCGCGTTTAACCTTCCTTAAGTTGAAGCAACAAAAGCACGTGGTTAGATTTAGAAAAGACATCATGCTTTAACCTGAAATTCACACAGGAAATGAACAGCAGGCTCTCAGATGAAAGTCCAGAGTTTGTTTGACACATCCACCTAATGTATGAACTCTCTGGCTCTGTATATCATAGTGGTTGCTGGTGACGTTACAAACTGCCGCTGGCTGGTGCGTATCACACTGCTGTGAAGGTGCCTCTGTGCTTCAGTGTCAGGCGCCTACATCACTGACAAAGCGGCGGTATCTGACGAGTTGGGAGTGAGACCAGGCTGGTTTGATGCATCAGAACAGTTTCATACATTAAATATGATAAGTTGATTTGAGAGTAACTGTCACAGTGGGCACTTCTGACCTGCCATACACGCCATCTGCTCAGCTTCCACTCGCCTGCCTCTCCTCCACACCTACCTGCCTGCCTATCACCTGTCCACTCATTTCCTGCTCTTGCCAGTCCACCACACCCTCATCAAGCCAACGCCGCTCACCTGTGGATCATGACTCCCTGTCACTATACAGACTCCAGCTTCTCAGACTCTGGTTGCCAGATTGTTCTTCGCCATCCCGATGCAAGACTCTCCAGCGTTTATCCCCGGACTGCTTCCTTGTTACCTCCTCAGTAAACCATTCAGGCTTCTGTCCTCGACCAAGAGCTCTGCTTCCGACTTCCTGGATTCTGTTCACCTGTTCCCTGTGGCTGATTGCTTCGCCATGTGGCTGCACATCCTGTCTCTGTGTGTGTGCACCATGGAATGAACTCATCACAGGTGTGTTGGTGTCTCCCGTGTGCACTCCTGGTTCCAGATTTCCTGCTCATCTGACATCACCTTCTGCCTGCTCCCTCACGGTACTGCTGCACTATGTTGATCTGTTTGCTGTGTGTGTGTGTATCCAGTGGATGCCGGCTACCCTGGCCAATCGGTGTGCTCGGAGGACTATTTGAAGCATTAATAATCTTTGTATGACAGAAACATTAAGTGCTTTTTTTGGGGTTGATTTATCCAACCATAGAGTGCTCCCCTAAAGACGGGGACTCTTTGGGGTCCAGGAAGAGTTCCAGTCGGCGTCCTCCAGGTGAAACGCAGGTAAGGTTCCTGATTCTCTTGAAAGAAAGAGTCCTGGGTTCCTGGAAAAGTTCTTGTGGTGGAAACAAGCTGTCAGTGTTGGTGTGTCCTGCCTCAGACAGCTGGGTCTAACCTCTCCCCCCTCCTCACCCCTCCTCCCACTCACAGCCTCTCAGAGCCAGACCTGCCGGCTGCAGGGGGCTTTAACCTCGGGGGTCCCGCCGCCTGTCTGCAGCCAGTCTGAAGGCAGGAGGACGCTGAGACGATGTGGAAACGTGAGGATCGCTGCAGGTCAGTCCTGCAGCAGCTCCATCCATCACAATGAGGAAATCTCTTCACCCTGTTTCACCTTTTCAGATCCACCTCCTCCACACTGACGTCTTTCTTTACAGCTAAACATTTGTTTTCTCATTGTAGCTGCCCGACATCTGCTCTTTTGTAGTTTATGTGTTGAGGAAATGGGGCCTACGAGGACATTAGTCAATCTGAAGACATCATCTAACCAGGCTTATTTCTACGAGAGGAAGATACTGTCGGATTACACTGTCTGAGATCAGTTCAGCTTTGAGGTCTGCAGACCAGTTTTAAAGCCAGTTATATACAGTAAAATATTTCTGAATATCTCTGTTGCTCTTATTCTGTTTCATTCTGAGATTATCTGTTGAGCGTTTGCAGGAAAACTGCTGAAAAACTAAACTTCGGGTGATAAAATTTTGGGCTTAAAAGAAGCTTGTTGTTCTGATTGTCTCATGAGATGTTGCTCAACTAAATGCTTAAAATATTTCTGTAATTCCTGCGCCCCAGTACCCTCCTCCTTGGCTTAAAGTTCAGTTGGTTGGTTTGGTTTTACGATCTTAATTGCTCTCCATCTTTTTCCTCAGGCCTTAAAAAAACACTGATACTAAATCCGTTGTATCACAGTGGAAAAACTCTGCTTCCATGTTCTTGAGGTGATCTGTTGTCTTCACTATGTGTTTTATATTCATGCGTTCACCTTGATGTTTTTGGAAGTTACCCATGGTTTTACTGAAACAGCTGCTTTTGTCAGACAAATTCAAATATTCAATCACAAAAATCACAAAGTATGAAAAAGGTTGTTTAATAAAAAAAAGAGGAGAGTCCTGTGGAGTGTTGTTACATTAAATGTTTCAGTCTCTACAGACCAGAGTTCTTTCCTTTCTTCTCTATGGGGAGATTTATTAAAATGTAGAAATGTCTTTACTGTAACTTTAGATTAATGCAACAACAATCATGGAAATATTTCAGGAGATCCATTGCAGCCAACAATTCCTGACTTTCACTCTCGAGGCTGGTCTTCGCTTCCCGTATGAAAGCCGAACCTTGTTCTTTTTTCCTAAACCCAACCACGTGCGTTTGATGTTGAAAGTTGTACTGAGGCAGTGCTTTTATTTTGAAAGAGACTGTATCAAACTGTACATTTCCTGTGAAAACAGAAGTGTATTTTGAAAACAGACAATGCATGTAACAGGCTGAAGTTGACACGGCGTCCCAGAACGTCAACAACCAACACACCCAGGGTACCTTGGACGTCATATGTGGACACAACTTTTAAAGGACCCGTATTTTTTGATTATTTTCACTTTTGATAAACTTGCCTGGCGCTTTTTTAAGCACATCGCATTGAAACATAATTTCAGCCAGCTGGCGAACATGAAGGGAGAGATGGCACACAGGGAGAAAATTAGGAAACAAACGTTATAGTAAACAAAACATCACCAGCGACACATGTTAGACAGCTACAGAAAATAAATTTACAGCTATGCTACTTTACATGGAACAACTTCATTACACACAACAAATTTCATGACTTTTCCAAAACTTTCAATGACTTTCAGTAACTTCCAGGCCTCAAAAACGTGATTGTGAAATTCCAGGACTTTTCTAGGTTTTCCAGGACCTTGGGAATCCTGTAAACCTGCAGTACTCACACTGACTCCTGTCGTGTCCTGAACAAGCACCGACTCCCCCCACTCACTCTGTCAGCTCCTCTGAGGTGTGTGTGTGTGTGTGTGTGTGTGTGTGCGCGGTCAGATCAGGTCACCCCCCCCTCTCTGTTGCCATCTAGTGGTTAATATTACCAAAATTCAACCTCACACACTCTGAGACTCTCTTTACCTCTGATACACACACACACTTTCATAACACGTCTCTGGTCTCTTTCACACACACACACACACACACACACACACTCTGTCTTTTTTCTGTAGCACACACACACACACACACACTCATGCTCTTTGAATCACACATTCTTTGATGCACCCCCTCTCTTTGAAGCAAAACCCCCTTTCCCCTTTTAGACAAACTTTGTTTTTAAAAACACACTCTTGTCGTCAACACTCAGGCTTCCTCTCTACGACACGGACAGACACTCTCTGACACGATTCCCTTTTGACTCTCGTCCTCACTGTCTTTTTAACACACACACACACACACACACACACACACACACACCTGGGCCGTGCCTGGCTGGTGTGTGTTTCCAGCATGCAGCAGCACAGATCGAGCAGCGGCTGACGCTCAGTTAAAAGCTGCTGGGTGGGTCCTAATTATTTCTTTGAAGACTCGCTTTTCCTCCCCGTCTGAGCTTCTGACGAGCTTCACTTTAAAGAGGCTAGACACACACACACACACACACACACTGTCATGCAACCCGCTCATCTGTCACATAAGACTTTAATGTCGACTCCAGACTGCAGATTTATGGGAACATAATGCTGAAACGTAGAGGAGCTGATAAGGAGGAGTGTGCTCAGCTGCTCGTTACGTCCAAAACTGCAACATTTATTTGTTTCATTCAAAATAAAGCTTGTGCGAGACGTTTATGGTTTTGGTTTAAAGTTGCATTTAAAATCATCTGTTGAAGGAATTGTTTCTAAAGTTGACTGACTGTCAGGGTCTATCATCTGTCCCCCTAGAGGCCCCTCAGACCCCAGTTTGAGAACCTTCGACCCTTTCAAGAGCCCCAGATGTGTCCTTGTCTGCACTGTGACGTCCACAGGGACGGATTTATTTTGCACAGAGGAGGTGACGGAGTTCATTGTGACATGACTAAGAATAGGACGTGAATACTCAGTTCAATAAAGCTGTGACATGTCGATGATGCTGAAGCATCTACAGAAATAATCTAAAGAGCAGATTACATGGCCAGAAGTATGTGGACACCCAAACAAAACTTTCCATGTGTGACAGTTATTTTTCACCCCATAGCCATAAACATGAACGTGCTGCTTTAACAGGCTTCACTCCTCTGGCTCTGGACTCTGCTGCAAGGATTTGCTCTCATTTAGAGAGCTGGCTTTGTACAGTTGGATGAACACTGTTTAAACCAACACATCCTCACTGTGACCTCGTCACATGTCCACGTTTGGTCATGGACTTTCCACGTCCACATATGACGTCCAAGGTACCCTGGGTGTGTTGGTTGTTGACGTTCTGGGACGCCGTGTCAACTTCAGCCTGTTACATGCATTGTCTGTTTTCAAAATACACTTCTGTTTTCACAGGAAATGTACAGTTTGCATGCAGTCTCTTTCAAAAATAAAAGCACTACATTACTAGAACACCTCGAATCAACTTTTCTATTTCCTTCAACAACAGACGCATGCGGTTGAGTTCTGCCAGCACATGCGCGTTAAGGAAAAAGAACAGGGTTTGGCTCTGCAATCACACGGAAGCGAACACCGGCCTCCCGAGTGAAAGTCGGTTTTCCACCACCCAGACTTCTGCGGCTGTGTTTCCCCCTGCAGGTGAACAATCATGGGGACCGGTCACATATGCTGATGTGAAAGGACAGCTTTTTCCGTCAGTGTCTGACGCTGAAAATCACTGACCAAGCGCCAGTTTTTGACGACTTCAGAGTGAGACCAGGTTGCAAAGGCCCTGACACACCAGGCTGACGGTCAGCCATCAGTCAGTGTTGGACTGTTGGTGAGCCTCTATCGCTGTAGTCTTGGTCGTGGTGTGTCCTGCACCATCAACCCTGGTCCAGTCACTTTCATCGCTGCAAGTTCTTCTGAGGTAGTTTGCTGTGCCTGGGCCTTAAAACATCATTTCAACAATTTCCCCTCAGGGATCAATAAATTATTTCTGATTCTGATTCTGATTCTGATCATTAATGCTGGAGCGTTAAGATCTCAGAATGAACCGTCCACAACCAGGAAAATATCTCCAAATCTAAAGTATACAAAAGTTTACTTACTTTTGACTTGTTTGTAAACATAGTGAGAAATACTGGGGAGAGAAAGAAGGAAACTTCTGTGTATCTGAAATTAAAGAAGAAAGAAAATGTGTAACAAAGGTGCCTGTCTCTCTCATAGTTTTATATTCTCCTGACAGATGAGCCGCTGTTTCACTTCAAGAGTTTGGAAAATACTTTATTTCTAATTTTGTTCAAATTTGAGGCACTTTTTTTTTTTAAGAAAACTGACTCTGCAGGAGACACAAATACTGCTGCAACAATTACTTCATTACTCAAATGGCTGACTGTTAATCTTCAGTCAATTTCATATTTGCTTAATCTGTTTTGAGTTTTTCTTTTTATTAGAAAAAAAATCAAAATTCTCTGATCACAGTTTTAAATGTGAATATTTTCCGGTTCCTTTCCGCCCCATAATTTTCTGACATTTTATAGATCAAATAAGTAATCAGTTAAACATTAAAATATTACTCCATAAGGAAAATAATTATGAGTTGCAGCCTTGGACACAAATGCTGCACTTGACTTTCTGTCACTTTTGGTTCTTCTTTAACACTTTGATTAACAGCACAGAGACACAGAGACACATGCAGCTCCGCTGGTAATGAAACTGGATCCTAAAGCAGGAGGTTAGTCTCTCTCTCTCACACACACACACACACACACACACACACAGCTTTATAGTAGCAGGCAGAGAGGAGCAGGGAGACGGTGATTATTAAAAACTTAGAATAACAAAAGGAGGTCTGGAGGAGGAGGAGGCCCGGGAGAAGTCTGCAGCAGAGCTGGAGCAGAGCACCGCAGAGGGTCCTGGAGGTTTGGAGGAGGTTTTGTAAAGGTCTGGAGGCAGGAGGAGGTCCCGGCTCTCACAGAGGAGGCAGGACTTTCTGGCTCTGTGGTGCGCTCCGACACCAGAGGTCCGCTTTAATAGCAGAGGAGGAGGAGGAGGAGAGGCAGGTCGACTCTTTTACACCGCTCAGAGAGAGAGAGAGAGGGAGAGGCTGCAGTCCACTCCTCCGTCCCGGACAGTCCGCATCGAGCATCCATGTGCCAAACAGACCTCTGGATCCGGAGCGCAGATTCAGGCGAGTCCAGTCCTGGAAAGACTTCAGTTACCGACTCACCGGCAGGAAGTCAGAGCCGGTGTGAGACTCTCCGGTCGTTATAGATCAGCTGTGTGTTCATCAGAGCTCAGATCAGCTCGGACTCTTTGCTTTGGACTCCTCTGGCTGCCGGAGCGAAGCGAGATCTGTTTTCAAACCTCAAACCCTCCGCTGCTCCTCTCTGGCTCCTCCACATCTGCAGGAGCTGCTTTTATCTTCACGTGTTTTCATCCTGCTCTCCGCGCACGACATGAGCAGCCCCGCTGTCTCCTGTCTGTCCGTGCGTCTTTGTCATTTTAATGTCGGTGATCTCCGCGCGTCTGGCTGAGTGTTTGCATTTCAGCGCAATCTGACAAACTGAGGAGGTTTTCTGTCCTGGCTGGAATAAAGAGGAGAAGTCAGCGGGAGGAACGTGGATCTGTTTCACTTCATCTTGTTTCCCTTTGGATTGATTTTGCTCATTTATTCCTCCGTTTCCACCCCGAGGATGTTGCTCCGCCGCCTGAACCCGCCCTCCTGGTCCACCTGTAGGTTTTCCTTCTGCTTTCTGTTGCTGCTCCAAACGCCCCGGTCCTCCTCTCCGCTAATTACAGGTAAGATTAAAGGGATCATATGGCTTCATAATAACACATCACAACACCCACCGTGCGTAAAATCTACCCAAACCCGCGGTTATTTAGTCTGCCGCGTCTCCGCGCTCCTTCAGCCTGGTGTTACTCTGCCGGGGAGCAGAAATCACTTCAGCTGCTTACAAACTAATGATCCATGAACCAGGCATTAAAACTCACTTTGGTGCATGATCACCAGGAAGCAAGAAATCAGCAGAATGCGGGATAAACACTTAAATTCATCTCTCCTGTGATGTAAATCACGTTTTAAATATAATTTACAAAGGAAATGTCAGTTTGCGTTTTGGTGGTTTTAAACGTTTCCTCTGAGGGTTCCGATGAGCGCTGCGTGATGAAAATAGACTGAGTGTTGAGTTTAACCCGGGTTATCCTCCCGGTACCTCCCTGTAAGTAATTGGTCTGCCTCCTCCAGTGGAAACAGGGTTGCGCCGGAGACAGATACCACCAAAATCCACCCTGGCGCGCGCGTTATTTGCAGCAGAGCTTGTTATTTGCAGAGGTAGTTTTCAGCCTGACGCGCTAAATCACGATGACATGAGTCAATATAAAGTCATTTATATCAAACTTAAGGAAATTATACGAGGATTTAGATCTTTAGGATGAAAGCTCTGCGTCAAATTAGAAGTGATCTTTACTCAAATTGTTGTTTGCGTCACCAGACGTTATAATTAACCCACTGTTTGAGTTAAGAGCAGGCTGTAAAGAGTAAATCACTTTCTTTATCAGCTCCTCTCTGCCCTGTCCTCCTCCTGAGCGCCGGCCTGTCCTCCTCTCTCTGCCCGAGCTGCTCCCACTTTGACAGGCGCATTGCATCATAGGATATCGTTTGTTTGCCCCGCAGCGCCGTTTGGAAACCAGAAGAATAGAAACGGAGTGAATGAAGGTGGATGTGGTGGATGTGGCTGTGCGCGCTGCCAGACGCACGGTTTTCATGCGTCTTATCAGCGGCGCGGGGCTGAGCTGCCTCCTCCAACGGGCTGTAGATGAAATGCATTTGATTATTTATTTGCTACCGGATCCCCCGGGGTCCATTTGGAGGGTTTCCATGACGACAGGAGTTAAATTTAAGGATTATTTCATTAACAAAAAGGAGAAAATCTCTGAAGCTGATTCAGAACAGACGCCTCGCTTCTCTAACATCATGCATGAGGAGAGCAGTCAGAGTTACCTGTGCGCACATCCGTCTCAGCTCTGATAAGAATAATTCCCGCTGATCAGGGTTTCCCCTCTCCTGGCTCTTATCTGTGTTCCTGGAGCAAACAGAAAGATGGGAATCAGATGGGGGGCCAAACCTGTACCAGATGGCTCTGCGGAGTCAAACATGTGTGTCTGTTTGACATGAAACAGGAACCTCTGAGAACCATCCACCTCTCTGTATCAGCTGAGGACGCGGCAGCGGTGTGAGCCCATTCTGCAGATCAGATTCCTCCACCTGGCATCCCAAACATGCTCCGCATCATCCGGGCTATTGTGTGCTCAACCACAGGCCGGAGGGTTCAGGGGTGGAGGTCTTAGAGCTGGACTGCAGCAGGTGGAGCAGCGGGTACAGAGGTCAAAGCTTTAAATCTGCTCCTGGACACTTGTTGACCGTCACCCCTGTTTCTCTGAACACTGTGAACCACAACTCACTCACTCAACTTCATTTTTATAGAAACAGCTTCAGTCAAAACTTTTAGATTAGTACAAAACAGTAATGTAAAAGATATGAGTTCACCAGACTAAATAAATGCGTCACATGGCCCTCATCTGACAGTTTGACATAACTTTTTTGTTTGAGCATTTCATTCTGTCCTGTGAACACAACTAAGTTCACATTTTGTAACAGCTTTCTTTAGTTACAGTGACCTATACAAATATATTGTGGTGAACTAAGGTTTGTTGATTGTTAGAATAAGGCAAAGAGATTAACTTTGAACCAGGAAGTGCTCTTTATTTCACCTCAGCACAACTTTATATCAAACACTCTAATATCCACACAGGCGGGACGTCACTGCACTGTAAGAAAAGAATCCACTGGTTTAACTTAGAAAAATTAAGGTAACAATTTGCATGCATCTTTAAGTAGTTTCAACTCTGGCATTATCGAGTCTTTAATTATCTGACAAACTCAATTAATTCAGTTTCACCAACATGATTTGATTTGACATCAAAAAGCTTATCAAGTTGAACCAACTTAATATTTATCCAAAAGCTGTGGTGATATGTATTGATCAGATTATTTTATTTGATATTCAAACTCATTATTTTAATTCAGTCTAACTCAGAAATGTCAAAAATGTTTTTGATTTTGATCAACTTCTTCAAATAAGTTGTCAACTGACTAAAGCATGTAATGAAACAAAACTCATTTTTTATTGTGAAAAATATTATTTATTCTGAACATTAATCACTAACCATATGAATCGTTTTTAGAGTGTGTGTATACGACTTAACTCTCGGTGCAAAATGTCTTTATCACAACATTAACTGTAACTTATTAGAACCACTGTGACATCTCCTCCACAATAATTCCGGTATAATTTTCAACATGATATGAAAAATTAATATCGTAATACTTGGAATATTTCGACTTGTTAACATATTGACGTCCCACTGTTACCCACGGCAACAACAAGCATGGCTGAAAGTGAAATGATGATCCACTCCTTGGTGGCTCCAAAGAGAGGAGCAGCTTCAGTAGTGTGGAATAAACTTTGACTTCTCTTAGCGCTCAGAGGGAACTCATTCAGTGGCTCCTCTGGCAGCAGCACAGCGTCTCTCCCTCTCCTCTCTGATTCTGTCACAAACCTTTGCTGATGGAAACCTACGTGAATAAACTCCATATATGTGACTGTATCATAACAGCCTGTCACAGGTTACAACCTGATGGTTACAGATGATTTATATATATATATAGATCCCAGGGGACACTTTGTTAAATGTGTAATTAGTGGTAGATTTGATTCAGTTGAACTATTAATATTGTGACAGGATCTGAATCTGACTCTGAGTTACTGTTGTTCACAAAAACACCCTGAAATATCCTGATATTATTTTAGGGCCATATCGTCCACCCCTACTGTGTAATAGGTAACATGAGTGAATTACAACATATTTAAACACAGTTTTCTTCGGCTTATGGCTTTAAACATGTGTCTCATGGCATTCTGGGAAGCTCCACCCATTTATCCCCAACACGCCACAGTATGTGAGGTGCACGATGACAGTGTTGTTTATGGCCCTAAACTGATTCACTGAAATTAGTTTTATAAATTTTAGTCAGATTAACTCAAAACTTAAAAGTTGTTGACTTAACATAAAAAAGTTATGTCAGGCTCACAGGGATGAGTTTTTGTGTGGAGTGAACACAAACATGACGATGCTCTGTGGTTTCATGCAACAAAACTTTCCAGTCAGTTATTGGCAAGCTTCATTCACCGGGTTTCAAACGCCTTCACCCGTCTGTGAACACAGTAGTAAAGATTCCGTCCCAACAAGAGGATGAAATAGTGGCGCACTTCTCTGATGTTACTTGCTTCCCAAAAGTGTGCAAGGTGATAGATGGGACCCTCATCAGGCGCAGATACAAGCGCCGGCACATGAGGATCAATTTGTGAACAGAATAAATCAACACTCAGTTAATGTCCAGTTAGTTTGCAATCACGAAGATGAAATAACCAACGCTGTAGCACAGTGGCCTGGCTGTAAGCTACCTATGACACAGATACTGGACGAGAGCATCGTCGCAAGTGAGTTTGAGGAGGGGAAGCGTAAAGGCGTCCTTCATGGCTGATGACACCATTCAGATCTCAGGTGGTCGAACTATCCAAACTGTATCACTGTATCATCTGCAGGCTGAATCACCTCTGTTTTACTGTTAGCTTTTAGGTATTACTCACAGGTTATTTTCTGCAGAGACTGACCATTTGATTTATAGCCTATGTAATGTTTGTTATAATTGGAGAAACCTCAATAAATCATTATTTAAAAAAACTAAATTGTTGGGATGCCTGTTTGGATTCTGGCAGAGCAGCCGAGCCCTGCCGACTCCACCAGCACTGTAAAATTTACAGCCTTCGAGTGTAATTAAACTGGCAGGGCTGTAAGTGGTGGGGGGTGAGGAGGGGGAGGGGAGGGGTCGGTCTTTGAGGCCTCGTTCTCAGTCGGACAAAATATCTTCCTCTTCTGTTTGTCAGCTGCTGTGTTCACCTCATATCCATCTATCCAGATACGTTCACCCACCTCACCCAGAGACAGGCCTGATTCATCACACAGCACCGTCTCTACCTTCAGACCTCAGCTCTGAACGGTTCACTCTCTGATTTAAAGGAAAACCTGAAACAGTGAAAAGGACCAAATCAGGCAGACTGGAGAAAGCAGTGCAGAGTTGGTAAAGAGGGTGGAGCTAAAGGACAGCAGGGGACTCAAACCTGTGACCTCTGCTGAGTTAAAGGTCGTCTCTCTGTGAAGGCTGATCATGTTCTGAGAGTCACGTCCATTTTAGAGCTGCTTCCAAGTTGGTAAAATAAATTAATCTATAAATCTTTTATTGAACTGATTGAAGGAGGAAGCGAAATGTCAAATATGATCTGTGTCCAGGACTTGAGTTTAGATATTAACACTTCCAGTCCCAGGACAAAAACTGTTTGTTTCTTCTGCTCATCTGCCTCTCAGAGTCTCTGAGAAAGTTAATTAATACTGAACCAAATTGCACCAAATTCAAAAAGGCACATCATTGGGTCCCCAGCGGTACCCCCACCAAGTGTGAAGTGGATCAGCTGAATAGCTCTGGAGATATGCAAAGGACAAACACACAGACTTTTTTTTGCTTTATGGTTCAATGACAAAGAGAAAGTTAGGATCAGACTATTATTTTGTTTAAACATAACCTTGTTCAGCTGCTTAGTGCTTCTATTTAACACTTTGTTCAACTTTTAGGCTGCTTTCACACCTGCCCTGTTTGGTTTGGTTCAATCTAGTTCGTTTGTGCAGGTGTGAACACACCAAAACAACCAGACCGAGACCTTCTTGAAGAGGTGGTCTCAGTCCGGCTCCAAAGGAACTCTGGTGCGGTTGGTTTGTGGTGAGAAGGTGTTCCGACCTGGATGTGAAGCAACTGCAGTCACATGACACATTGTTTGGGTTAAACATGAGCATGTTACAGTCCTGGAGGATTATTAATGTGCACCTCCTCCTGTACTGCCTTAATATGCACATTCAGCACATCCAATGCATCAAAACATTGTTTTCTAGTTGGAGCCACGCCTCGTTTTCAAACTGTATGCTTTGACTAAAATGAACAATGACATCATTGTCTGTCTACCAAAAACCATCATCCCTGCAGCACTCTATATCACACAGTATCGACAGGTTAGACAGTCAGCGTCTCCTCCACACAGCTGCGAGTTTACTGTCAATGTTTGTCAAAGTTAAACTCCACACAAAGTGAAGATGTGACTTATTTTGCCACCTCAAGCAAATGTTTATCCACCTCTCTGCTCACACTGAATAGAAGTGAACGGTGTTAATTTTGCTGACATGTTCTCACACCACCATTTTGGATGAACAGGCGATTCCTAAATCTTTACCACTACAACAAAGCAAAGAGTCAGCAGGTCACAGGTCAAAGGTCACTGATAATAGACTCACTACATGTTGCTCAAAAAGGCCTTTGACTTTTATTTTAGATCAACATGTTTTCACAGGTAAAATTTTCTGGTGATTTGTGCTTTTACAAGTTTTTGGTCAAATGTAAGATGAGATAACTGTGAAATGAACTCAGTGGAGAAACTGCATCATGACAGATAGACTGAAGCAGTAAATGAACGAATCAGGGTTGAGATAAAAAAGAAGATAAAAAGAAAAACATTCACAATTAAAAAAAAAAAAAAAATGTTCAGTCTGGTGTGAAATTTCATCATTTTAAAACCAGTTCCTTAAAAGCAGATACACTGCATCATGGTTAAACAGAATGAGATTCTTCTCCTCAGAGAGATACGATCAGCTGGAGGAAACAGGAAGTAGTTTGACAGTCACACAGAGTGAATACACTTTTACCTCCGCTGACCTTGTTCATGACAATAAGTTCCTACACGGAAGGAAGTCACTATTTCAGAGCGTCAAAACAAACCTGGCACATGAACAAACAGCCAAGCATCAGTCTGGCGCTTTGTGTCTTTATGCTGTCGCTCTTTGAGCAGGACGAACTGCTGGCTGTGAGAGGCTGACATCTGTCTGCTTCTACCCATAAACCCTTGTGTTTGGGGTCACTTCCTGGAGTCGGCTCAGGTTACATTTGCCCTCGTAACAAACCGACTGACTCACGTTTTTTAAGACCTCAGTTTAAATGTCACTGCTTTTACCTGGACAGACAAACCCCACACACAACGAACGTGTCACACACGCTTTTCTGAACAGACTCTAAAAATTTATCAAACAAAAAGTTAAAGCAGGAATATTTGATTTTTTTTGGCCACATGGGGGCAGCAGAGCTGTAAACGCAACACTGACATGTGATCGCACTAAAATTTTGTAATGGTGAAAGTGTTTTCAAACAGCTGTCTGTTTATCAATCTGGTCTCTTTCCGAAGTCGTCGAAAACTGACGCCGGACACCGTTGAAAAGCCGTCCTCTCATTTCTCCATGATGCATGGCTGGGCGTCGTTATTGTTGAACAACACCCAGCTGCGTCGGGGGGAAACGCTGCGTCAACAACCAACACACTCAGCATACCTTGCATGTCATATCTTGACATGGAAAGTCCATGACCAAACGTGGACATGTGACGAGGTCGCAGTGAGAATGTGTTGGGTTTACACATCCTGCAAAAACAGAGAAACATCAGCATTTATTTGGAGTTGTGTTTGTGTCCACCTGGTGAACTTAATCCCAATATTTACTCTCTTTTATGCTGTGTTCGAATGGAATCAGTAAAATGGTAGATGGACAGCTACATCTGGACGACATGAGAAAAACAAACAAATTAGCAGGACGATAAAACAAAACATGTATGACGATATGATGCGATGGTGATGCCATGTTGTTTCCAAAGAATGGAACAAAACATATTAAAGTTATTCCATGTTAATTATTTCATGTTATTTTTCTGGTAATGTCCACTAATTTTTGAGCCTTGTGTGGTTGTAAATTTTATTGCTAGAGGAAGGCAAAAAGTTAATAATTCAACTTTGAATGGCGATGCCGTTTACTGTTACCGTTGCTGGTATTCTCTGCCAACCTCACCCAATTCCACCGTCCTGCTCTCGTCCACTCAGGGAGCCATGAGCCTCCCTGAGTGACTAGCGGAAAATCCATGACCCCCCCTCCACCATAAATTAGTTTTTGGTTTTTTAAAACTTTCAAGTTTGAAAGTAAAAAGTTGAAGATAAAATCCTGGAGTTGAAAAAACCTTGGTGTTTCTGTCTTGTGGTTCATGCTGGTTAGTTCGTGCAATTGCTTTATTTTTGGCCAAATTTTAAATGAGACATGGAATAACGTGATTTTAATAAAATATCACTATTTTAAGCTCAGATTCAGTTTTGTTTTTTTTCTGATGGAAGCGTTCATTGCACAGGATGTGTCAAAGGACCATCGGAAATGTGTAAATCCAAAGATAATCTCTGTATCTACAGTTTCTGGCCGTGATAAATGGTGTGATTTTGGCGATTTTTAATGAAAACAAGTCTTCTTTAAAAATCTGTGGTAAAAGAAATACAAAATACAAGCATTTAAATTTGTATGCCCCTCCCCTAAACTAAAATAAAAAACATAAGTCCCTCCCACTGCTTAAGAAAATTAGTAAAAGAAAACGATAAAATTAAGTAATGAACAGTCCCTACAATGACACCCAGTTTGCCGTCTCCCTGATCCCATGTGAACGCAGCATTAGCTCTGCTTTGGTCTCCACCAGTGTGTGAGTAAACATATCCTGCACTGTAACAGCTCAGTTCTTTGCTCTGTTCATGAGAGCCGTGACAGTGAGCCAAAACAATGATCTCAAAGACACTAAAAAGCTTCACAGAGCTGCAGGGTCATGTGATAACTCTCTGGTTTGTGAAGCGACGCCTGTTGATGCAGAAATATTGATAAGTGCAGCTGTAATTAACCTCTGTGCATCGTCTGGTCATGATTCACCTACTTTCAGTTCACAGTTTATTTAACCCGAGTGTGTGTGACGTCATGTGGACCCGACAGGTCTGTAGGGTTGGTCACAGTCAAAAGTCCAGCCCCGCCCTCAGTCTGCGTCTCACCTTTGTCACCTTCCTGCTGTGGTTCACAGGTACCGAGGCCAGCTGTGAGAACGAAGGGGAAGTCCTCCACATCCCCAACATCACTGACAACCCCTGCATCACCTGCGTGTGTCTGGTAAGAGCAGTTACTTGTACTCTCCATCCTGTCCGACATGTTTCAGAGCTGACTGCTACTGCTGTCGCCCCCGCTGAATGACTCGCCACCCGCCCTGTTTGTTCTCGCCACCTTGATGTGTAAATGCTGCTTCAGCTTTTCCACTCGGGCTGATAGGACAAAATGACCTCTTTAAGCGCTGATAGTGATATTTGTAAAGCTGATTATTGAGCTCTGTGTGTGTTTCTTATCGGGAGGTTGTGTAAGATTTGTAACCCAGCGACAGGACTTTGCAATGCAAGTTTTGGCGGGATGTTGGTGAGACGTGAAGTGTGCACTGTTTGATTTCATGGTGTTTACAAGACTTTTTCTCTCAAACAAAGTAGTGGTTAAAAAGAACATTTATCAATATGATCAGAGCAGAATTTGACGTTAAAACTTTGTATTTCGAGAACGTTTTGTGGCACGAGGCCAGGACGAGAGGTTTTTTAAGTGAGAGCAGGAAGGACTTTATGATGCGACTCTGAACTGTTTTCTGAGGATTTACAACAAACTCACAGTGAAACATGAAGTGGGGATTGTTTGTTTTAACAGACATGCCTGTCGTCACGCTGTCTTGGCTCGGCCCGGCTCTTAAAACCAGCCTACAAAACGTTAGGGGACGACTCTTTCCTGGAACATGTGCTCTTTGACCCCTGACCCCCGCGCCACAGCTCTACCCCCCATCGACGCAGTAGAGGTCTTTGTTTTAGGGGATGAGAACGAACCAACAAGGCTTTTCTGTGTCACTGCCTCGGCAGCAGCTGAAAGAGAGGGTTTGGTTTTTAAAAGGCGTCACATGAGCAGAGTTTACCCTCCAGGAAGCACGCGGGTGTGAGAGCTGTAGGGCTGCATGATGTGTGTGTTTGTATGCACACGAGTCAGAGCCCACATGTGCGTTTGTCTGCATCCTCAGTTTATAAATTACACACTTTACAATACTCCTGATAATTATCTGCATCACGTCCACTGAATATGCTTGTTTCTGATTCATGGAAAGTTAGGAACCTCAAACATTTGTATATCTTTAATCATTACTCTCATCGTCTGATCTCAGTTAGTGCCACACGCTGTATTCGACTGTCAAATTCAGTTTAAACCTGCAGAATTCGATTTTTAATTTTTGTGGAGATCATGAAGGAACCAAACGTTTGTTGAATCAAAATATTCTGGGGAATTGTATAACAAGATGCACAAGAAATCTAGAATATCCCCAATGCATGCAGTCTGATAGGTGACAGACTCCTTACCCACTGCCAGCAGACAAGTACGCCTTTCTGTTCTTATTTATTGGAGTGTCACGTTCAAGGTCACGGACATGTCAGAAAACCGGGTTAGCAAACAGTAGAAAGCAGCATGTAGGCCAGGGAAAATGTGACGGTGGTTACTTCTTTTTATGTCTGTTAATGATTCAGTGTCTCTTTCAAACTCTGTGCCGACTGATTTGAAAGATGTTTGAGTTCTGCCTGGACGGAGATGGACTGTATTGTAGCAGCCTGTCACTGCATCGCGTAGGTACAAGGGCTTAAAGTAACATGTCCCAGGCTGGTCTCATACATGTTTTCCTACAGCCCCTTTTACACTGCCAGATTTTCGGCGAATGTTGGGCTGTTTCGCGTTTAGACACACAGAGCCGGATTGGCGAGTTGATCCGAGGTGCCCAATTTTCCGCCTCGTAGGGTAGACATATTGGTGGAACCCTTTTTGGTTTAAACAGACCGAGGCGACCTTCTGCTACAGGAGGGGCTGTTGATGACTTGTGGGAGGGGCTGTTGAAGACTTGTGGGAGGGGCTGTTGAAGACTTGTGGGAGGGGCTGTTGATGACGCCGCACGTGAGACCCACTGGCGGTGGATAAACAGGAAACAGCTGATAGCAGGAATTAGCGAGCAGCTAGTAGCAAGAGGGAAACACAAACCTGACAGACACTGTAAAGATGAGCAGCAGAATCACCGAAGGACTGACCAGCCACGGCTTCCCTCCCACGTCACTGTTTACGTCACACGCTGAGCTACACGTTTTGTTACTTGCTCACGCCCCCCATTGCCCCGAAAAAGGCACATTCTGTATAAACAAAAGTAGGTAGGCGGCATTTTGCTGCACTCCCCGATTTTGTTTTTATACTGCCAATGCTGAAAAAAGACTGATTGGGCTTTCCTGCACATTTGCACAACTCCTGTCTAAAAAGGGCTTACGAAAAGCCCCCAAATTCGTAGCTACATATCCCACATACTTTGAAAGCCTGAGATGCGGGTCACAAAAAAATGAATTGGAGTCACGTGTTCGGATCCGTGTGAGCTGTGAGTCATTTTAAGGAATGTCCTCACCTTGTTTCTTTTACATAACTGTACGTTAAGGACGTAATGTCATTCGTTTGGTGCAAATTCATAGGATATCGTGCAAACTGGGAATATGTTGCACGTCCACATGGGTGTCAAACTTTTGTCAGAGCTGATTGCAGCTGATCGGAGCTGGAGCTGATAAACACCTGTAACTGCTGCAGAGTCATTTGACCCAGAAGTGAATGGTGATTATAACCTTTGCCATTAAATACAAAAGCCAGATGTTAGCGGGTTTTTATCCAGTGGAAAAAGGATCTTTGCTCTCCACTTCTTCGCCTTTAAAACTGACAGTTAATGATGACAGTGGTTAGTTGTCACTGTAGACGAGCTGCACTTCACCCTGAGATGCTCTGATGTCAGAAAATAACAGACCTGATGGAGGAACATCGCAGCACAAGGCCATAACTCACCTCTTCACCTCTTATTTTCTCATAATGGGACTCTGTATGTCACCTTGTACATGAACAACTTTCTGTATTGAAACCCCAGCACCTGATTGGCTGTTTTAAAGTTTCCGTTGGCCTCTGATTGGCTGCTCCCTCCGGCCAGCAGTGTGACTGAGCCGTCCTCTGTGTTATCAGGCGGACATCAGCCAAAGCCCTGCTGAATGCTATCAGTCATCAGCAGGCAATGGCCGGCCTTTCATCTCTACTTTAACCCCCCTACACACACACACACACACACACACACACACACACACACACACACACACACACAGAGTCATAAACTTACATACATTCAGGGCTCAATCTTTATTGAATTTGGCCTTTGTTTATCTCCTAAAATCTTTTTAAACCTATTATGTATGGATCTTGTTTTTTGCCTTCAAGCAAACACTCCTAACAAACAGATATCAGCTCCCAGTTTTATTTCTGCCATGTTTGCCTGGTAAATTTTTAATGTCAATATCTTTTCTATGTCTATGGATAAATTCCGGCTATAAGAAATGTATAAAGCTTTCTGTTCTTTACGTGACACAAATCCAACCACAAAGAAAATTGCTCAGCTCCTGCTTTACGTGCAGAGAAAGATCTAAATCTGTACTTTTTATACATTTCACATTTCGTATAATCATGAAATTATTTGCAGAAATATGAGGAAAGCTTTTATCGCTGGTAATAACTGGGACTTCAAAGTGAAAAAGTAAAACCAAAAAAATGAAATTAATCCTCCAAAAACATCAGATGAAAGGTGACTTTCAAGGTGAGAAACATCTCACAGTGTGGCTGCGTACTGTTCATATTATTATTTTACCTGTGTGGACTCTGGCTGATTTGCAGCAGTTATAATTCACTTTGTTATCTGAACCTTCTGTCAGTATATCCTGACGTGTCCTCACCACTAGTGAACAGTTTGCTCGTGCAACAAGAGTAAACGTTTTGATGCTAGGTAACGTAACATCCAGGTTAAAGTCAGGTTAAACTGGACCTTCAGCAAAAACTATTTCTTCACCGACTAAATTTCCTCCACCCGTTAAAAGACGACTCTCTGTGTGTTGCCGGGCGTCTTTATGGGGCCGGGGAGCCATCAGGGCTCCAGTGTCACTCATACATGGAGGGGTGGGGGGGGGGGGGGGGGGTGGAGGGTGGGTTTGGCTCTCCAGTTGGTCCAGAGTACCTGCTAATGGCCCTGTGGGTAGGGACACACTAACACACACAGATACACACACAGAAGGGCCATTGTGTGAGTCGGGGTGAGGCCCGAGTGCTGTAATGGGGCCAGGAGTGGATGTGGCTGACAGACTGACTGACAGGCAGGTCGCCATGACGATCCGTTATCTCGGGAGGGAGTCGGCCCATCTCAGTCATGCTCTTCATCATCCTCGTCTATCTGTCTGTTCATCTCCGTGTCTTTTTCCACTCTCTCATCGGCTCTTCCTCCTCACCCTCGCCCTCCTCCTCGCCCTCCTCCTCGCCCTCCTCCTTGCCCTCACATCGGCTCCTTTTCTCACTTGTTGTCGTTCAGATTTTCTCTCACGTGCACCGAAACATGTAAAAGTCAGCTGCTTTTTTCCTCTCAGCATCGTGTGGCAGTCAGAGCTGGAGTCAGGTTTAGGTGTCAAGTCAGGCGGAATTCTCCACATGTGGATGCATGATTGTTACTTCCTGTCAACTCTAAAGAAATGTTACCGTTGTCTAAAACCTTAGTAACATTTTGGGTGAGAGGCGGGGTGCACCCTGGACAGATCGCCAGACTATCACAGGGCTGACGCAGAAGCCCCGTTTCCACCGAGCAGTACGGTTTAGTTCTAGCCTGGTTCCAGACCATAGACCCCGCCCACTCAACTGAGGAGGCTTGCATCTCTGGTCTGGCATACTGCAATGAATTTGCGATTTAATTTTTTTTTTCCGCTGGACGGACCAATGAACACCGGGGGTCTAGCGATTGGCCAATCAGCGCCACGCTGATGTCAAGCTGTACGGTAACTGGTGAGGATAGCAACAATGGCGACCACTAGAGATCCTACAGACCACATTAACGATGCTATCGAGGTATTTCGCCACTACGCGTTAACGGAGGATCAAATTAAGGAAGCTGCTAAACTGGATTTAACGGCGATGCAGCTGGGTGTGCACGACGACGGAGACATTTTAAACAGGCAATGCTCGCTTGTTTTCGGCACCCCCGAGGCATGGATACTAATGATGTCAGATTCTGGGTGAGTCGTTGATCTCTACTGATTGGTTAGAGAAAAATCAAATTCCCTCCCCCTTGTAAATCGCCTTCAATGGAGGCGATGTCAGACTGAAGGTTCTGAGAGCTTCAATCTGACACTCAGGCTAATTCAGTTCAGTTCAACATTGTTTCTGTTCCCACAGCGAAAGTTGTGGATGGTCCCAACAGAAGCGTTCCTTAGTGTCCCCATGTTTGGTCCCCCCTCTGTTGGGGTACCTAGCACACAGATCTGGTACTAAAAGGTGGAGCTAGAAACCCTGCAGTCTGATTGGTCAGTAGAGGACGCTCACTCTGGTTTTATGTAACCTCTGTTCATACATCAGTAAACTACAACTATAAAATGAAAGAGAAAAAAATCACTTCATTCACTGGGCCGACTGCCGGCAACTTTTAAGGTGGAACGTTAACTTGTAATGTTACTCAATGCATGAGTTGATGACGTGAATCCATCAGCACACCTTAAATTTCACTGTGACAACTTTGACCATCACTTTAGTTTTTATATGACACACACTTTTAGTAATAAGTGGATCTTCTTAGAGACAAATATTACACACGAGTTTCTTGTTCTCTCTGCTGTGACAGAATTGAGCCGACTGACCCTTAAAAGAGAGATGATTCATTTTGAAATAAGATAAAATGAAGAAGAGTGAAATGTAAAAATCTGTTGTTTTAACTGCTTTGAACACAAAATGGAATAAACACACTCAGAGTCACACATTTCATCTGCTGCTCTCGTCCTGCCGGGATTTAATTTGAGTTTAATACCTGAACTTTTATAACATTGCAAGCAGCAACTGTCAGGCAGGAGGTCGAAGGTCACAGCAGCTCATGAGTCGATCAAACATTCCTGATGCAGAACACACAGAAGAGTTTTACCCTCAGTCTCTGAGATCGATCTGAGACAAAGGTCAAAGGTTGTTTCCTGTCAGTGTCTCAACTCAAACAGAAGCTGATCAATACAGGAGGGGCGAAGTGATAACCACCTGATAACACTGAGCCCACACCGATCCATTTATAACATGGAAAATATCAGGCAGTAAAACTTTAATGATGGATTTCAGTCAGGTTTCAAAAGCAAAAGTCAGATGAAAAAGAAAAAAAAAATAGATAAAACATAAGGTGACAGAAATATGGAATTATTTCTCCTGCAAACTGAGTGGCAGGAAGTGAGGAGGATGAAGTGAGGAAGAAACAAGAGATGAAAAGAGTGTGTGAGGGTCAGACGAGGAGAACAGAGGACCAGTACAGATGTCCTGCCAGATCTTCAGTCCAACAGTTACAATAAAAAGCCTCAGTGAAATAAATCTGGAATATAATTAACTCATTAAAACATTATTGTGTCCTCGGTGCCACAAGAGTTTTTACAAGAAAAAGTAAAACCCCCAAACTATATTTTATGAATGTGTTTTGCAGGGATTCTGGAGAAGTTCAGGATTTGGGGGCTGATGGCTTTTTTAGACGAAGGTGAAACAATCAGGAGATTAACTTGTAGAGATGAAAACTCAAGTCAGACTTGATTCATAACTTTGACGACTTTAGACTCTTGCTACTCGTCTTAGACTTTAACATGATGACGCATTACTTCATCTGGACTTCGGCCTTTTGACTCAAAAATACTTGATACCTTCCCAGAGAGGGAAGAGAGGCCCAAAGAGTGATAAGTATGTTATTTAAAGAGTGTTCCACAAATCATTTCATTTCCTTTAATTTCCATTAAAGCTTTTCATCCTCAGCATGTCGGCATGCAATTCCCCAGATCCACTTTGTTTGAACCGACAGCATGCAATGGTTACAGTGTCAGTTGGAAAAAATAATACCAAAGATCATTTTGTTTGCGTACAACCGCTACTCGATGGTAAACAATACATGCAGGTCAAAAATAACAGACAGAGACGCAATAACTTTCAATAAACATGGTTTAACAAATTAATGCATATTCAAAAAAAAGCTTTTTTTTAATCTCTATTTTATTTTAGAGCAGCAACGTGTAGGGAGGCACTGGTACTGATGAAGTATAATCATTGGACAAAATCAAAAACACATAGAAGAATTCCCTGTCACAAATATGAGCTGTATTTAATTATTTTATTCAACCATTAAGTCGTGATGGAGCTTGAAATTGTTCTGTCACAGTAATGGATGGATCAATACTCAGTTCTGGACAGAAGTTTAGAAAGCACAATCTGCACTGAGTGAAAAATGGACATCACAAATTCATTATGACTCATTTAAAAAGCATTGTTAGCTTTTGTAAATCAGTTATTTTTTACCCTGTTGTTAAAATGGCATTACATCAGGTGAGGAGTGGTATGACTTGTTTAGGACTCAAAACTCAAAGTTTAGGACTTGGAACATGACTCAGGACTTGCCTGACTTGACTTCGGACTCGAGTGCAAAGACTTGAGACTTACTTGTGAGTTTGTGCAGCATTATCTGTTGTATATTTCTGTAAATTGAACAATATGTTTTCTTTGATTATCAGGAAACAGCATGAAGGGTCAGGGTAACCATTTCTGTGACAATGACTCCGTCACAAACAGATCAGAGGCCACTGCCACTAAAATTTGTACTTGTAACTGTATGTAAAATCTGGAGTGGAGATTTCAAGGCTTCCAAACAGACCAAATACAGTCAGGTCCATAATTATTTGGACAATGATACAGTTGTCGTCATTTTGGCTCTGTACACCACCACAATGGGTTTTAAATGAAACAATGAATACCTGCTTAAAGTGCAGACTCTCAGCTTTCACTTAAGGCTTTTTTCAAAAATGTAGTATGAACCGTGTAGGAATTACAACCATTTCTTCACACAGTCCCCCAACTTTAAGGGCTCATAAGTATTTGGACAAATTAACATAATCATTAATTAAACAGTCAGTTTTAATACTTGGTTGCAAATCCTTTACAGTCAATGACTGCCTGAAGTGTTGGACACATAGGCATCATCAGATGCTGGGTTTCTTCCCTGGTGATGCTCTGCCAGCCCTTTACTGCAGCCGTCTGCACTTCCTGCTTGTGTTTTGGGTGTTTTGCCCTCAGTTTTGGCTTCAGCAAGAGAAACGCATGCTCAGTTGGATTCAGGTCAGATGATATGACTTGGCCATTGCACAACATTCCTTTTTTTTGTCTTAAAAATGTCTTTGGTTGCTTTTGCAATATGCTTCAGGTCAATGTCCATCTGCACTGTGAAGCATCGTCCAATGAGTTTTGAAGCATTTGGTTGAATCTGAGCAGATAATGGTGCCCCAAACACTTCAGCTTTCATCCTGCTGCTCTTGTCAGCAGTCACATCATCAATAAATACAAGAGAACCAGTTCCACTGGCAGCCATACATGGCCATGACATAACAGTACCTCCACCATGCTTCACTGATGAGGTGGTGTGCTTTGGATCATGAGCAGTTCCTTCCCTTCTTCCTTCTCTTGTCTTCCCATCATTCTGGTAGTTGATCTTTGTTTTATCTGTCCATAGTATGCTGTTCCACAACTGTACAGGCTTTTTAGATGGTTTTTGACAAACTCTAATCTGGCCTTCCATTTTTAAGGCTAACCAATGGTTTACATCTTGTGATAAACCCTCTGTATTTATTCTAGTGAAGTCTTGTCTTGCTTACAAGAGCAGCAGGATGAAAGCTGAAGTGTTTGGGGCACCATTATCTGCTCAGATTCAACTAAATGCTTCAAAACTCATTGGACGATGCTTCACAGTGCAGATGGACATTGACCTGAAGCATATTGCAAAAGCAACCAAAGACATTTTTAAGGCAAAGAAGTGGAATGTTCTGCAATGGCCAAGTCACATCATCTGACCTGAATCCAACTGAGCATGCGTTTCTCTTGCTGAAGCCAAAACTGAGGGCAAAACACCCAAAACACAAGCAGGAAGTGCAGACGGCTGCAGTAAAGGGCTGGCAGAGCATCACCAGGGAAGAAACCCAGCATCTGATGATGCCTATGTGTCCAACACTTCAGGCAGTCATTGACTGTAAAGGATTTGCAACCAAGTATTAAAACTGACTGTTTAATTGATGATTATGTTAATTTGTCCAAATACTTATGAGCCCTTAAAGTCGGGGGACTGTGTGAAGAAATGGTTGTAATTCCTACACGGTTCATACTACATTTTTGAAAAAAGCCTTAAGTGAAAGCTGAGAGTCTGCACTTTAAGCAGGTATTCATTGTTTCATTTAAAACCCATTGTGGTGGTGTACAGAGCCAAAATGACGACAACTGTATCATTGTCCAAATAATTATGGACCTGAGTGTATATCAGGCTGAATTTTGGGAAATGTGTGAAGTGATGCAGACAGAAAATGTCCTGTGTTTAAATATTTGAGTGTCGACATCATACGGCTTTAATGAAGAACTGCAACAAGACAAAACTGATAATGGTAGTTCAGTGTGGAATATTATTCTGATAACCTTGAAGCTATTTAAAAAGATATAAAACTGGATTTTTGGAGTGAAATTTAATTTTTAAATTTTTTTTGTGGTTGTGTGCGACTTGTCTTCTACTCTGAGCAGTGGCCAATGTCGTTACTTTGCTTTAGAGAAACTGTACATATAAGTTTAGCTTTTGTAAAGACGACTGGTTGACATATTTTGGGCAGGGGTGTAGATATAGACAGTGCAGACAGTGCAGTTGCACTGGGGCCTGTGGGGTGGGGGGGCCTTGTGAATGAGACTGCCATTTGGTGCCATTTGCTGTGAGCTGTATGCCATTAAAAATGCAAACCCTATAAAACTATATATAAACCCGGAAACTATAAATATATATAAAACTGTTCAGTTAAATGAATAATTTCTTATTTTCTTTGATGTTTCTGTCACATACAGGTGTGCAGTGATTGTTGGTAACATGTGTGTTAATGTCAAGTCTCTATTTGATCATGTAACAAGACGATACAGTCCAGCAGCTAGTTTATGCACAAAATCTGTCCAGTCTGATGAGCCGAGCACATCTGCAGGTCTGCAGTTGTGTGTGTGTGTGTGTGTGTGTGTGTGTGTGTCTGTGTGCGCGCCCTATAACCAGTAACCAGTGTGCACTGGGGCCCGACATAACTACCTTACCCTACTGGTTTTGGGAAAGCAGTTCCCATCAGCGTCTCCGTTCCCCCGTCTCGTCCCTAAGCTACTGTGGCTCCTGCTCTCTGGTGGGAGGTCGTGACCTGTTTGTTTAGGAGAAAGGGTGAAAGGTGGAAGGTCACAGTGCCAAAAGGGGGTTAAGGTTTTGGGGGGCTGATGTCCAAGGACTTAAGTGGGCCTTTTAGTTGAGAGTTCCTCTCCTGCGCTGACAGACGCCGACTGATCCCTCTATCCTTCACCATGACAGAGAGACAGCATGAAAGGACAGAGGAGGAGGAGGAGGAAGGCAGGGAGGGAGGGAGACAGGGGCTTTAAATCCTGAGGAAACAGAGGAGAGATTCAGCTGGAGAGAAAGATGGAAAAACAAAATGTGAGAGAAAGAAAGAGTGCAGGGGATGGTGGTGATATTCAGGCTGCTGCTGATTGTTAAATTTAGATTTCAGGTGGAAAAAGAATAAACAAGAGAAACGATTGCAGACGAAGGGAAAGTGATGGATGATGGGAGAAAGAGGGCTGGAGTTGAGCGATGATGAGGAGAAGCAGTGAGGAAGAAAATGATGAGGAGAAGTAGTGAGCACTGTCACCTCCTAGTGGCAGAACAGTGCAACTGTTTATCCATTCAAGAAGAAGAAAAGAAATGAGATTTAATTTTCTTTCAGTGTTTTAATGATTAATTTGGTCTCAAAGTTAATTATTAAAACACTTGTTTATCATATCCTTTTGATTTTTCTGTCCAAGATTATGTTTAGAATTAAATATTCTGTCTCCTGATGGAATCTGATCTAACTTTGCTTTTTATTCTGGTTTTAATTAAAACAAGACAAAGATTCAAACACGTGTTCAGAACATAAATAAGCATCAGTCAAATACCTCCAATTCAATAACATGCGAACAAATGGGAGAAAAAAAGTTCTTTTTTAGAACTTTGTTGGTTAAAGATCAAATCCTAGCACCACAAAACCCAAAGAAAATAAAAGGTTGTGGTATTTAACCTCAGTTTATATGTTTTTTTTCTTCACAGTAAATGCAAAAAGATTTTAAAGCTCCTTTTTTCTTTTTTAGAAAATCTTTCCTGGAGGTTTATGGACTCAGTAAAGATTTATTTCTAATGATTTAAACTGACGGTGCAGCGCAGTCACATGATGACTTTTACTATCTGTATCAATTTGAAGCTGATATTTTAAACATATTATCATCAAATAAACTTCTTATTTTCTGTGGTTTAACGTAAACTTCCAAAGCAGGAAAAAACAAGCATATATGATGTACTCGAAAACGTTGTTTTCTTAACAGAACTCGGTCAATAATGGAATCACTGTAGTCGACTTTGACCTTCTCTAATTCAGTTAGTACTGACTGAACTGAACTGATTGGATTTAAAACACAGTGGGTAAAATCAGACTTTCTGTCTGACGCTGAAACCTCAAGAGACTCAACAGCTCACTGAGCTTCATGAGTCCTCCTGTACAGGCTGCGTCAGTTTTGACTTCAGAAGCTTTAAAGACATTTTCTCCAAAAACATTAACATGAAAACTGCGTAAAAATAAATCAGTAACAACACAGTGAATCTGGAGTTCGGTCAAACACAGACAGATTCAGCGTAATTCAAGTTGAATTCTTTGTACCTCCATACAGTAGCAAACACTTTCCCTTTCTCTGTGTGTGTGTGTGTGTGTGTGTTGTGGGGTCGTCACCCTCAGCGACAGACAGCCGTCCAGTCCACGAGCCTTGGTGCCGCGATGGTATGTCGAGTGTTTATAAGGTGTGGTGACCTGTTGTGACCTTTGACCCAGAGACAAGATGGTGGGGGGGGGGGTCACATGTTCTAACACCACTTTGTGCTAATGGTTAACAGGACAGAGGGAGAGAGGACGTGACCTTGACAACCTGATTGTCCGCAGCTCTTTAAAGGACCATTCTGCTGTTTTTTATTGTGTCCATTTAACACAGATCACAGCTGAGAGTTTAGTTACAGCTGCTGCAGATTTATCAGCAGTGAAGTTGGTTTACATTCCTCTCTGTAAGTCACAACAATCTGTCCACCTGGCTGGTGTTGTTATGTGACATCAGCATCATCATGTGTGCATTGATTTTTGTTGCATCATCATTTTGAGCTGATGAAAGCCACTGACAAAAAATCCCCCACCCTGAAACCTAAAAGTTTAAAGCACACATTTTGAAAACTGTCGGCAAAACTGTAGATATGTGTAGAAATATGAATTATGTTTTTAGTTTAGGAACTTGAACTTTCAAAAACACTGACACTGTCCTTTAACGTCCAGATGAGATGGCAGTTTGACAGCATTTAGTGTCAGTGTGGTGACGTATTTCTGAATGAAACAGGATCGGCAGGCAGGATATGATGTTTGGAGGAGTCTGATTTGATCATTGAAAAGTGGGTGTCACAACAGTGAGGCCTCAACTGTGTAACACCAACACGATAGTAGTATTCATCAGGGAAAGAGAGATAAAATCGACTGTATGCTCCATGTTAAGGCAGATTTATAGTTGTGTCTCAACTCTACACAGAGCCTACGCCGTTATGAGCATATATACTTGTGCGGTGGTGTGTCTGTGTCACTCTGCAGTTACACCTCCAGAACACTTATTGGCAGTGGGGTTGCTGTGGCGTGCTGTAAAGTTTAGTTGATTTAAAACACACATCAAACACACATTAAACATGTCTTAATAGAGACAATATCAAACACAAGTACACAAACCAGCTTCACTATAACTTGCACAGATTCACAGACAAACACTTGTCTTTATCTGGATACGTTCTCCCCACAAATACAACATGCTAATGCTATTAGCACAAGCCTATGGCATTTTACATTGTATAAATTAGCCTATTGGCTAATGGAGATTTCCTCTACTCACATGAAGTTAGGTACAACAACAACATTTACGAAAGGTTACAATATTTAATTATTTTTACAAAGAATTATTAACAAATGCCATTTTTTGAAAACTACCCCCATTTTTCTTATTTATATAATATATTTGTAAAATCCTGGTTTAAGTCCATGTGTTTGTGTTTGCATTGTGCTATTATTCCATTGTCATATTTATATGCATTTAAAAGGCATATAATAATTTGCACGTTTTGTTATTTAAATGGTGTTTGTTGTTTTACTTTGTAGTGGTTTAATAAATGTGTAAATCAGGTTTTATTTTATTAGAGTTCAAGTGTGATTAGCTTGTTAAGCTGTCAGCCAATCAGAGGGCGGGAAACACCAGGAGGGTCAGTAATGGAGAGAAGGAGCACGGAGAAGGAGAGTAGGTAGTAGTTAGCAGGACAAAGTATAAACTAGTGAGTCGATAAGAACTGACTGTAAACACGGGAGCTAACAGAGTGTGGAGCTTTAGTTCAGTCACTGACTGTAAAAGACGTTTTGACAAAGTGAACCGTTAGCCTGCTAGCATCGAGCTAGCTAGCTTAGCAGTTTCAGTTTACCTCGGTCAGTGGAACAAGAGGACAACACAACACTGCGGACTCGGACAACATGTTTTTTGGTCTGGATTTGTTTTGCTTCGGCTTTTGGATTTAACACCGTTTTTGTGAAGGACTGTGGACACAAAGCACAGTGTTGTAAGTTACTGAACTCTTGAGGCACAGACAAACTCCTCTGAGTAGCAGTGACGTTACAGGCTACACAGACTGTTAATAGAGAGCCACAGTCCTAAAGTGAGTTAGCAAGTTAGCTCTCCCTGTAGGCTCCTCATGAAGTCAATGTGTTTTTTTTAATGGCATTTTGGTGAGAGGCCCAAAATATGGTCTGTGGTTAACACAAGCTGAAGAGACTGAAACACATCAGTAAATACACCACAGTGTTTAGCTTCTGTGTGTCGTAGAAAATGGCGGTTGCTAACAAAGAGCTAAATAAAACTACAGAACGTCATCACGCTGGGCCGAACACGGCTTTATGGTTGTGGTGATGACGTCAGGACACGCAACCGCAGTGTAGTTCATTTACAGCCTAAACGGTAACTTTGTACCTCTGGCGATTGTTTTCAGGCTTCAGTAATCATGAAGTGTTAATTTGTGAAGATTTTTCTGACTGAATTAAACGTGTAAGTATCATAAACGTTTGTGCACAGAGTTTATTTTCGGCAATAATCCAAAAGCCGATGGAAAAATCCCCATCGGCTAATACAGGGATCTGAAAGGGTTGTTGGATATAAACTACGTTCGCCTGAAAAGTGCAGCAGGTGGGGATTAAAGGTCACGGTGAAGTCGGACAGCTTCCCGACAGTTTCCAGCAGCCGTCAGTACAGGAAGTCACAGAAACATTTAACGTTAGGCTACATCCGGTCAGATCTGATGTCGATTATTAAAATATAATCAGCCTCGTGTATCAGTTTGATCTCAGTTGTTTTAATTATCATAGAGTAGCCTATTAACAGGAGATCTGTAATTTATGTTCATGGCTCAATCTCCATTTGACATGAACTCTCCTGTAAATCAGCATCATATCAGTTTGACCTGTCCCCTCAATACATTGTGTCTGACTATAAGGTTCATGTTTTATACAAGACAACAGCGTTCATTAAATATCAGTCAAATATAATCAGAGCTTCACATCTGTACACATGCTATTTTAAGAATCCTCACATCCCACTGATCACCAGTCTCTGTAAATACTTCAATAATTAAAACAGTCCAGTGTTAATATACAACAGCTGTTACCAGAATAAACCTTGAAATCAGACCAGTGAAATTTAAATATCTGAAATTCAGCAAAAATTAAAACTTTATCTGAAACCTCATATAATTGGGTCAACTTCTAAACCAGTCAGCTGTTAGATCAGGTGAGAGCCAGGCGTTTCCCATCATGCCCTGGGTCTTGCAGTAGGTGGAGAGAAACTGCAGCACCTCGATCAAGGACACAGACAAGTGTGTCTGTACTGACCATACAGAGCAACATCTGGCCATAAATAAACACATGTATCTAGTCTAGTCTGAGCTTTTGTTGGAACGTGTACGATGCTTTGGAAATAATAGTTAAGTAATTTAATATGGGCCAAACCCTGCTACTATTAGAGCTAGTTTTAGCTAACATGACTATTGTCAGCTTGTGCGAGTGACGGTTTATATCTGTGTGTGAAATAATATAATTTGCTTGCGAGCCTGCTTTATCGCTAACAGCCGCTGCTGCCCAGTGTGTATTATACCGCTGCTAAAGGTGTCTTTATGCATCTGTATGTTTAACGCACAGATCACTGACAAAGCAGCAGTATTTTATGAGTTTGGATTGAGGCTGGAATATTTTTTTTTTTTTTGCTTGCCTGTTTTGGAACATTTCACAGCTTCTCTCTGAGCTGTTCATCTGAACAAACTCTCACTTCTGTGCTCTTTTATTTATACACAGGAGTGAGATGGATACTGGTGCTGTGGTCACATGATCTCTTGGATCTAATTTCTTCTCCCAGCTGCTCACTTAACTTTCCTTGTCCCCTCTTTCCACCTCTGTCCCTCTCCTCCCTCCTCCTCTGTCATGACATCATCTGTCCTCAGTGTGGTTGGGGTTTAGTTGGAGCGCTGCTGCTATATTAAACCACCCGATTTATTTTCGCACTGCTTTCATCCGTCCTCGTTAGAGCCGCCTGCTGCAGCGCCACAGGGCCACGGGACCCGCCAGCCTCCACTTTATGAACCCTCACAGTGTGTAAAATAAAACACACACACACACACAGCATGTGGATAAAATCAGCAGTAAAAGCTGGGTGTGAAAGTGGAGTGGATTAAACAAGCGCAGTCCCACGGTGCAGTTAGCACTGATGACGGATACAGTGTGCAGTGTTCCTGAAGGTGACAGGAGGATCATTGAGTTGGTGTGAAAAGTCACAGCTTAACTGTGAAGACTGAGTCACGTTTTACTGCAGAACACAAGCTGCACACGTCTAACCTGTGATGAGGTCTGATAGCAGAGCACAGAGGTGATGTGCAGGTGAGAAGTTGTTGTGAAAACATTTAAAGCAACATTATTTTATTCAGCAGTGATCCAGCAGTGATCAACAAATATTGGTCACATTGCCACGAAATTTGTACAGATATTTATTTCCCCTCAGGATGATTTGTAATAACTTTGGTGATCCTCTGGCTTTTCATTATCTCAAATAATTTGTCTAGTTATTTGATTAATGACGAAATATGTAAAAAAAATTACCTGTATTTGTTGTTGTCATGTCAATGTCAGTCAAATCTGATCAAAATACGTCAAATGAGATCTGATAAAAAAGATTAACTCAGTTTTTGCTGTTTATTTAGTTATGAATATTTTATGTTATAAAGTTGAGGGGTTTTAATGAAGCAATTTATTGTTTCTTTAACCTTAAGAAGTATTTTACTGCTGGAAACAAGGTCTCCTGTGGTGGGTTGCACACATACCGCGTCACCAAAGCATCACACCTGTTCTGCTGGCTGTCCTGTTTATACATACATTATTTCAGCACTGTTATGACCTCTGATGCCGCCATATAGACGAAACAACCCTCGCACAGTAGAGGCAAAATAACGGTGTTGGGGTGGGTGCTGGCAAGATCGAAGAAAGTTAATTGTATTTCATTCACACATAACAGTGTGGGTATAAAGCGAGTCGAAAATCTACAAAGTTTCCCTTGAACTGTAACTTCCTCCACTGTTAGTAAAATATTACAACTACCAGATAAAGTCTAAACTTCATGTTGATGATGTAGACTGGATTATATATTTTTTAAACTTCAAGACTTTATGTCCTTATTGACTTCCACCAGTAAAAGGATCATGAAAAATAAGAATTCAAACTGAAAAGAGAGCAAAAGAGTGTGTCGTTAACAGTGACACACAGCAGTCATGTCTAAACTCTGGCCCGTGAACAGCCCTCAGCTTGTCTTTCAAAATATTCTATATGATTAATACAGTATAGGTTAATCATGAAAGATCACTTTGCATTTTTCTCTATGACTATCATACAGTTTGTACACATGCAGAAGAACTATGCAGGTGAAAGTAATGTGTTTTCATAGGTAGACAGTGAACAGGCAAATGAACAGTCACCTAACGTCAGATATTTCCTGCTGGGCATCAGACGTGGCCGCAGCAAAGAAGCGTGAAGTCAAGCGCGAGGGCTGCTGCTTTCAGGAGTGCTGGAGAGATGAGTACTGATGAAACTGTTGTGTTTCTGTCATTTGTACGTGATGTTTTTAATAATCATAGTGATGCAAGAAGCAGCACATTAACTTATCTGGCCCCCATTTAAAAAAAGTCTGGACACTCCTGGTATTCAGTATGTTGGAAATATAACACTGACCAAGTGTCTCTCTCCTCCCGTCCTCTCTCTGTCTCTGTGCTGCAGGAGGGGAAGGCCGACTGTAAACAGGAGAAATGCCCGCTGGTCTCTGAGGACTGTGCTCTGGTAGTGAAACAGACGGGAGCCTGCTGCGAGAGGTGTAAAGGTAAGACAGACAGACAGATAGATGGACAGACAGAGCCAGAATAATGGGGTTGTGGAAACTACATAAAATCTTAATATTCAGAGTTAAAAGTTTGAATGACTTGTGCTGTCTTCAGATTCTCCACATTGAACTCAGGGGAGGAAATGAAGTCTTTGTGCAACGTCTGTGTTCCTTTGTGTGTTTGGCTGTGATGTCACAATAATTCACCAGCAGTGACGACAGTAATGACTCTAGGATGGTTTATTGTAGGACGACTGTACCAGCAGCTGCTCTGCACAAACAGCAGACTGTAATAACACACCAGTACAAAAACATAGAGATGCTAACCAGAGCCTCTACACACACACACACACACACACACACACACACACACACACACACACACACACATACACACACACACACACACCCTTCAGGAACCACTTTATGTACAGTACCTAAACAGCCAGGCCTGAATAAGACCTGTGGGAGTGAAGCTGCGTTATTTACCTCATATATATTCTCTCTAACACACACACACACACACACACACTAACACACACACACACACACAGCTGCAGTGTGTGGAGACAGTGCGGCGGGTGGACGGGTTCACCGTCAGGTTTACAGGCCACAGAAACACAGTTACTTTTATGAGCCAGAAACTCCTCAGTGGACCTTCATCTCTTAGATCCTCATCCTCTCCTCTGCTTCCTCACATCGAGGCTCTACTTCCTGTTACACATGCTGAGTTATGTACCTCTGAGAGCGCAAAGTCACCACAGCCAACCTCAGCATTAATATTATCCTAATCAGACTAAATTGAGGCTCTGTGGCTGTGTTGCCTGCTCTCTCCGGTTTTACGCCAGGCTCGGCTCCTTTCAAAGACTCCTTGCGAAGCAAGCACTCCTCCGGGTTTTTTTCGGACATAATTGTATTGCGGAGTTTTGCACAGCAGCAACCGGATCTTTGCTCTCAAACCACAAATAATGTGATGGCACAACAGTCTCCTTCAGTACATTATTCTATGCTTTCTTTTGATTTTCACATTGGCTAGTCATCCTGTTTAATTTGTCTTCTGATTAAATCGGAACGTTAAAACAAGCTGTAGGAAGCCTCTGCAAGTAATTGGTTGCTGGCAGACACTCTGTGCTGCAATAAAATGGTTAATCAGCAGTGCCGTGCACTGTAGAGCCGATGTGCTGCTGGTTCTGCCGGCCTGAATAGAATATAATGTCTACTGTTGTGTACTGCATTTATAGACTGAGCTGAGCAGTGATGCGCGGGTCAACCCGTAACCCGCGGGACCCGCAAATGGACCTGCGGGTCGGGCAGCAGTGATCGTCTGTTAAATCGGTCTGTAAATGATATTTTGACATTATTGGCTATTACTGTCATGGCATCTGAAGGTACTGATGCGTTGAGCAGGTGACAGTCCGCGGCCGTTTTCAAAACACACTTGTGTCACGCACTCCAAAAGAAACTTGTTGAAACTTTAAACAATAATTTATTGTACAAAACGGGGGAAACAAACGTTGACAAAAACGGTTCCATAATTCATATTAAATTCAAAAGCTAACGAAAAAACAGCTACAAGTGAGAGGGAATAGTGATAAAGTGGTAAAACTTGATCCACAGCCTCAGACAGATGCGCTCAAGCGTGACGTGCACACAAGCTCCGTTGGTAGGAGATACTATATTTTCACATTTTTAACAATGCAATTTAAAAGTTTTGATTTTTATTGATAACCTACATTTACCAACAACAAAAAGACTACATTTAGCACCAAAAAATATGTAAAAAAAAAAAAAAAAAAAAAAAGTAAATAAAAAAATGAATATCGAATACCAAATTTTCATAACGAATACCTACCCATAGAAACGAATATTCGAATATCCGAATATTTGGGTACAGCCCTAATACTGAGTGATACTGCAGGGTTACTGTAAAGTGTGAAGCACAACATAGAGGAGCACATTAATAAAAATAATCATTATTATTAAATTCATCATTATTATTATTAATGAAATGTCCAGAAAATCTTGATAAAATGTCATTATTAAAATATTCAAAAAATATTAATGAAATGTCCAAAAAACATTTTCTAAAAAGTCAGAAAAAATGTCGATAAAATGTCCGAAAAAATGATTAAATTGACAAAAAAAAGGTAAAATAAAAATGTCCAAAAAAAAAAAAGCTGATAAAATGTTGGAAAAATATTATTAAAATGTCTTAGAAATGTTATTGAAATGTCAGGAAAAAAAATGTAATGAAATGTCTGAAAATATTAATAAACTGAAACAAACTGCCACCAACAACACAAATGAGAACGTGAAAGTGAAGCTTTTTAGATTGTGACTTGTTGAGAAAATGTTTTTTTAATGAAATAATTTTTCAAGATTATTATGTTGTATGTTTTACTATAATGTGCAGACAGTGTGAGAAGTTCTGGAGCATTCAGCCGTCAGTAGAGTCGTTGTGTCTGCTGTCACTTCCACATCAGAGTCATCACTCAATATGTTCAAACCCTGAATGAATAAACTCAGAATGAGCTGCTACTAAAAAGTCCTCACATTCGACAATGTTCCTGTTCTTTTTATTGCTTATACACACACACACACACACACACACACACACACACACACACACACACACCTCAGCAGAGGCGCGGCCCTTTTGTTTGTGGTTTGGCGTTTTACGACGCAGCACTTCGTTAAGAGAGGTGGAACGATATAACTCGGACGCGGAAAGCCCCTCGTTGCCACGACAACCCATGTTAGTTTCTATTGTGCGGTTGACTTGTGGCTGCTGAGACCAAATTTAGGACCCCTCTGTGTCCCCGACTCCGACATGTCATATCACTGTTTTCTCACTTTGATGAACTCATACGCTCAGTTAAAGAGACTCCCAGCTGCACTCCATCACTTTATTGGGAACAGTTACTTTTACACTGCCTCAATTAACCAGTTTATTATGTCAGAGTTCTGAGGTGTACTGGGCCTGAAGTGTATCCAAAAAGATCTTAAAAATAACTCTACAATATATACAGTTTTTATACTTGGAGTTTAAAAAATCATTACAACATCCAAAAGTGTGCATTAATTTAAAGTCCATTAGAAGTCAGGTTAAATCACATGTTAATATTTCTCTTGTTAAAGCTCTGTTATTTTTCATATATATTATATATATTATCAGTGACGGAGCACGAACCAGAGGAGGAAAGAGGAGCTGTCATATCAGTCTGAGTGTATGAAGACAACGTGAGTCTCTGTGGGATCTAATCTGATCGTCTCTTCTCTGAGATATAAGACCCTCCTGCAGTGATACAGTGTCAGACGGTTTGGTTTACAGTGAGGAGAGCAGATCAATGGTTGTGATCAGGTTTCATTGTATAGAAAGTTGAGCATTGATCTGAGACCACTTACTGTAAACGGGATGAAATGAATAGGCTTTTCATTTAGTGCTGAGTGGGCGGCTCAGTGGGTGTGGGGTTACTGGGAGGCTCCTTTACAGTCCGTACAGAGCTGTTTGGACTTAAAAACTGAGGCTGCGGTCCGATCAAAGGTTCCTCACCGAGTGAAATGACCTGGAAGTATCCAGAGTAAGTGGCTGCCGTGATCAGAGCTGTCCGAATTCTCTAAATGATCAGGAAAGGAGCTTCTTATCTCTTTAAGCACAGGAAACAATGGACCATCCTTACAGCACTTCACAGAAACTTCACCGCCAGCTAGCATTTTGGAGGTGTATCTGCAGAGCGACACAGACGCACCACCACTCTACACACGTTCTGTGTAGAGCCGACGCACAATTATAAATCTGCCTTAACATGCACATTTAATCTAACTCAGCTTGATACTTTCAGCACCTTCAGTAGATCTGATGCAACAGCCTCTGTGATTCGTCCTCATGTTTCAGCTGTTCTGCGTCTGTGTTATGTGGTTGAAAAGTGTGTGTGTTACAAAAATGTTGCACACGGTGGAGATCAGTTTAACGCCACTTTCGTGCAGAACATCAGGGAACTGCCCTGCGCTTTCTTTAGCAGTAATGTTTGTTGGTAAATGTGAAACGTTTGTGTCGCACATGTCGGTGTATTCACAACCAGAAACAAGGAAATGGTGACGTTTATCAGTGATTGGACAAAAATGCGAGGCTGCACAGAATTCACAGGGATTGGTTGAATTTATGTTAATTGCTGCGACTGCAACATCCTGGAGGGGCTGCATGATAATAGTGTCTAATCTAAGTACAGTCAGATTGTCTTTGCACGGCAGTTACCTTTCATGAGACCTTATGAATTCTCTGTCACATTTTCCTTCACCTCCTGTTGTTTTTCATCAGGAAAGAACAGAGGACATAAATTCCTTTTTGACTATTTGACCACAGCCATCGTCCAAAATGAGGACTTGTTAATTACTTGTATGAAGATTAAGAATCGTAATGACTCTTTCCTTCTCTCTTCTTCTCTCTCAGGCTGCATGTTGGATGGACGGTCTTATAACAGCTCAGTATCCTGGACCACCTCCACCAAACCCTGCATAACCCGACGCTGTCAGGTGTGTGTGTGTGTGAGATGAAAGGTGAAGTGTTGTTTCAGCTCAGACGTCATGTGGAAACCTCTGACCTCAGATGAGAAACAACACAAACATGCTGCTGTTAGAGGATGAGATACAGGAGGAGGGAGGAAAGAGGTATGGGAGGTGATAGGAAGGAAGGAAGTAGGAACAGCATGCAAAGGGGAAGGAAAGAAGCAGGGAAGGAAGGAACAAATAGAGCTGGAAGGAAAGAAAGGAGGAAGCAAAAACAAAAAAGGAGAAAAGGAGGGAAATAAAGGAGAAAAGAAAGGAGGAAGAGGCTGAGTAAGAAAGGGAAAAACCATGGAAGAGAATCGCCAAGATGGAAAGACACATAGGTGAAATTAAGGGTTAGTGGAGGGATGAATAGAGGGATAGATTGAGAGGAAGATAAAGAAAGGAACAGAGGAGGAAGCAGTGAAGGTGAGAAATGTTAAAATACAGCAAGCAGCAGTTGGAAAATGGAAGTGAAAGTGATGAAGAAACAAAATGACATCAAATGAAAGGAGAGAAAACATGGAGGAAGGTTAAATGAGAGACGTTAAAGTCATAATAAAACAGTAAAAACTAAAGTATTTCCCTGCTGGCTGTGACAGGAAGGTGTCATCACTGAGGCCGACGTTCAGTGTGTCGTCCACTGCAAGAATCCCAAAATCCACCCAAAGAAGTGCTGCCCCACCTGCCCCAGTGAGTACCACCCCAGCCTGAGTCACAGTCATGTTCTCTGTCAGTCTGCATGTTGTCAGATACACCTGCTTGATTTAAAGCCGCTACAAGGAACTTTTAACTGGATATGCAAAAGTCTCTGATGTCTGTGCGTGACCTACAACAGCAAATGAGACCATCAGTGTGAAGATAAGCTATTTCTATATAGTGTATATCCATACCTTTAGGAAACTGTGTCCGGGTCCGCCCCAGGTCGTTTCCAGGACGAAACGATTTACGGCACTCAGACGGCACACGTCATCTTACCTAGCTGCTTACATTTAGTGACTCTTATAAATAGTCGCTATTCCTCCTCCTCGACCCGACGTCCGCGGGGAGTTAAAATAGCAGCAATCATCGGGTAAAAGTTCTGTGAAAGCACTGGACTCACCAACAGTCAGCCACGTCTCAGTCACACAGAGAAATCCAATCCTCGGGAAGTCAGGAAATCCTTCAGGATAAACGTTTTGTTCCCTAGCGATCTAGCATTTACCAGCCCAATCCTGGCAGGAGCCGGTGGGTCCACGGCGTTAACACCTCATCCGGGCCAACGACAGGTACCAGCCAGGCGTCGACAGGGTCCAGCGAGTGCAGAGAAATAAAGAGGCGAGGCAGCGCTCCATACTCAGTCCAAGAAGCCATGGAAGTGCTCGCCAAACAGGCCTTCAGCCTTACCAGCTGACCGCTGCGTTTACCCCGGCGGCGGTGGCGCTTACACCGGAGAGGTGGAGCTGGGTCACGGCAGAGGTGAGCTGGGATCCCCGATAGGAGCGGGGGCAAAGTTTTCCTGTCATGTTGTTTCATTTATCCCCAAAACAAACACATGCGCGAGCCAGGTAAGCGTCTTTACGACAATACGCGCTAGAGCTCATGGGAAATGTAGGCTTCATTTCGGCAAAACACTACCGCTTTTGTCCACAGGGTCGCCAAAATCAACTCAAAATGAAAGTTCCTTGTAGGGGCTTCAATCAATCAAATGTAGAATTTCTGTGTTTTTATTTTAAAATCTTTAAAAGCTAATGAATGTCTAAGAAAATAAAAGGCAGCTGTTAGTGTTAAATGACTGTGTGGTCCTCTGAGAAGTCACCTTTGTTTTGTGTGATTAAAAGATCACATGCGAAAGAGACTCGGCTGAACCAAACTCACCTTCAGTGTGCCAGTTTTGACTCTTTGAGTCATGGTTGTGTATTTTAGACATTCAAACTGCATAAATTCAAATCACAGACATATAGATACAAATCATTTTGAAATATGGAATAAAATAAGCTCCAGAGACAAATTAAATGTTTTGTATTTAGTGCAGTTTTGAGAATTCACTTTGTCAATTTTGTCATTTTACCAGAGTTTGTGCACTGGTTAATTTGTGAAGCAGCGTAATTTTAAAATGTCTTCGAACTTGACTCTAAAACTGCTCTGAACTCGAGCCCAGGGTGCAGAGAGGAGATTGGTGTGTGTGTGAAGGTGAAGTGAACAAAACAAAAAGTGAGTGACGTGTTTGAAATGTTGTAACGTCTCATCCTGCAGGTTGTATCTTTGAGGGTCGTCTGTACAAAGAGAAGGAGGAGTTCAGCCCTGAGGGCAAACCCTGCATCAAGTGCACCTGCACTGTGAGTACACGCACACACACACACGCACAGTTGTGTTTACTCTCTGACCTCTCTCTGTGTATGAGTGTTTGTGAGCGAGGCCTCTGTCCTCTAAATAAGTTAGTTTTGGAGTCTCCAGAGAGTCAAACTTTAGGTTGGAAGAACATCCTCCCCCTGATTTTTTTCCCTCCCTTGGTCCTCCCTCTCTGTGTCCTCCTTCCCTCCCTCCTTTCCTCCCTCCTTTCCCCCCTCTTCCCTCACTACACAAACAAACCCTACAGGTACGTCCATAAACACATTACAGCATTAATGTGTTTGCACCTGTAGGCCTGTTAACACACACACACACACACACACACACACACACACACATACAGAAACACTTTGGCCTCGCTGACACAGAAATATTGTACATTTATTTATTTATATGAGGAAATGTTTTATTTGTTATTTCCTGCTTTGTTTCTCCAAAAAAAGTTTATTGTTAGTCCATGCACATCAAACAAAATCATTTTTTTCATGCCTCCGTGATAGCTGTGGTCGGAGGCATTCATGTTTTCAGGTTTTACATCTGTCTCATTGTCGTGCTCTCAAGAATGCCTTCAGAGAATCTTCAAATTTGGCGCACGCGTTCATTTGGACGAGGTCACTGTGACCTCACAAAACATTTTCGGTCATGACTCAAGAATTCATTTGCTAATCATGACAACATTTTACACAAATGTCTGATATGATAAAATCGTGATATCTCTGAAATGGACAGGGCGACATTCGGTCAGATACTGAACTGATGTGTGTGTGAAGTGAAATGTTACGATAAAACACGTAAAAACTTTCATCAAACTAAACCTTCACCAACAGATTATAATGTGCATGGAAATGAAAGTTTATTTCATCACACAATGCCAGAAGAATTTCCTCCTGATGTAAAGTCACTGTGTTGAGTTAACGACTATCACATCACATTGTGTTGTGTTGCTGTTTCAGGGAGGGCGCACTCTTTGCATGAGGGAGGTGTGTCCCGTCCTTTCCTGCCCCGCCTTCCTCAGTCACACCCCACCTGGACAGTGCTGCCCCAGATGTCTCGGTAAAGACCAATTATCACCTCTCTGATTTGTCACCTGTGTGTGGAGGTTGATTTAAACCCTCTGCAGGTGCAAAGAATGTAGAAACAATGATGGTGTTCGCTGTGTTTTTTAATGTTTGGCACTGCAAGTCTTTTGTTTCCTGTTTTCTCCTTCACTGTAATTTCCACAAATAACTCCTCCTCCTCCTCCTCCTCCAGGTCAGAGGAAGGTGTTTGATCTGTCTTTAGGAAGCTGTCTGTTCCACAGCGAAGTTTACGAGAACGGCACCTCCTTCATACATGACAACTGCACCACCTGCACCTGCAAGGTACCGACCTGGACGTCAAACGCTCCAACTGTCCTACTGAAATGAACTCGTCACCTTAGTGAAGGATAAATCCTACATCACATTGTTTTTGCTTGCTTTTATTTTCATTTGTTTATTTTACCATTTCTCCCTCATTCCTGATACGATGATAAGAGATTATTAATCCCACACAGCAGCTCAAGATTCAGAAGAGAATGAGACAAGATTTAAAATACAAATAAGATAAATTAAAATTTCTCTTAAATGTATAAATATCATTGTACACTAAGTAGTAAAATATTGCTCATATTATTGCCCTAACATCATCTGTCTTCTTCCCAGGATTCCACCGTGGTCTGCAAGAGGCGATGCTCTCGGCCGGGGAGTTGCCATGGTGACCATTGTTGTGAGGAGTGTCTGTCCTACGTGAAGGTGGAGGAGGTGAAGTACTGCAGAGTCCGGAACAAGATCTACAGGGTGAGACAGACAGAGGGGATGATGGAGGGATGGATGGACTGACAGGTGGTTGAATGATGGAAGGAATGATGGGTGAATAGTTGCTGAACAGACAGACGGACAGACGGATGGTTGAATGGTTGGTGTGGTGTGTCTCCGTCTGGATGTCCTCTGATGTGTCTCTCGTCTCCTGCAGGAAGGAGACATGTGGTCGTCAGTTAACTGCACACTCTGCGCCTGTGTTAAAGGAAACATCGAGTGTCGACCCAAACAGTGTGTACCAATCACCAGCTGCCCCGCGGTGAGTGACGGCCCACCGGCCAATCACCAGCCTACATCCTGTTTGTAGGGTTTACATCACTGTTTCAGAGCTGTTGGACAGCGACTGTCTCTGTCTGTGTCTCTGTCCACTTCATCTCATCTGTCTGACGCTCACACTTTACAGCCTGTGACTAATTCTCACTTCACATGCGTGACGCCTTGAGACGGCGACACTCCTCTGATTTACAGGCGGAGCAGCGTTTCACACGTCAGATTCAAGCGTTTCATATTTTCAGATTTATATTTTCCTCGTTCAGTCTGATTCACTTTGATCCTTGTTGTTGTGTGATAGAACACATTTATGGCAGATTTATGACAGATCGACTTTCCCTCAGGGGCTCAGTGTCAAAGACACACAGTTGTTACTGAGCCTGTTGTTTCCAGGACTTTCTATAACAGCAAGGTTTCTCCTCTGCAGTCACTTTGAGCACATTAGAGATCTAACCGAGCGTGGTGTTCAGTGTGTCAGACGCTCTGGGAACTTCTGGCAGGAGGAAGGTTTGTGCTGCGTTCACCTGTCGCAGAGGGTCGTCTGTCGGCCACCGGGTGATGGAGTGGATTCCTCACATACCGCTGGCTGCTGGCGGTCACACAGTCAAAGCCGTTAGTCCAAGTTCACACGCTTCCAGTGGTTCCAACAAGCCCTCACCTGTTGTTTGTGGTCAGAGCAGGCGACTGAGGATGATGTAGGTGGTCTCAGTTTGGTCTCCTGTGAAAAGAAGTTTCACTCACTCATGATGTTGATTTAGTGTATTAACAAAAACACTTCAGCAGCCTGGTTTTCACTTTACCTCAGATTTTAACGAATCTCTCACTCTCACTAATGAGCTGCTTCGGCTGTCGTTCCCTGGTTCAGAGGGGGTTTGTCCTGTTGGCTTAGCTGCTAAAGAGTCTGCTGCTGTGCAGCGGCTCGTGCTTCGGCTCTAGGTCGTGTATGTTACTGTGCTGCTGGGTTAGCTGCTGAGAAGAGTCTGTAGCTGTGCAGCGGCTTGTTCTTTGGCTCAGTGTGTTTTTATCCACCACTCTCTCGCTCCATCGCCGTCATAATTCACAGTGAAACCGAAGTGGCTCCAAACAGCAGGCCTGTAGGTTATTGAAGGATCTTCTGTAGCAGGTCTGGTAATGGCTTCATTAACTGTCTTGCAACGAGCTAGCTTAGCGTAGCTGCCTCCCAGTGTGTCTCACTGCAGTAAAATGTTCTGGTTTTGGGGTGGGAGGGGCAGACACCATGTTTCCTGTTCCATCCTTTGGGCTGCCTTATTGAGAAGATTATATTCAACACAGTTTAAGCTGTAGATTTTATTTTCCAAGTGTAAAAGGATAATTCAGCGTACCGTTCAGTTTGTAATGTTTTAAAGATGGAGAGAAGTTTGTGTTATTTGTTGAAAAGTCATGGAAATGTGATTATGGGTCCTTGAAAAGTCATGGAAAAGTTCTGAAGCTTTGTCCATGACAGTGTGTGGGAACCCTGCCGCTTTTATTCACACTCACCCAACATGTTAGATTACGTTACTGCTGCAGGGACGTGTGGAGGTAACACAGCACATTAACTCACACACCTGTCCCGAGTTATCATGAGAGTGACTCGTCTCTCTCTCCGAGGTCACCACAGCCCACCTCAGCCTCCCAAACGCACACACATACACATACATACACACACACGCTCCCATGCCGTCATCCTGCGGTCAGCGGCAGGTCGGCAGAGTGTGTGCGTCTCTCTGGAGACAGTGTGTCTCCGACCAGCCTTTTGTCTGTTTGACGTTTGAGTGACAGCAAAGAAGAGGTTCCCCTATATTTAGGCCCCTGAAAACCAATCTCTGTCACTGTGTGTGTGTGTGTGTGTGTGTGTGTGTAAGAGAGAGTGTGTGTGTCCTCGGTTTGTCAAAAGGCAGCTCTTCAAAGAGAGAGATCACCCTTTGTGCAGAGGTTAGGACTCTGGAGTTTGTATTGAGTGTAGAGAGAGCGTCTGTATGTGATGACAGATGAGTGGTGTGTGTGTGTGTGTGTGTGTGTGTGTGTGTGTGAGAAAGAATGAAGGGCTTCCCTGAGGCAACAAAAACTAAGTGTGTGAAAGAGTCCTCTGATCTGCACTTCTGATGGAAGTTGAAACATACTGTACACACACACACACACACACACACACACACACACACACACAGTTTCCTGTTACACAGACAGAGTTCAGCGGTTGATGTCGGCGTATCGGTATCTTTGTGGTCGTCCTGGTTTGACTGTGAACTTGTCAAAATGAAAACTTTTCCTCTGTTTCTACCTTTCATTTGGTTTCTGTTGAGTGTGTTTGAATGAAACAGAATCATGACCTTCATCATGTCAGCCAACAGAACGATGTGGAAAAAAGTTTTGTCAGGTTAGCTGTGTGTTACCAGGATGTCCGGTTTTTTGCTGCTGGAACAAACCTGGAAAATTATGTTTCATCTCACGTCACATGCTATTTTCGTCAGTAAATCAAACCCACACCTTTAAAAATGAAGTGCAGTGTGAAGCTTTGATGTAGAGAGCTGAGTATTTTATTTGTGCTGACAATGAACCGTTATGTTCATGGTTTGAAACGTTGCCTTCCCTGTTTCTCTCACCCTGTAGTTCTCTCTGTCTTCCTCTCTCTGAATCCTAAATTCAAACGTGTAACAGTGTGTGAAGCCGCAGTGAAAGTTGACAGTAATCACAGTCACATTGCAGCTCTGACCCTGCAGTGTAAACAGTTTATATCAGTAAATAGTTTCCTCAGATCTTTTCTCTCAGCTCTGTCTGTGATGTTTCTCTCTATCAGTCTGCATCCTGTCAAAGATTTTCTGTTTGTCTTTCATCACCTGTCATGTTCAGATGCTCTGCCATCTTTTCTTAATGTTGAATCCCTCTGAGAGTCTCTAACGCTGTGTGTCTGCCTCGTCTCTTTCAGAATAAAATCCTGAACAGGACGGGCTGCTGTCCAGTCTGCACTGAAAGTGAGTGAGTCCTTCTCAACCCTCCGGCTTCCTCTTTCCCAGAATTCACTCAGCTTTAAATAATACAGGAACAGTCTTGAAGCTGAGGTCTTAAAAAGTCTTAAACTAAACAAAATATATTTATTTAAATCTGTTCATTGTTTAAATTGTGATTTTGTGCAGCTGTGAAATGAGTTAGTGTTTTTATTGAGTGATACTAAGTTAGGTCATCAAAGTAAAATCTATGAATCGTCTTTCTTTAAGGACGAAAACACGTCTCAGCCTCTGAATCTTCAGCCAAGCATTTCCCATGAGCTTCAGTCCAGACTGTGGTTTGCCCTCGGGTCATTTCACTCTGGTTTTTGGCTGTGACCTTCAGTAAAAGTCAACAGACGTGGCTGTAAATGTACCAGTGCAGGACGACAAAGACTCCATGAACTCTGTCTTCTTCATAGTGTAGAGTTCAGTTTGTAAAGAAGACATTTAGTCACATTATTGCCTCAACTGTTTATCAGTAATGACATTTTGCTGTCAGGCATCAACACGGATCTTTTAAACCCTCAGATTATGAGTTGTCTCTTTCTATCCCGGGACAACAGAGACATTTGTTTTTATGTGTCCCGCTCTGCTGGTATTTTATGTTCAAGCTGCAGACATGTTTCCCTAACTTATTTGTTTCTTTTCTCTGTCTTTATTTCTCTTTGTCTTTGCGTTTGTCCCTCTGCAGAGCCCGGTGTGTGCACAGTGTTTGGCGACCCTCACTACAACACCTTCGACGGTAGGACCTTTAACTTCCAGGGAACCTGTCAATACGTACTGACTCGTGAGTGTGGCAGCACCCCAGGACCAGGAAATAACTTCAACCTCAACAGCCCAGACTCCAGCTTCGTGGTAGGGTCGGAGTTAAAGTTTAAGACACACTGATGTTTGGGGAAACAGTTTGTCTGTTTGTTTTACTGAAAGTCTGATGAGAAAGAAAGATGAATTTCATCTCTGTGCATTTAGTGGAGAGTCGATAGAAGACTCGCTGAGCACAAACACTGGAAGCAGAGAAATTGCAAGCCTCTGCAAAAGGAGGGAAAAATATGCCTTTTTAACTTGTGAGGTCACAGACCAGCCACCAAAACATCCAACAGTCAGCTGGATTTAGTCCAGGTTTAGGAAACAACCTCATAATTACGCCAAGCTAAACACGTCCTGCACCAGTCTGTGTGCACTCAGCTGTTGTTGGTTAACTGCAATTTGTACACCAACTGCTTCTCAAACCACAACGCCTCGTTTCCTAATTCTACCTGTGCTAAATATACAAGAAGACATGTAAATAAGATTGCTGAGGAATTTTTTTAAAGGAGTCTTTGAAAGAACTAAGTTAATATTAATCAAGATAAAGATAATGGCTTCCCACAATGAAATGAACATGATCGACTGCAATACTGACGTTTAAAATGCTCCACTCAGAAAACTCTGCTTCCTTAAACTTACAGTCATTCATGTCTGAATGTTGCGGCTGAATGAAATGTCTGAAGCAGAAGGCGAGGAGCTAGCTCCTCTGTGAAAGTCCAGTAAAAATATTTTGTCCTCAAAATCATCAATGAATGATTGTGATAAATAATTATCTGTCTGTTTGACCATCACTTCCATTTAAATCAACAAATCAAAGGACTCAAAGGAGCCATTTTCCATTTGTTTCCCAGGTGTTGGTGAAGAACGACGCCCGGCGGACTCGCTCCTTCTCCTGGACTCAGTCTGTTGAGGTGAGGTTGGGAGGTTTGGTCCTCAGTCTCCACCAGCACCTGACAGTTCGGAGGAACGGCACCCGCATCGCGCTGCCCTACCACGGCCCCGGGGTGCACATCGACCTGGACGGATACCTGCTCAAACTCACCACCATCGCAGGTCAGCACACACCTCTCTCTACAGGAGGCTGGCGCCCAGTTTAAGTCCTTCAGTCTGAAGCGTCACAGACCAGCTTCATTTAACACTTTTAGCTTGTCTTGTTCTCTGATGAGTCTGAGGAGCAGCGTGCAGTTTAAAGCTGCGGGAAAAAGGTCGTAAATGGATTTTGAGTTAAGATTATTTTGCACACCAAGACAAAAACATAATCCCAACGTCAAGTACAAAGTTTCTTGTTCATTTTCCTGCATTTTTGAAGAGGTGTCCATGTTTCTAAAAGACATCTCTTGATCTTTGACCTTTAAAACACACCAGATGCAGACACCTCTATTTGGTTTGTTGTGAACACAAGTATTAAGCTCCGCCTCTTCCTGCAGGTCTGGAGATCACCTGGGACGGTGACAGTTTTGTTGAGGTTGTGGCTGCCCCCCACCTGCGTGGACGCCTGTGCGGCCTTTGTGGCAACTACAACGGCCACAAGCGTGACGACACCATGGGAGGCGATGGGCAGTTCAAGTTCGACGTGGACGAGTTTGCCGAGTCGTGGCGAGTCGAGGGAAATGAGGTTTGCTCCCAACAGCACCTGCCTCGCCGGCCAACGTCCTTCCTGTGCCCTGGCAGCGTCAAAGTCAAGTTGCGCGCCCACCGGGAGTGCCAGAAGATAAAGTCATGGGAGTTTCAGAAGTGCCACCGTGTGGTTGACTTCGCCCCGTTCTACAGGTCAGAGCCTCACTCTGACTCTGAGTGTGCTGGAACGATTATTAATGTTCTGAAAGTGTTTTTATTAAAGTGCCTCTCTGAAGGTGTAAATCTGAAGAATGGACAATTAAAATACCAAAAGATGACATAACAACACACCCATGTCCAATAGAGTGCTAACAGTAGAATCGTCTGTGCTCCTCCTCTCTGCAGGTCGTGTGTAACGGACATGTGCGAGTGTCCGGTCCATAAAAACTGTTACTGTGAGTCCTTCATCGCCTACAGCCGAGCCTGCGAGAGGGAGGGAGTGCCCGTCCTCTGGAGGGCCGACACCGCCTGCATGGGTGAGTAGAGCTGTGTACTGATGTTATATCAATACTGTGACATGAGACTAGATTTTGTAGAGATTAGATTTTGGATATGGTAATATTGTAAGTGTTGTCTTTTCCTGGTTTTAAAGACTGCGTTACAGTAAAGTGATGTCATTTTCTGAACTGAACAGACTGTTGTAGCTGTTCTGTTCTCTGCCTTTAACTACTTAGAGATTTTTGATAGATATTCATCAGTAACATGGATATAATCACTGTAAATATTTTGTGAAAGCAGCGAGTCAACCATGTGGTATCATCAGTATATTGATATTGAGGTTTTTGTTCAAAAAAAAGAAGTGTTTTTTGATTTTCTCCATGTCACCCAGCCCGTTGGGTGAGTGACAGTCTTAAGTCAATCTTTCAGAGGTCCTTTTATAAATCTAAGACAGTGGAAGTAGGATTTTATGAATCGTTTCTTTCTGACATCACATTGTAAAATCTCACAATCATTGGTAAAACTGTTTTTTGTTGAATAGTACACCAAACCCGTCTCTTTCTGGCAAACGCTGCCTGGCAGATCAGGATGGTTAAACCAACAAGACTTGTAATTTCTTTCTTGCTGGGATAGTTGTTTCCTGGATGACATGGAGAAGTGCATATTCAACAAAAACTGGCTCTTTTTAAGACTTCGTAGCATGACTAAAAGCAGTACAAGGCAATGCATACCAGGCTCTGCGCATTTTAAAATCACCAGAAAACTTGCCATCAGTAACCAGAGTCACATCGACATCATTAAAGCTGATTTGTTTTTCTACCTTCCCTCCCTCCAGCAACCCAGTGTAAACACGGCGCCGTGTACGACACCTGCGGACCGGGCTGCACCAAAACCTGCGACAACTGGAACGAGATCGGGCCGTGTCACAAGCCCTGCGTGGCCGGCTGCCACTGCCCCGCCAACCTGGTGCTGTTCCAGGGACGCTGCATCAAACCCACGGCCTGCCCCGGACGGTGACCCTTGTGATCCAGGTGGGAGGGGGGGCAGGTTAGGGACGCTCAAGTATCACAGTTTGGGGGCCAAACAAGCCAAGGAGGGTTTGGGAGGACACAGATGGGTCTCAGGTCGACAGATCACGTGACAAAGTACTCAGGGTCCAGATCTGTCTGACAGAGATACAAGCTACGGTGACGGACTGAAAACTCAGTGGATGAGAGGCTGAACGTCGCCACCACCTTCAGCCTCTGACTTCCACGTGCCTCGTGTAAACTATGCATTGTCACTGCCCGTCACCGCCACCGGGGGCGCTAATTTCAGTCTTGTCAAGGAACTGAACTCCCAGGAGAAAACTCAGGGGCCCTGAGGTGGAAATTTTTGTCTCCACCTTCTGCAGAACGTTTGACCACGCTGCCATGGACCCTCAGGAAACAGTCTGGGCCGGTGGACTCCTGTCAGAGCCAACATGGCGCCCACATTTCTCTCACAAACTCTCTGAGGTGGGAAACTGAGCATCTGCGTCTGGAATATGGAAATTCAAAGCGGAGAAACTCATCATATCAAAGTGCCCTCGTGATCTCTGTTCCTTCATTTCATACTGTAAGCTAGCCAGATTTATATGAAAGACAGACAGCTTTTATATTATTATTATTATTCTAATTAATATTATTATTATTATTATTATTATTTGTTGTTGATGTTGTTAATTTATATATCGGTCAGATGACACGTCGTAGCAAGAGCCAGAATCATGAATATAATGCGTTATAAATGATTTAAAGGGAAACAAAAGCTATTTATGTATTTGTTGTGTACTTGTGTTACTGTTTGAAGAGAAATGCCCAAATGTGACTCCGTTGTTGCTCCATCGCAGGGAAATCGTACTGTATTGTGTTGCGCTCCGTGTACAGCTTGTTGTGGTTCGTATCAAACTGAAGGTGTTCATCTAAACATATGTTTCACTTGACGATAATTATTTAAGACCAGCAATATAATCTTTTATCGAAGTTCATCTCTGACTGCTGTCTTTACTTTGCTCAGTGTTTAAAGCTTTAATAACTGTCACAGAAGAAGGTCGGATCTGAAGGTCGCTGGTTCGAATCCCTGAAGGAGCTGAAGACGTCTGCAGCGCGAAAACTGAAGGCGTTCTTGATCCTCTGTTCACTCGTGCTTTGTATTTAATGATTTTTCAGATACAAAAAAAAGAAACGACAAATTCTTATGAACTAAATAATGTTTATTTTTCAAACTTCTCTTTAACCTTTGATTCTTCTCTGTGAAGCAGTTTTTACTCTCCAGGCCTCTAAACAGGATTCATGTTAAACACTCAGAGCTGGAAAATCCCTCTTCATCTGAACCACTCAGCCTGCAGACATGAACCTCTGACGATCAGCTGTGAGGACAAATATCTTCATATAAAAGTTTGGAGACCATAAAGTTTTAAGGACCAGTTAAAGTAGAATTAAAGTAAGATTACTCTAAAACTGTCCCGTCAGGATGTCGCAGCATTTTTTTTTTTTTAGCTACACGGCAGCTTTTCCTAAAATTTGTGATGCATGCTGCAGCGTTTAGCCGTTGTTTACGCCTGAGGCATCATGTTGTCAGGTCGTCCGTCTCATTCTTGTGAACATCTTGAACCTTGAGGGAATTTCTTCACAAAACATGCTCGTGACCATAACTGAAGAGTTTATACACTCATTATGACAAAGCTTCACACAAATGTCGAACAGGATAAAATAATGAAGTGATGACATTTTATATCCTGAAGGTCAAAGGTCAGCTTCAGTGTGACATTGTGATTTGTGTTGTTTGTTGTTTGGTTGTATGACTCCGCCCACCAGTCAGGTTTCTCTGACGAAGTGTTTCTCAAAGTCAAGGAAGGATCTGCTACGTCATCGACCCGCTGAAGGACTGCTCCAGTGTCAAGGATCCTTGAGTCCTCCTTTCAGAGAAATTCCAAGGATGCATGTGTGGATCCTCCGTGGGTATGAAATCCCCACAATGCTTTGCGCACGATTTTCTGGAAGTGGAGGCTTCAATAAAAATCTGCGCTTAAGTCTGTTGTTCACACTGTTAATGATCATTTAGAACTTTTTTAGCTGTTGTCTTTACTTCATGATTTCACTTACTCTTAAATACTCCTAAACTTACTCCAGAAATATATTCTCCCTAAAAGTCACGTGACTCTGACAATAACTGACACTTGTTCAAACTGCACAACAACATTAGAGAGTGTTAAAATGATCACAGTACCTGAAACCTCCTCAGTCTGCTGAGGATTAATGACGATCACGTGGGGACACTTGTTAGTCTGTTCCAATGTGTGTTCACTGAATGATGGGAAGGACTCTTGCCTTGTCTCTGTAGGATCCTTCCTTGGGAGGACTCTTCTTACCAAGGAAGGATCCTTGACTTTGAGAAACACCCTCAGTCTCCATCCATGTCAGTGAAAACATAGATGCTTCACACACAGAAGATCTATACAATCAGCACAGTTTCAAGATTAGAGTCACCAATTCAGTATCTGACCAAATGTCTCCCCTTCTGTTCCTGAGATATGACGTTAAAACATGATGATGTCACAGTCAAGATGACCTTTGACCTTTTGACCTTCATTATTTTATCCTGTTAGACGTTTGTGTCAAGTCTGGTCATAATTAGTGTATGAACTCTTCACTTATGGACAAAAACATTTTGTGAGGTCACACTGACCTTTGACCTTCAACCACCAAATTCTAAACAGTTCATTCTTGAGTCAAAGTGGACGTTTGTGCCAAATTAAGAAAAATCCCTCAAGATATTCTTAAGATAACACATTCATGAGGATGAGATGGGAGCCAGGTCGGAGTGACCTTTGACCACCAAAATCTAATAAATTTCATCCCTGAGTCCAAGTGGACGTTTGTGTCAAATTTAGTGTATGAATTCATTCAGTTATGGACAGAAACATATTTTGTGAGGTCACACTGATCTTTGGCCACTAAACTCTGATCAGTTTATTCTTCAGTCCAGGTGGACGTTTGTGTCAAATTCCTTTAAGACGTTCTTCATATGTTGTGTTCACAAAGATGGGACGGACAACCTGAGAACATACTGCCTCTGGCCACGACTGTCGCTGACGCAGAGGCATAAAAATCCCTAGTGCAGAAACCCAGGCTTTAACCATGCGTTTATCATGGAATTTGCAAAGACAATAGAAAACAAACAATTTAACATATTTTGTGCACCCTAGAATCGATTTGATGTAGACTCAGTATCCACAGCTTCACTGTCCCCTCTGAAATCCCCTTCAAGACAAAGAAATCAGATTTATCACAACTCTGTAAGAAAAAGACTCGATGTTCACAATGACGAGTGAAAACACGTATTTAAATACATTTTCACACTTTTAATACACTTCAAATTTGTACAAACATTTTCCACATGAACGAAGCACTAAAACAAAAACATGAGAACTAAAGTCCATCTGACGTCTGTTGAACACGTGTGTCACAGATTTCAGACAGGATGTTTCGACCTTTGTGTCTCGGTGGCTGCTTCATTCACCCGTCTCTCTGATGGTTCGTCCTGCGTGTAGACGGACACACAGTGATGTGGTTCTTTGTGTGAAGAAGCAGCAGGATCAATAAAACTGTCCTGGTTATATTTAGTACTGTGGTCGGTCAGTAACTGTTTACATCTCTGTCTCTGTTGTGTGAGCTCAGAAATCAAACATGAACCTCGTCTGAGGACACAGCCGTGATATAAAACAACAACACATCTTATACGACAGCAGATCATTTATAACAGCGTTCCCCAAACTGGATCTGACCTGTGACCGAAGGGTTTCATTACAAAATACTTCAAAAACATTTAGGTTTTAAACATGTTCATAAACACTTTCATACTTAAATAAAAGTTTGACAGGAAACGTCTGTAGGCGCAGACACAAGCTGTTAGCATCGTTGGCCCAGCCACCTCCATGTTGAGAACCGTGTGTAATCAATCCGAGCCAGACTCTGAACGTTGGACACAGCTCCTCGGACCGTTCTGAACCAATGTTTCATCCTTTAATTGTTCTGGATGGAAACAAAAACGTATGAAAGTGTTGTTAACCTGAAATGAAGTTTTGTAATGAAACTCTTCAGTCGTGTTTTTTTAACGTGAGTCGCTGTGTTGCATTACGAATGAAATACTGTAGCACCAAATGATTTTCATAAACACCAGCAGCTCCTGTAGGTAACAGGAACAATCTCGTACGCACGACACTAACATCTCAGATAAAATCAAAATGAACACATTAACACACCGACATGACTCTGACTCACACATACACACACATGTGAACGTTCCAGCTCTCTGCACATGAGTTCAACTCTTTGGCATTTTCAGAAAATGACACATTCACCTTTCTTTCCGAGCTGAGCTGCTGTAAGGCATGAAATGGTCCTGTTATAGAAGATTTATATGAAACTGGGATCAAAAATAAAATGTTCTCTGTTTGAAACATGAAACAAACGTGAAACAAATAGTGGTCATTCAAATATTAATAATAATATTAATAACAGGAAACTAAAGTTCTTTGGAGGATTTTTTCCCTTTCTCAGACTTCATCATGAATAATTTGGGTTTCAGGTGTTTTTATTGACCTTTAACTCTGATGAACCGTTTAATGACTGTGGGCGCTTTAATATCATCAGAACTGTGATACTGTGAGTGGTTTTACTGAGTCAGTGGGATTTATTGTGACGCTGCAAAAGGACGAGAGGGAAGATGATGACGGAGATACCGACACACCGTTTATATTGATTCCTACTGCACTGAAAGCACTTTATGATTGACTCACATAAACAAGTATGTCGCCAACATTTGTCTGAAATTATAACAGTGAGCTGAAGTTTTTGGAGAAATTCTCCAGGTTGATGTGAGGAATAACTCTGCAGGGGACCAGAGACGTTTTCTAATTCCTCGCCCAGTTAATCACACGTCCACAGCTGATACGCATCAGGTCTGATTTTGGGTCTTTTCTGCCCCCTAGTGGTTAAAGAAAGAACACAAGCTGCAGCTTTAAACGTCTGAAACTTTGATCCAAACTGTGGATGCTGTGTCATGAGGCCCGATGTCAGACATCTGAGTAATATTTCCTATAAGATAATTTAACTGAACAGAACTCAAACTGCCTGAACCTTGAAATGATTACAGAACAGCAAGATGAAATTTAAGTCTCTGTCAGGGCTGCAACAGTATATCCTGACATTAAATTTGATGGTTATCATACTGTGTATGTTTGCTTACGTAGACAGAAAATCTCTACATATTTTTAGTTATTTTTCTAAAAGGGGAGACTTTTTTTTACACAAACTTCCATTTAAAAAAAGATCTTCAAGTTTCAAATATAGTAATAAACTGTTTATGGTCAGCAGCCTTTACTATCAAAAGAATCACCTTTGGCCAAAAGAATTTTTTAAAAATCCGCCTGGAACCATACTACATGTTTGTGCCTCATAGCGTCAGCAACACGGCCTCATTAATCTAAAAAAGCATTCACTTATATGTTTGAAAACACAGCAGCTTCTCTGCAGAGGCTGTTTATGGTTATTTGGTTCTTAAACTTTGCAGAGTCAGTAGTGAGAGCAAACTAATCTGTCCACTCACGAGGAAATTCTTTATTTTCCTCTGAGACGTTTTCTTTTTAGATTTGGAATCAACAGCCTCACTAAGGAGACTCAAACTTTAGGAAAAGGCACCAGGCTGTAGACGTGTGACGCACATAGTTGATGTGATGTTAAACTTTTTTTTTATTCAGTGTATGGGCTACACGTTTATACAGCTGGAAAATACAAGACAATAACTGTGATTCATTTCCATATAATTTTTTGTCAAAGTCACAGAGAGCCACTAAAGAGGGGCCAAAGAGCCGCATGTGGCTCCTGAGCTGCAGGCTGCCGACCTCTGGTTTAACCAAAAATAACCCTTCAGTTCTAACTCCTTTAAGGGTCGTTCTGACTGATAATAATAATAATTCTGTGAAACCGTGATATTTTCTGAGACAGTTATCGTACAGTTGCAGCCCTGCTGTCTCTGTAATGAAAAAACAGTTTAAAGAACGAGACTGACATGATTCTATCTTTCTCTTCTCGTCAACAAATCCCATTAATACACATTCATTCACTTCTATGAGTGAAGGAGATTCACACCTGAAATAATCTGCAAACTGTTTAAAACTCTGACTGAACACTGAGACGAGGAGGGCAGAGCTCACAGAGTGTCTCTGCTCGTCACTGATCTCAACACCTGGTGGATGTGTTTTTACTTTAATGTGTTGCCGCCGCACAGAGTCTGCACAGCTTCTCTGTGCAATGCTGCTGTTTTCTGTATTCATAGCAAACCGATAAAAACACCATAACGATGTGGAAAAACTTCCAGAAACCTCTGTAAACGTGCAGTGACGTGATGAAAGGATGAGGTGCGACATTTCAAGACTTCCACGTCTGACCATAAAGACAAACCCAACAAAACCAGCTGATGCGAGTAGATAAAACTAGCTGCTCTAAGTACAGAAAATATGATTTGCACTCTAATATAGAATCTTCCAAACCGCTCAAGTAAAAGTTTCTGTTTCTAAAGTCTCGCTATACAAAACAAAATATACATCTAATAAAAATACACTCTGAGAAGCTCTTCCAGGCCGACCAGCCAAAATCAAAATAAAAGAAATAAAACCGAGATACACAGCTGGGGTCAGCTCGCACAGCAAAGGAACAAGTGAACCAGGCAGGAAGGAGTGTGGAGAGAAGGAGGGAGCGAGGGAGGGACTGACCATCGGAGAGTTCATTCGTCATCGCTGTCACTGCCCGACTCGCTCAGCTGGAGGTCGTTTCCTAACAAGACAAACAGGTGAGAACATAGTTTACTGACACTGAGGTGTTATCTGGATGTTGATCTGCAGCCTGAAGACTGACGATGTGTTGTTATTGGAAAAGGAAAAATGCTCATCAAACATTTAACTGATGTTCGTCGTCTCTTTCTGATCCAGGCCGTGACAGCACCATCAGCAGGAGCAACGACTGCATGAGTCATCACAGAATCAAAGATACTCACGGAGTGTGTTTATCAGCTGGTTGTTGCCCTGCTGCCGGTCGACTCCTCCGTTGGCCATGGGGAGGCGGTTCGGGGAGGTCTGGTTGAGTGGTCGGGGGGCGTCGTGCTCGCCGTCGCTGCTGCTGTCATCGCCGCTCCCCGAGGCGCTGGCCGAGTCAGAGGAGCTGCTGCTGCCGCTGCTGCTCATCTGCTCGATCACCTCCACCTCCGCTCGCAGCTCTGAATACACAGAATAAAATGTCTTTGCAGAAGTGCTGACTGATACTGTGCATTAATAAACATTTCAACAATGTCTACATCGAGCTCATAAATGCTGAATGTGGGATTTAAGTAAAGTGTTGCCTACAATAATACACTGTGTGTCCATGTGTGATGATGATGATGATGATGATGATGGTCCTTGGCTCCTCCTTACCTCTCTTGATGTCATCGAGCTGCGGCTCTGGCGAGGGGTTATCTTTAGAGGGAGACGGGGAGGTCTTGACCCCGGCCCCCGGCTTGGTGGGGGCCCGGAACTGAGAGCTGGGCTGACTGGAGCGAACCGACTGCTGCTCGATGCGTGCCTGGATCTTACTGCTGCCCTCCGCCCTGAAAAATATGCAGCAATCAGACGGAGCTGCTGTCAGTCATCTCTGATTGTCTGCAGGTTCTCTCAGTCTCTCTGAGTCCAAACTGCAGGAACATCGTCTCACAGGAGAGTCTAAAAGTTTAATTTAATGATTTTCTGTCCCCCAAAATACTAATAATACAGATGTTTTTTTGGTGTAGTAATAACCAGTGTCCAGAAGATGGAGCCAAAGATGTCAGTTATGACCTTTGAATACACAGAACTGTAATGTACGGATGATGACACCGAAAACACAGGCAACTAAATGAAAAATTAGAAAAAGTGTGAAATTTTGAAGCTCAATAACAAAACGTCCCTGTGAGAAACGAGACAAAACTTTTCTGCTTCATGTTGCTCAGATAAAAACCTCGTTGCAAACCTGCGAGTATGAAGTTAACACGAATGAATCTGGACAGACGCTCAGCGACCTCTCTGCTTTACTTTCCTCTGATTCATCATCACAATCACGTCTCACACATTCTCCGACCTTTGACCTCTCACCTGGTTTTCTTGACCTGGATGCTGCTGCTCAGCTTCTCCAGTACAAACTCCCCTGTGTCGTGGTTAATGATGAGCACGCAGTCCTTCTGGTACGGCCGCTTGTTTCCTTTGAACACCGTCATGGGAGGCGTGGAGCCCTGGAGGGACGACAGTAACCTGAACATGTAACGTGTGTGTGTCTGTGTGTGTTTGCTTTAACAAACCTCAAACTGAAATGTTTATCGGTGATTAATCATCTGTGAACATGGAGTTAGTTACCAAAAAGCAATTTTTTGACTTCTTAAAACAAAAACAAAAATCCACATAATCTGCTCGTTGTGTTGGATTTTCTGACAGCACACAGTAGCTTATGATTCTCTTCTGCAGTACAAATAAAGAATCTGTGGAATAATTTTCGTGTCTGGTGAATTAATAATCAGGTGAAGATAAAATATTCGACTTCCTGCTCTGCTCTCTTCACAGACAGACTTCACTGCAGCAGGTTAAATCAGAGGAGACAGACAGACAGACGGATGGTCTCACCGGAATGTGAGGTAATGTGATGGTGACTTCGTCTCCTTTCCCGACTTGCAGCTCTCCCTCGCAGCTCGTGTCGATAGACGCTGGTTTGAAGTCATCTGAAAAGGAGGATTGTGGGTAAAAGACAAAAATCAGACGTCCCTGCACAGCAGTGTCACGGGGTCAGCTGCTGGTCGAATGCAGGCAGCAGAAATAAAACCTGAGTTGGCGCGATACAGTGCAAAGGTTAGTACAGATATTAAGAATCAGATTATTAATTAATCAGATTATTAATTTTCATGCAGTGTAGCAAAGACATCATAAAAGAAATGTGTCATCAGTGTATTAGTGTTGCCTTCATGTGCATCATGGAAGAACCTGCTGGAGGGGAGAGTCTTATTAATGAGGAGAGGGAAAGTCATAACACAAGGAAACTGCTTGTGAAGCAGGAGAAATAAAGACACTCAGTGAAATTAAAGCTAATCTGAATCTGAATGAATTTAGTTTTCGACAGTATTTACAGTTTAGATTCACACTGCAGAGCCTCACGTTGGCCTCAGATAACAAATTAAAGAGAGTGTAACAAATAAAGGCTCAGTGTCTCCATAGACTTCTATCACTCTCCTCCTGTAGTGATGTGGATGAAGTTAAACCTGGAGCGACATCACTTTTCTTCTTCTGCTTTCAGGCACCTTTTGAAAGTATTCAAACCTTTGAACTCTGAGCTCATTGGTGGGATTTCTTTCAAAAACATGGGGGAAAGGCAACTTGGTAAGAAATGTTCCACAACCGCAAAAAAACCCAAAATAAAATAAATAAATAAATGCAGTTTAGTTTATTTTTTTAATTGGGAAAAAAGTGAAAACTATATATCTAATAATTATCATTATTATTATTATTATCAAAATTAAAAATCATGTTACAGAATTATTATAGTTTTTAAGCAGTCTTTCCGGGTTATTTTATTGTCCGTTTTCTTTTCTTTTTACAAATTTCTTGCAAATGTTTCAGGTCATTTCTTCTTCCATTGCTCGTTACCTTCTTCCCATGTTTTTAAAAGAAGCCCTGACGGGGGGTTAAACACCGATGGGAACATGATCTGAGTGAACACCTACCCCTTAAACTATGACACATTATAATACAACAAACCACTTATCTAATCTGTTAGATAGAAACGTATACAGATGAAGACTTTGCACTGAACATATAAAACTCTGCACAAAAAACAATACATCTAAAAACAACAACAACATGACTAAAAGACAAACAGGAAACACACACAAAAAAACACTCCACAGAATTCTGCAGATTTTCTTTTTAGATCATCGCTCAAAACAATTTAAAAATTTGGTAAAATTAAAAAACAAAACAACATAAAAAAGTAACCCTCACACTGCAGCCACCCCTCTCCTGTAGTAAGTAGAGAACGGTCCCTAAGCAGTAACATACTGCCACCACTTTCTACTCCTTCACATAAGAATCAATTTTACCAAAACACATATTGATAATAAGTGGTAATATTCCCATTTATCCATGACTTTAGAGTTGTCTCAAAATCAAATTATTCCAAAATGATGATGTAATGTTGGAGCGGTGGGTGTGACGATACTTTTCTATGCAAATTAATTCATTTGCTGATCCACATAATTGGCTCAGTTATGTAAGAGTCATCCTCCCTGTCCATGTGAGCCCACTGATCCCAGAGCAACAGTTCATTTAACACTCCGACGACAAACTTTGTTTTTAACACGTGAAAGATTAAAGGTTTGTTTTTCCACACTCACATCTGATGGTGTGAAATGAAGACTTTGGCCTCTTCTCAAAGCTCTCACCGAGCTTCAGGACGTGTTCCTCTTTGTCCAGCAGCGGGTTGGTGCTCCCGTTCATGGCTCCGTCTGTTGGGAACTGTTAGTAACTCACATGGATGTCAAATAATCCACAGAGCCGAGCGACGTCCTCAAAGTTAAGGGAGACCAGAAGAAGAAACCAACTGTGAGACAAAGTTAGCCGACACAAGCTAGCTGTTAGCAAAACATCCCTTACGTCACCCGGTCACTCCTCTTCCGGTTTGAGTCCGGCTGAAACAAGCTGAGTTAGCGATTCTGCTTTTTTCCACTAAAATATATAATCAGTTGGCAGATAAATTACACACCGAATTAGAGAATCACGTATGATAATATTCAAGTTTTTATCCAGTTCTTAATAAGCGTTAATAATAACGGAAAGAAACGGAAACAACCCGTGATGCTCCACGGAAGAATTTAAGGGACGGACAAGATGGACGAGTAATGTGGAAAAGTGCAACCAGGCGCAGGACTTTTAAAACTTTAAGTTGATTTAAGTCTCGTTTATCATCAAAACAACTCAAGTTTTAAAGTTTGATAGTTTCCCCACAAATTACAGATTATTGGAGCAGCTGACAGAAACTGTGACGCAACTAAATCCGAGGTTTTCTAACAGCATCATGGCGCTGTCGACAAATCAAAGTTTCCCGGGTGATATTAAAGTAACACCTCCTGAAGAAGAAGACGTGGTTACAAAAGATGAAATGTCTCCGTGTGTCCTCGGACAGACCAAAGCCTCCGCCCCCAGAGAGTTAACCCCGGAGGAGCGGGACAGACTCGGCGGGGAGCGGACTCTGGTGTCCGACTTCAAACTGATGAAGCTGGAGAAAGACGCGCAGAAGAACTGGGACCTGTTTTATAAAAGAAACACGACGAACTTCTTCAAGGACAGACACTGGACCACCAGAGAGTTTGAAGAGCTCAAGGCATGCAGAGAGGTGAGGGGGACAGAGACAGACAGGATACCAGGCAGGAGACAGACACAGGACACCAGGCAGGAGACAGACAGGACACCAGGCAGGAGACAGACAGGACACCAGGCAGGAGACAGACACAGGACACCAGGCAGGAGACAGACAGGATACTAGGCAGGAGACAGACACAGGACACCAGGCAGGAGACAGACAGGACACCAGGCAGGAGACAGACACAGGACACCAGGCAGGAGACAGACAGGACACCAGGCAGGAGACAGACACAGGACACCAGGCAGGAGACAGACACAGGACACCAGGCAGGAGACAGACAGGACACCAGGCAGGAGACAGACAGGACACCAGGCAGGAGACAGACAGGACACCAGGCAGGAGACAGACAGGATACTAGGCAGGAGACAGACACAGGACACCAGGCAGGAGACAGACAGGACACCAGGCAGGAGACAGACAGGACACCAGGCAGGAGACAGACAGGATACCAGGCAGGAGACAGACAGGACACCAGGCAGGAGACAGACAGGATACTAGGCAGGAGACAGACAGGACACCAGGCAGGAGACAGACAGGACACCAGGCAGGAGACAGACAGGATACCAGGCAGGAGACAGACACAGGACACCAGGCAGGAGACAGACACAGGACACCAGGCAGGAGACAGACAGGACACCAGGCAGGAGACAGACAGGACACCAGGCAGGAGACAGACACAGGACACCAGGCAGGAGACAGACACAGGACACCAGGCAGGAGACAGACAGGACACCAGGCAGGAGACAGACAGGACACCAGGCAGGAGACAGACAGGATACTAGGCAGGAGACAGACACAGGACACCAGGCAGGAGACAGACAGGACACCAGGCAGGAGACAGACAGGACACCAGGCAGGAGACAGACAGGATACCAGGCAGGAGACAGACAGGACACCAGGCAGGAGACAGACAGGATACTAGGCAGGAGACAGACAGGACACCAGGCAGGAGACAGACAGGACACCAGGCAGGAGACAGACAGGACACCAGGCAGGAGACAGACAGGATACTAGGCAGGAGACAGACACAGGACACCAGGCAGGAGACAGACAGGACACCAGGCAGGAGACAGACAGGACACCAGGCAGGAGACAGACAGGATACTAGGCAGGAGACAGACAGGATACTAGGCAGGAGACAGACACAGGACACCAGGCAGGAGACAGACAGGACACCAGGCAGGAGACAGACAGGACACCAGGCAGGAGACAGACACAGGACACCAGGCAGGAGACAGACAGGACACCAGGCAGGAGACAGACAGGACACCAGGCAGGAGACAGACACAGGACACCAGGCAGGAGACAGACAGGACACCAGGCAGGAGACAGACAGGACACCAGGCAGGAGACAGACACAGGACACCAGGCAGGAGACAGACAGGACACCAGGCAGGAGACAGACAGGATACTAGGCAGGAGACAGACAGGACACCAGGCAGGAGACAGACACAGGACACCAGGCAGGAGACAGACAGGATACTAGGCAGGAGACAGGACTCCAGTCAGGAGAGACAGGACACCAGGCAGGAGACAGACAGGACACCAGGCAGGAGACAGACAGGACACCAGGCAGGAGAGAGACAGGACACCAGGCAGGAGAGACAGGACACCAGTCAGGAGACAGACAGGATACTAGGCAGGAGACAGACAGGACTCCAGTCAGGAGAGACAGGACACCAGGCAGGAGAGAGACAGGACACCAGGCAGGAGACAGGCAGGAGACAGACAGGATACTAGGCAGGAGACAGACAGGACTCCAGTCAGGAGAGACAGGACACCAGGCAGGAGAGAGACAGGACACCAGGCAGGAGACAGGCAGGAGACAGACAGGATACTAGGCAGGAGACAGACAGGACTCCAGTCAGGAGAGACAGGACACCAGGCAGGAGAGAGACAGGACACCAGGCAGGAGACAGGCAGGAGACAGGCAGGAGACAGGCAGGACACCAGGCAGGAGACAGACAGGATACTAGGCAGGAGACAGACAGGACACCAGGCAGGAGACAGACAGGACACCAGGCAGGAGACAGACAGGACACTAGGCAGGAGACAGACAGGACACTAGGCAGGAGACAGACAGGACACTAGGCAGGAGACAGACAGGACACTAGGCAGGAGACAGACAGGACACCAGGCAGGAGACAGACAGGACACCAGGCAGGAGACAGACACAGGACACCAGGCAGGAGACAGACAGGACACCAGGCAGGAGACAGACAGGATACTAGGCAGGAGACAGGACTCCAGTCAGGAGAGACAGGACACCAGGCAGGAGACAGACAGGACACCAGGCAGGAGACAGACAGGACACCAGGCAGGAGAGAGACAGGACACCAGGCAGGAGAGACAGGACACCAGTCAGGAGACAGACAGGATACTAGGCAGGAGACAGACAGGACTCCAGTCAGGAGAGACAGGACACCAGGCAGGAGAGAGACAGGACACCAGGCAGGAGACAGGCAGGAGACAGGCAGGAGACAGACAGGATACTAGGCAGGAGACAGACAGGACTCCAGTCAGGAGAGACAGGACACCAGGCAGGAGAGAGACAGGACACCAGGCAGGAGACAGGCAGGAGACAGACAGGATACTAGGCAGGAGACAGACAGGACTCCAGTCAGGAGAGACAGGACACCAGGCAGGAGAGAGACAGGACACCAGGCAGGAGACAGGCAGGAGACAGGCAGGAGACAGGCAGGACACCAGGCAGGAGAGAGACACAGGACACCAGGCAGGAGACAGACAGGATACTAGGCAGGAGACAGACAGGACACTAGGCAGGAGACAGACAGGACACCAGGCAGGAGACAGACAGGACACCAGGCAGGAGACAGACAGGACACCAGGCAGGAGACAGACAGGACACTAGGCAGGAGACAGACAGGATACCAGGCAGGAGACAGACAGGACACTAGGCAGGAGACAGACAGGACACCAGGCAGGAGACAGACAGGACACTAGGCAGGAGACAGACAGGACACCAGGCAGGAGACAGACAGGACACCAGGCAGGAGACAGACAGGACACCAGGCAGGAGACAGACAGGACAGTACATTTACAGTAGAAGACCTTGTTGGGTCGTCGTTATTATGTTCTCTATTGATGAGAAAAAGACGGGGGAGCGTGTGCGTCATTCATGATGTCTCTCTCTGTCTCTGTCTCTGTTTCTGTCTTTGTCCTGCCTGATTTGCAGTTTGAGTCTCAGAAGCTGGTGCTGCTGGAGGCCGGCTGCGGCGTCGGGAACTGCATCTTCCCTCTGCTGCAGGACGACCTCAACATCTTTGTTTACGCCTGTGACTTCTCACCACGAGCTGTTGAGTTTGTCAAAGTAAGAAATCTCTATCAATATATAACCTGTGTGTCTTCTTCTTCTGTTTTAATACTGTAGGCCAGTAGTTCCAAACTGGGCCAATCACACAACAACGATATGACAAATAAACTCTCTCTGTTTGCCTTCTGTCGACAGCAAAACCCTCTGTACTGCCCCGAGCGCTGCTGTGCCTTCCAGTGTGACCTCACTAAAGACGACCTGAGGGAGAATGTGGCCGAAGGCAGCGTGGACGTCGTCACTCTCATCTTTGTGCTGTCGGCCATCCACCCCGACAAGATGAAGCTGGCGTTGCAGAACATCAGCAGGGTGAGAGCACAGACTCAGTGTGGACTTCCTGTTGGATGCTGGGAGTTCTCTTCTCCCTAAAATACACAATCATATACATAAATGCCTAACATACACACAGTCTAGTGTGTGTACAGAGAAACGGTCCAAAAATAGATTTAAAGGTGATTTTTCTAACGTGGCTGCGAGACGTGCTGCATGTGTTTGTGGCAGCTCTAACACAAGCAGGTTCAAACAGTGTAAATGTAACATACATGTGGCTTTAAGGTGCTGAAGCCCGGAGGCATCGTCCTGTTCAGGGACTACGGCCTGCACGACCACGCCATGCTGCGATTTAAAGCCGGCAGCAAGCTGGGGGAGAACTTCTACGTCCGCCAAGACGGAACCAGGTCCTACTTCTTCTCTAAAGGTCAGTACAAGACTTCAGGAACGTCACTCTCATGTTTGTTGTGTCATCGAGGCTCATAGATGGATAGATAGATGGATAGATAGATAGATAGATAGATAGATAGATAGATAGATAGATAGATTGATTTCCACTTGTTTTAGGAGCTAATATTTTTCATATCTATATCTGTGGCTGCCTCAGCGATGCTGGTGTATGAAAATAGTCTAGAGAGCCAACCAACAGTCCCTACTGTAACTCTCTGCACACTAGTATTAGTCCGTCCTCTCTGTCCCACCTCCAGCTGGTTCAGAACTCCGCTGTCAGACTCCTTATAGGAACCCGGAGGAGACACCACATCACACCTGTGTTAGCATCTCTCCACTGGCTGCCTATAAGGTTTAGAATTGACTTTAAGGTTCTCGTAGCCCCATATGCTATGTCTAGGTCCCTCAGGTCAGCTGACCTGGGGCTCCTGGATGTCCCACGCTCCAAACTTAAGCTCAGAGCTGATCGAGCCTTTGCTGCGTCTGCCCCCAAACTGTGGATCAGCCTCCCCCTCCCAATCAGATCTGCCCCCTCCACTGACTCGTTTAAATCCAGGCTCAAAACCTACTTTTATTCATTAGTCCCCCTGACATGTGCCTGTGTGTGTGTTGTGTCTCTAACTGTGTGAGCTGTGTACCTGACAGTTCTGTTGCCTCTCGAGTGTGTTTTTAGCATTTTATTCCTTCTGTGCAGCACTTTGTTTTTAAATGTGCCTTATAAATAAATTTGAGTTGTGTGAAGGCTCTGATCGTGTTTCTGGACCTTTCATGACACATCTCAACGCTCCTTCATCATCGTTTCCTTCTTCCAAAGTCTCATTCTGCTCCTTCCGTCTGCTTCCAGAGTTCCTGGCTGAGCTGTGTGTGGACGCCGGCCTCCAATCTGTTTCTAACGACTACGTCCTGAGGGAGACGGTCAACAAAAAGGAGGGGCTTTGTGTTCCCAGAGTGTTCCTGCAGAGCAAATTCACCAAACCCAGCCAGTCACAGAGCTCCTGATGTCACTCAGCCTCATACATCTACAAACAGGTGGACAAATGTAAGATTCAGATGTCTGGTTGACTTTGGATGACCAACAAAAAATAATATTCCTTGAAAAGGAAGTGTGTGGCCTCCACACACACACACTTTTAAATCCTCCAGACTGTTTGGGAGACACAGGAGGTTCAGGGAGATGAAGAACTCCTCCTCCGACTAATCAACTGCTGCCTTTCGTTCCTTCGCCAGCAGATGGCGACAGTGTTTGAACTGAGACTCTTACAGGTGGGAATATGTGGAACTGTGTGAACACTGAAGCACAAACTGTTGTGCAGGGACATTAGCTGGACACAGAGTGAATCTCAGTGAACAGTATTTATCGGTTCAGATCAGTTTACGTTTTATTTCACAGCCGTCGTCACTCTGATCGGCCTGTCGCGTCACCTGGAGACGTTTCTCTCTCAGCCTTTAAACTTCTGTTTTGATGCCTCCTCTATAATTTACTGCGTCCCTTATTTATGTGATCTTTTTAATGAGGTGAGTACTTTTTAATTTTTATATGAATAATATGTTTTTCATTATTTTTACCTGCCTGTGTTTAAAAAAAAACATTCAGCTACATTATGTCATTTCACACTCTGTCTAAAACATGCTCACAGTGTTTCATCCTGATCGTGGTCCTATTTAAAATCATTTCTGCTGTGAACCTCAGAAGCAGATATTTATCATGCATCAACATCGTGACCTTTTCAAAATAAACTTATGAAAACTTTTGGTGGATTCCAGGTGTCTTAACATCATCAGCGATTGTCAGATCCGACCTCCTGCTGCTCCTCCTCTCTGATAAACATAAATATGAAACAGAAATCACAGATACACTGCGCTCACGTGTGTGCACTTGCGGGCGAGACCAGCAAAAGCACATGAACACACATGAACGCGGTGCCCACGTCTCACAGTCTCGCGCAAGTGCACACGTGAGCGCAGTGCACAGAGAGGCAGTCAGAGCTACAGGCTACAATGAGGCTAAAAACAGAGTTCAAGTGATGTTTTTCCAAACAACTTTTTATGTTGGGGCTTCAGGACACTTGGATCACTACGGACGAGCAGTATGGAGATATTTTGTGGTTTCAATGATGTGTTTTTGGACGTTTGAATCTGGGGCGCCGTCAGCCTCCATTAGGTGGAGTTGTGTTGCTACCTCCTCTCCCCTTGGATCTCTGCAAGTGATGTGAGGACTCTAAAACTTCACCTGAGCCTCCCTCGGCATATGGGTGAGTAGATAATGGCTGAATTTACATTTTTGGGTGCACTATCCCTTTAAGGGACCAATGAAACAATCTGTTAATGAGTCATCTTCTCTGATTTGACATTAGCCGAGTCGTCCAGAAGAGGGCGCTGTTGGCTTTTAGGAAATGCACAGATTGTCCATATTTTGACCCAAATGTCAGGTGGTCACCGTCTGTGACTCATGATGGAGACATTTAATTCCATAACAGCCTGTCAGATACACTCAGAATCAGAATAAGGTTTATTGACAGGCAGCGTTTCAGTTACAAGGAATCTGCGTCTGGTGTTTTAGGTGCTCAGAATAAATTTATAAATTTAATTTTAATTTAATGAATTAATTAATTTTATTTTTATATACTTTATTAATCCCTCTGAGGGGAAATTCAATTTTTTAAAGGGGGAAATAAAAAATAAGGTCCAAGTGCTCCAGAAGTCAAGAACATAAATACTGAATGAAAAATTACTTTACAAATGTGAAGATACTTTAAGAATTACTGTAACATATGTACAATATTACAGTACTATTAAGATATATATAAAAACCGTTCCAGAATGACAGAGCTGTTGGGTTTTGTGCACGATGTGCAAAAATAATCATCAGGGAATGTGTAAATGTTCATTGTATATATAAGTAGAGAATATTTGCAGTGTACAGGGACCATAGTCAGCTCCACTTTATGCATCATGTCCACTGTACAGATGCTTTTATATTTTGATAATGTATTTTGTAATGCTGTTTTCCTCAGATGCCTTAATGTTGTGATATACAGTTTGTCTGTGTGTGTCCAAATGTCAGGGCTGAACGTTTGTTGCATTTTCTCGATTGATCCTGGGGTGACGATGAATTCAAATGTGAAAGAGTGGAGGAAATATTACAGAGATTAATTCATCTCATACAATTTTTAAAGTTTTTCTAGCTTTGTTACCTCCTGTGTCTCTGTCATAATTAAGGCTAAATGGTAGATTTCATGGTAGTGGAAGAGACATCCAGTGGATATAAGACTTTCAAAATGTCCGTGAGTGTACGTTAAAGAAAATGTAAATGTTGCCACAAGGATTGAACAGCAGAGTCACATGGGGACCAAAACAGGAATATAAGACTGATATCAGCTTCTGTCCTGAGCAGAAAGACATCAGGGTTTCTATGATGTGTAAATGTTGTTACACAGAGCCTGAAAAGAAAAGGGGACGTCCTCTGAATGGAAAATGAGATAATCCCACTTATCTTACTGGATTTAAGACGTGAAGGTTATTGTGATTCTGAAAACTTTAAGGCCTTTTATTGAAGGAAATATTAAATGTTGAACGACTGAAGAAATGTTGAACACTCAGAAAGTATCAGAGAGTATTTACCTTCACATTTACAAAATGTGTCTTCGTAGCTCAGGTGTCATGGTGGTGTTAATGAGACCACTGTGGTGTGAACCAATTGATGCTCTGTGACAAGTATCAACATGCTGTGAGCTTCCTGTTCATGAGTCTGTCACCCACTGTTTAAACCTCCGGGCCGATCTTTCAGCAGAAAAGTACAAATGGAAAAAAAAGGTGTGAAAATATTTCACAGAGTGAAAAACAGTTGAAAGATGGGGTGTGTGATAGGGTCCTAAAATAATATCACAATATTTCAGGGTATTTTAGTGATAATGATGTTCTTGATGATGTGACAAATGAGTAAGAACATAGAATTACAACAGAATCAGTGATCTAGTTTCACAGTTTGCTTCAAATCTTGAGTAAAACTAAATAAAAATGATCTCTGATTTCTTTAGTTTGTGAACAACAACAGAAATCAAATCTATCACTAATTACACATTTAACAAAGTGTCCCCTGGCATCTATATATATATATATAAATCATCTGTAACCATCAGGCTGTAACCTGTGACAGGCTGTTATGATACAGTCACATATATGGAGTTTATTCACGTAGGTTTCCATCACCAAAGGTTTGTGACAGAATCAGAGAGGAGAGGGAGAGACGCTGTGCTGCTGCCAGAGGAGCCACTGAATGAGTTCCCTCTGAGCGCTAAGAGAAGTCAAAGTTTATTCCACACTACTGAAGCTGCTCCTCTTTCTGGAACCACCAAGGAGTGGATCATCATTTCACTTTCAGCCATGCTTGTTGTTGCCGTGGGTAACACTCTGCAGCTGATGGGCTGGCAGTGGTGACCACGTCAGGATTACTTTCCTTCCCTCCTGAGACGACATGCTGATGTCTGGTCTCAGAGTTGTGGACAGTGTTTCCTCGGGGAACTGAAGTTTTCCTCCCTGATCAGCGCTCATTTCTCATCTCTGGATGGACTGAGCAGATTTTGTTTTGCTTCGCCTTGGACAACAGGCTTCTGACCCTCTTTTAAAAGCTGATGGAACTCCACAGTGTCTTTGTTATAGCTGGGTGTTTCTTTAGTCTTACCTGCTCCAAGATGTTGTCATGTTGTTGTGAGTACCTTGTCATGGCGCCACCTGTATCTCCCCTGGGTCAGAGCTGCTTTGCACCCTGATAGGATGTGCACCACGGTTCCTTTCGCTCCACACAACCCACCCTCATTCCCCACCTGTGCAAGGTGACTTTAGTGTATAATCACGTGAAAAATTAATATCTGAACTGAATGTTGAGCCGATCCATCCAGTAAACGCTGAGGTATTTCACTGACTCTGGAGGAAACTAAGACAAAACTGATGATTCTGATCTCCCTACATGTAAAACAGTAAACTCTTCTCAGGCCAGGCTCAAAGAGACAAAGTGTTCATCAAACAGAATCCTGTAGTTTAAATTTTAATTTCAATTCTGTGCTCAGTTTTCCATTTACACAGTATAACCCCCTTCTGACAGCGACACATGAATTTGTGCTGTGATCTGAGCGTGCTGGTTTATCTTTGAACGCAGTTTTGAGAGTGTACACTCTAACCGAAGCAGTTTCCTGTCCTGTGGTTTGGCTCGAACAGCCCTCCACCAGTGTGAGGAGAAACAAGTGCATGTTGAAATGGAATCCCATCTGCAGGGTTATTCTTGATGAGCATGAGACAGCAGGTCAGTCTCAGTTATTGAGGCTTCTCAGCAGTGCAGCCGCTGATGTGTTTAAGGAGATTAAATGATTTGTACAAAGAATACATACCAACTGAACGATCACGTAATAAAACTAAACACTGATCGTCACCTGTGTTAAAGGTGATTTGACAGTTCAGACTCAGGCTGAATTTAATCATGTGGTGTACACTGTAGACTCATTCTTGAACAGATGTGGCTTTGTGTTCTCTATTTGGGGTTTTTTTGACCCTCGGTAGTGAAGAGGAAACTGAACGAGGGCAGACTGCTCAGGGTGAGAACAAGCTGCAGCTTTGGTACTATTTTTTTCGGGTGATAGTTGTGGTGGCTTTTCACACCTTGAGTCAGCATGTACTTGAAGGTTTTGTTTGTTCCACTGAATCGTTGCAGACGTTCTTGCCTCACTGACAGAGTCTAGGTTCCTCAGTTTGACGTGTGCAGGGCTTTGTTCTCTGAAACACACAGTCCACTTCTATTGAACTGTATTTCCAAATTGCATGATATTATTTTGACTTTGGGCAGAGAACCAAATGATTTTGGCAATCCTGTCTGCGTCCTGCTGTAAACTAAAGAGCAGTGTGTCAGATTTAGTGGTGTTGAGCGGTGAGGACTGCCGATTACAACCAGCTGAAACTTCTCCTGGTTAGAATTCCTTCCTTCGCTGTTCAGGAGGTTTTAACCAGGAGCTGAATTATCCACAGAGGTATCTTTCTCTCAGAAACAAACAGACCAGCTGATTTGAATCGGTAAAATACTGAATAAAGCAGTCTCACATAATAGTGTTTATCCAGCGCTGTTTGTTGTAGGTGGGCAACAAATGTCTCTATCTAGAGTCAGTGTTTGGTTTGTCTGCTCTGAGCTACTGTAGAAACATGGCGCTGCAACATGGTGATCTCTGTAGACGAGGACCTGCTCCCTGTGTAGATATAAACGTCTCATTCTGAGGGAACGAAAACATGACAATTCTTATATTCAGGTGATTATACACTAAAGAAAACATACTTATTATATTATACACTATTTCTGCTGAGTCTCCTCCACACTGGAGCTTTAACACTGGGCAATATGGTTAAAATCTTTTATGATACAGTTTTGGAAAATCAATTGAGAGATTATTAATGGAAACATGAACACATGAGGTCTGTTTTTGGTTTATACAGCAAATAAGATTCCTGACAGCGCAAAGTACTTCATTGTATTCATGCAAAATCGTACAAAAATCCAAAATTTATTGCACAATACAACCTTTTATTTATATGGCAAAATGCTGGCGGTTGACAAATTTACATTGTTTCACAATATATAGTACAAATCACGTCTAATGACGTCATGATATCCAAATTCATTCATGTTCTGATCTGCTGATAGCCCACACCTTTGGACATAATTAGATACGGAGTAACAGTGAGAAACTTTATGCTTTTAAAATCCAGGATGCCTCTGTTACCTCTGAAATCATTTCTGGACCAGATGTTTTTTCTGTCTTAATAGAAACGTTTGTATTAAGCAGATGACACAATCAATAGTCATGTTAAATGAATTAACAATGCTGTTTGGGTTTTTATATGCTGAAGGAAAACGTCACTTACTTCTACCTAAGTAACATGAGCTGTCTGACTAACGTCTTAAAGCAGGGGACAGAGTCAGGTGGTGGATCTTTAATCTGCTGAGCAAAGGCCACTAAAGCAGTTACAATAGAGGATAAAACAAACAAAAAGACTTTGTGGAATTTCTCCCTTTTACTTAAAATAAAATAAAGATGCTTTTGTAAAATTCAGCCTGGTGCAGCTCAGCCTGTCGGCGGACTTTAATTCTTTGTGAGTCAACTCAGTGCGCTGATCAACCTGCAAGAGAACAGAGCAGAACAACGCGTCAGTGTGCGTAAAATGACCTCTTTCCCTTCCACAGTATCCAATCAAAGCTCCAGTGTGTTGGATTCAGGGGGATATATGTGGAAGAAATGTATTTAATATAATGAGTATGTTTTCTTTAGTGAACAATCACCTGAAAATAAGAATTGTGTCTTTGTTACTTTAGAATGAGCTGTGTATATCAAGGCGCAGGTCCTCGTCTATGGAGATTGCCATGTTGTACCGCCATGTTTCTACAGTAGCCCAGAATGGACAAACCAAACACTTGGTGCTTCACAAAGTCAATGAAGGTTCCTTACAGCAGGCTACATCATTGAATCCTGCCAAAGGACTGTTTGAACATCAAGGATCCTTTGAATTCTACCGAGGACAGAGTCCTTCCTTCAGAGCATTCACAAGGATTCATGTGTGAACCTCAGCGGGCGACAAGTACCCACAATTCTTTACGCACAAGGCGGGGCCTCTACAGTGATGCTAACCTGGGCACTCAAAAGCCTGTTCAAATTTGTGTTTAGTAGGAAGGAGTCTTGCCTCTGTAGGAACCGACCAAGATAACATCCTTGGCTTTGAGAAGCATCAACTGGTCCTAGATCTTCGTTAAGTTGTCTGGACCTCTGGATCAGAAAAAAAGGTGCTGGGCTAACGGCCTGTCTGCAACGTGCCAGCAGCACTGAAGACACACTGATTTGTGATGTGAAACTGTTTTATTCAGTGTTTTTGCTGCTTTAAATCAGCTGGTCTGTTTATTTTGCAGAGGAAGAGACCTCTGTGGATAATTCAGCTCCTGGTAAAAACCTCCTGAACAATGAACACTGGAGGAATTCTAACCAGGAGAAGTTTCAGGTGGTTGTAGTCTGCAGTCCTCACCGCTAGACACCACGAAATCTCCCTAAATCTGACACACTGGACCTTTAAGAAACAGACAAACTAAATTCTGCAGAGAAAGTAAGAAGGATTCATCCTCAGGGGAACATGAATCTTTGTGCTAGCTTTCTGTCTTGGCATCCAACAGTTGTTAGATATTTTAGACTGTACCAAAGTGGTGGACAGCTGTAACACGGAAACACTGGCTCGATAGCAGTGTATTTTACTGTTGCCCTGTTTCTGATGAACTGAAAGATACACATCAGCCATAACATTAAAACCACAGACAGGTGAAGTAAACAGTAGTGATCATCTTATTACTGCACAGTGTTCTGCTGGGAAACCTTTGGGTCCTGGCATTCACATGGATGCCACTTGCAGTATATGTGTAATATTCTAACATCTAAATCACTGATATCAAGCTCCAGTTCCTTTTATTTTGAAAGTCAGTGCCACCAGTGTAACCTTTGACCCCGTGGTCACATTGGTCACCGACGTGGAGGACTCCAGCCACGACACTTTGCAGCCCGAGGATGAGGTGGCAGCCTACATGGAGTTCGGATCCTTTGGAGGTTTGATGGTGGTGGAAGGAGCATGCTAACATGTTTCCTAACCTGGCAGTGATTGAATGTTTTCACCATCCAGTCAAAGAGACGTCCAATTCAAGAACGGAGAACCAGCTTCATGTGAGGGACTGGAGCCTGGGGGGGGTTGATCAGGGGTGCAGGTCGGGTTGCTGGACTTTTATGAATGGGTATGGTTTTGACGTAACGGGTCAGTTCTGGTACTGAGCTTTATGGGTATGGGCGGGTGCAGGTTTCAAAAAAGGACCCATGCAGGACTCTGACCCCAGATCCAGGGTCAGGTCTCTTCGGATCAGACTTGGCTCTGACCTGTTGAGACATGGGAACAGGACCTCTGGAGGCATCCTGTGGTGTCGGGGCGTTGGCGGCAGATCCTTTCAGCCCTGTAGGCTGTGATGTGGGATACTGGCACGGCCCACATGCTCGGTCAGATTGGGAACAGGGGAATTTGGAGGCCAAGTCGACACCTTGAGCTCTATATCGTGTTCCTCAGGTCATTACTGAGCAGTTTTTACGGTGTGTCATGGCACATTGTCCTGCCATCATGGAGTGCCTTTACCATGAGGAGGTGTTACTTGGTCTGTCGCGGCCTAAGGAGACGATCAGTAGTGCTCACTTCACCTGTCAGTGGTTTTAATGTTGTGAGTGATCGGTGTGGTCTACTTTAAGGAAGTTCAACGTCACAATAAGAAGAGTTAATGTAATTTTCTTCATCATGAAAATACCTATGACAGTGATCCAGATGTAATGTCCCGCCACCGTCTCTGACTCTTTCTCACATTCAGCCGTGCATTGAAATTGTCCGGCGTCCTCTGGTGTCAGGTTGAGTATCTCCGTCACGACCTGTCTACGTCTCATGTTGTCATCAGAGATGGTGGTCTCGTTTACTGTGGTGAGGTACCTGCGCGGGTCAGTCAGCTCAGCACTTTGCTTCGTGATATGATACCACGCAACATGCAGCAGGCCACAGAGCTCGACGTAATAATGAGCGTTGCAGGTTAGTTTGATTGATGAGCCGCTGGGAGACGTGATGGTTTGCGTCAAGTAACGGACCTCTACAGGAGCTAGAGCACAAAGGAAACAAGAAAATGGAGAAGCCAAAACAGTTACAAAGCAGGTTTCACCCTCTTTCATTCTTATATCTTAATTTATCTTTAAGATATAATCTGCAGGATTTGACAAACAAACAACGTATATGGACTCACACAGCGGTGATCACTCTGTCATCACTGATGACCAGCTCTCTGTGTGCCCATCTTAATTTTGCTGACAAAAACTATAACGAAAATTTTTCATCAACAACCTTTTTTTTTCTCCACTCAGTCCGGACTGGAGAAGGTTTGTGGGTTGATGGTGTTTGACAGGCAGGTAGGAGGCTCAGTTATCTGTGAGTGTAGCTGTGCTGTAAGTAAACAGGCTGAACTCAGATGAAAGTTTAGTTTGAATCACCGACTCTGTGAGAGGACACCAGTTTAAACCTCCAGACTAACATGTTGCACATGAAGAAACAAGTTATGTTTCTGCTTCTTAACAGTCACATGGATAAGTCAGAGTTTACAGTGAACCTGGGGACAAATCCTAGTTGGCTCACATTAGTTATTTGTTGAGAGCATAAATAGAGAGATGTTGAGCTTTTCAGATGATGATCAGTAAGTGTGTGCTCGTAAATCAGCCCTTAAACCTGTCACACACTGCTGGAGACATGACACACACATTATTTTATACAACCTGACACCTTGAGTCTGATTTATGATCCATGAATCAGCCTCACTGGATTAGTTTAAAGAGAAAAACATAGAAAACATCAGGACTAAAAGTTGACTAAAATTTTTTGAATTTTCATCGACTTGAAGGATAAAAATGACTAAAATGTGATTTTTGTCTCAAGACAGACTAAATCCAAAATAGCTGCCAAAACTAACACTGGCGTTATACTGCCCTACAAAGGCAAAAGACCTTAACTCACCAGAGTGTGAAACTGAGAAAAATGACTTTAAAGTTATTTTGTTGTCCTGCCAAATGAGTTGTAGGTAGAACATTGGACGTTTGGCATTTTGTTGTTTATAAATGAAGTTATTTATCCTTCAAAAAATTTTAAGCTTAAACTTGACCTTTGACCATTATTCGGAAGTTACTGTATTCTGCCTTTGCATTGTCTGCAGAACAATAATGGATCATACAGGCAAAAGACCTTAACTTCTTTTTTATTGCCCAATTGGAGTTTTATCACTTTGTATAATATTTTCCTGTGATAACAATGATAACCTTAAACTAAAATTTAGTGATTTTTGTCTAGTTAGGCTTAATATTACATAAACAGAATATTAAAAATAAAAAATAATGAGCATTTGAAGGTTGCAACACTACATTGCTGGATCATTTTAAAACCTCATCATTGTACTAATGTGAAATAAAATAACACTTAACCTCCCTACTATTTCTTACATTTGAAAGTTACAGCTGATTTGGCTATGCCAGTAATATGTAGCAATGCCCTTTGTTAAAATACACTTGTTAAGTACACTTTATTGAAGCATTGAAGGTGTGTGTCAGAAGTGTTTCAATCACATATAATACATAGGCATAACACCGTAACTCCAGCACGGTAAACAGTAACTTCACTTTGGTGCTTGGCAAAACAAAGGCAGAGTACCGTAACTTAATTCGCGCATTCTAGAGTGCCGCCAAACAAAAGCAAAGAACCGCAACTTACGGGCGTTAACGTTACAGGCTTCTGCCTTGGCTTTCCCTCGGCTTTTGGAAGTTACGGCAAAAACAACATCCTATTTTTTCCAAAAAACAACAAAATTGACTCAAGATATTTGTCCACATGATAAAACTGATGTTTATTGTTCCAAAAATGACAATAACTCATTTTCGCCAAAATTGAAGTTAAGGCCTTTTGCCTTTGCACGGCAGTGTATTTATCTTTTCTTATTTTCTTCCTATTTTCTGTGTCCAGGACATTTGTGGGCGTGTCCCCCCCCCAGCGCTCAGGTGAGGATGGGGCTTTATAAAAAATTAGCGACCAGAGACATAGCGTGTAATGTCAGACCAGAGTGACAGAGTAAAACGATGAGCTGCTGCACTGATGCTTTTGTCCGCCCATATTTCATGGAATTAACAGAAAAGTTTTCAACTTAAGAAACATTTTAATTTTGGTTATGTTGGGGTTTTTGTACTTTTTTTCAAGTTTATTATGGCAGGAACTGAGCACAACAAATAAATACTGCAGCAACATAATTTCCATCTGTAGTTCTACTTTAGGCTGAATGTTTCAGCAAAGCGTCCAACGCAGTCCGTCCATTAAAGTATAAGCATGTACCCTGTGCGTGTCCTCCACCATATGCATCTAGAGACGTTCAGTATAAACACACACACACACAACACCATCTGGTACAAAATGTGCGAATGCTAAAAGTGAATCAAGAAAACTATAGAAGATATTACACACATTAAGGGATTTTCTATCATTCCAAAAACTTAAGTCACAATATAATCAAACTCTATACATTTCTAAATACTAAACTCCACACTTACTTTCTAACAGACAGCACATGATTTTAACAAGTACGTGTTCACATGAAGCTATCATGTATTTATTCAGCTGACATGCAGCATGTTGTATCAAGAAGACAGTGTGATAAAGCTCACGTATAAAAAGTGACTGACTGACCTTTGTCCTGAGCAGACGACACAAACAAAGTCACCAACAACAGCACCGCAGGTCCAGGTAGCCACATCATGCTCCAACATGCACACTTAGGTGGAAGGTCACGCTAAAGATGAACACGAGGACAACAGCTCGACTTAAAATGGCAGAGGCAGAATGAAAGTGTCCTCACTCTCACTCAGTGATTTCACTCGGAGCTGCACGAGCTGCACTGTGTGAGCATGTGTGCTGATGTGTGGGCGGAGATGCATCTCTGAGCTCAGCAGTGTTTCCATTCTCTGTGACCACCACAGACAACACTGTGATCTTTTATAGCTTTTCTTTTCATTCAGGTTTTTGCACTGCATCATATCATTTTTATGTCACTTTGAATGCAGCGTTCTGTTTCACTGATCGGTCTATAACAAATCAAGCAGTTATCACCCGTCACAGGCAGCCTGGTCTCACGATGAATGCATCAAATACCAGCGTGTGGGCAGTGACTTCCAGCGTCAGACACCAACAAAAAAAGCCATCTTTTCACGTTGGTGTGATACACAGCCGATTGCTGTTATTCTGTAACAGTGCCCGCGGGTGTCGGAGGGAAACGTGGCAGGACATCAACGAAAGTTAAGGGGGCGAAAGTCCTAGTGGGGCGAGTGGGAAGGGTGGTGGAGGGGTCCAACAACCACTGACTTTCACCCAGGAGGCTGATGTTGGCTTCCTGCATGATTGTAAAGCCAAACCCTGTTCTTTGTTCCTAAACCCAACCACGTGTGTGTGTGTGTGTTGTTGAAGGAAAAAAACGTCAGTTGGTGTTGTATTGGCGTAGTGCTTTTATTTTGAAAGAGACTGTATGCAAACTGTACATTTCCTGTGAAAACAGAAGTGTATTTTGAAAACAGACAATGCATGTAACAGGCTGAAGTTGACACGGCGTCCCAGAACGTCAACAACCAACACACCCAGGGTACCTTGGACGTCATATGTGGACGTGGAAAGTCCATGACCAAACGTGGACATGTGACAAGGTCACAGTGAGGACGTGTTGTCAAAGGACATCTAAGAAATCTTGGCGCGGCACGCCAAAACACCAGCTGTACCTGAATTTCAGGAATTCCCTCATTCTGTTGTCTGTAGACGAGTTAAATCTATGTCAAAGGGACCGCTTTGAAAATGGCCATGCTGCCACATTGCTGCAGAAATGTCCTTGAATGTCCTATTTTTGTCAGAGTCACAACCTCAGAGACAGAGTATTTGTTATTTCACCATGATGGCTCCTCACCAGCATCAACAGTGATTGAACCACTTCCTCATATTGTAGAGGATAGTCAGGGACAAGAAGACATAGAAGTGGATTTGCTGACACCTGTTGACCTGTTGCTGTACTGATGTTTGTGCAGACTGTCCTCCAGAATAACGAATTTGGTTGCATTCACACAAGTGATAAAACTGAGTGCCTCCATGAGTTTTACATTTAGGACAATGTGGTGAAATAGTTTTTGGCCCCGATCACACAGAAAGTGTTTTGCAGGTTGAAAAATGCGAGACGCACCGCACTGCCTTTTTTTTTTTTTTTTTTAACAGAATAAATGCCACTAGTAAAAAAAAAAACAAAAACACTTGCTTCCTTTTTAATGTTGCCACCCCATCACCTCCTTACCTTATGGTGCGTTCATTTGTACTCGGAGGTCGGAAGTCAGAAGTGGGAATGACGTCACCTCCAAGTTGACAACAGTTTTTGCATTCTAGTTGACAACGGTGGACAAGTCGGAAAAAAACATGGACGCCTGCAAGCCTTTGTTGCCCTTGCGCTTTCAGAGTATAGACAGCTTCAAAACCAACATGCACTCCAACTGATGAACGCAGCAGATGAGGCTGACCTAATGTAAAACAAATAAGATAAAATTGCTATAAACTGTACTTTAACAGAGTGTTTACTCACTATGTATGTGACTGGCAGCCATCTTGAATTCGTAAGTCGGGGTTGACGCGGTTGCTCCGAGTTTCCGAGTTGGAAATCCGACCTCAGGGTGCGTTCAAGTTTAAACTTCCAACCGGGACCTGTGAATTTCCGACCTCCGAGTACAAACGAACGCACCAATAACCTTCACCTGTAATCAAACTACTGTTTATTATTGTATGTATCCTGCAGTAATCAGTGTGTAGCTGCTGCCATGTTGAGGCAGAGGGTGCTGTCTGTAGCTCTGGTTGAGGGTGAGAGGCTGTCAGCAGATAAACAGAGATCTGTGTGGGTACATGAGACCCTAAAAAAGAGGCTGGATCATGGGGAGTACCACCAGTTGGTCCAGGAGCTTCTCCTCCATCATGGACGTTTACAGTACTGCACTTATCTGCTGTTTTCTATTCAGATGGTGCTAACTGTGCTTTGTAAAGTCGTATAGCTCTGGGTATCCAGCAACCACTACCACCAGTTTCTCCTCCATTGTTTACCAACTGTAAACTGGTTGTCATGACCACCACAGAAGCCCCGCCTGTCAGATCGTCCCATTGGACAGTGGGAAATGGGGAGGTGCGTAGCAACACAAAAACAGCGAGCAAAAAGTTTCATTCTCGTTAAAAGTATGAAAGTATTAAAAATATTTATTGCAAGTTGAGAATCTGGAAGGAATCCACAGGATCTCTTGCCACACATCATTATATATTAGAAGTTGCTGTAAGTGACGTTTTTTATACTGCTGGGGCGGCACAATGATTCCATAACAAACTTTACAGCTTATATTGAAACAGACTTTACAACAAGACATGGTGTCTGTTTTCATTTTTATGCTGATGACACACACATGTACCTGCCCGTTAGATCCACAGACGCTGGAATGATGTGTTCACTCATTAACTGCCTCACTGATGTTACGAGCTGAATGTCATAAAACTTTCTTCAGCTGAACTCAGACAAAGCTGAGGTTGTTGTCGTCAGGCTGCAGCACGTTACTAAACAAATTCTGCCTTTGGCTGAATTTCAAACCTGTTGTGAGAAATCTCAGAGTCTGGTCTGACAGTAATTGAAGTTTTGAGCAGCACGTCACAAAGCTCGCACAATAATGCTTTTATCATCGTAGGCATATTTCAAAGCTACGATCCAGTTTAACTTTTAAAGACACAAAGATGATTTTACACGCCTTCATCTCTTCACGCCTGGATCACTGCAACAGCCTCTTTTCCTGTCTGAATTACAAATCTATTAATCGACTCCAAACTGTTCAGAATTCAGCTGCCAGAGACGTGATCACATGACTCCAGTTTTGGCCTCTTCACACCGGCTCACTGTGTTTTGGAAAAAAAATTAAGATTTTACTGAGTACCTTTAAGGCTCTTCGTGGTCTCTCCTCCAGCTACATATCTGACCTCTCAGTACCGTACACATCAGGACGAACTCTGAGGTCCTCGGGCAGCAGAGGTCTTTTGTCTGTTCCACAGGCTGAAAACTAAAGGGGACAGAGCGTTTGCTGTCAGGGCCCCGAAGCTCTGGAACAATCTGCCAAAGGAAATCAGGTCAGTTGAGTCAGTGATCTCTTGAAGTCCCTTCTTAAAACAGACTTTTATCAGAGAGCCTTAACTCATATTACCTGAGTCTTTTATTTCCTCAGTTTTTAAAAACTTATATATTTATCAGTTCTTTTAAAAGTTGTTCTCATGTTTTATCTGTTTTAGTTACTGACATGTAAAACACTTTGTGAATCTGTTTTGAAAAGCATTTTATACATAAAGATAATAACTATTATTATTATAACAATTAGCCGTGGCTTCGCTTCAGCAAACAAAGTGATCAGTGACAAAACTGTGTTCTCTCTTTCCTGTGATTTCCACCTGATGATGTTAATTTCAGAGTTCTGCTTTTTCAATCCTCTGTGTCACAAACACAACAGCTCATTACTTCCTGTGTGTCAGAAGACTTTCTGAGGGCTGAGCTTCATGTTTGGATCAAGTTAAGCCACCAATGTTATAATAATTAGAGCCGTAGAGTTTCCTGCAGGACAATCGTGTCTGCGTTCATCATTGTGTCTGTTCACAGAGAGAATCTGTATTTTTTCACCACTTTGAATTGTGTTGTTATTCGGTTGCTGCCACAACATTAACTGTCCCTTCTGTTTTAATCTGTGGTTTTGTGACACAACTGGTTGTGACATTGGCAGTGATGGATTAATCTCCACACACCCACAGCAGAGGCAGCTGGTGGATAAATACAGGTAACGCTGTAGGACAGCAGATCACTATCTAACAGATGGTTCACCAGGATCACTGTCAGAAGAATAAACATGGCAGACTACGTCAATGAACCAACCGATCAGCAGAGGAAGAGTCCAGAGAGGAGAGGATGCTGTCACTCAGGTCAGATCTTTATTTTTGACTTGTGAGGTTTTATTGTTTCCTTCGGTTTCACTTGCAGCCTCTGACCCTTTCAGTTGAATAAGTGTTTCACTCACATATAATATTTAGTTTTTAAAACTTTTTTTTATGTACATACACCTGACGGGAAGGTTTTACTGTTTGTGGCATCTCTTCTGTTTCTATCCAGTTATGTGTTTTTATGGGTTTAGTTTTTGAAGCACTTTGAGATACAGCTCTATGAAATCTGCCTATAAGCATTTTTCTCTTTTTAAAGCTGGAGTTTTGGACTTTGACTTTGAACGTCTGTTACATTCAAGCCCTCACCAAACGAGATCACACAATGACAATTCAACCTGTCGCCACTAGGGAAAGATCTCCCCAAAGCTTTGTTACCACCAAGCAGTCGGCTTCAGTTCAGTTCACATTAGAACGCTTGTTTTTCTGTTCCCACAGTGTAAAGTTGTGGATGGTCCCAACAGAAGCGTTCCTTAGCGTCCCCATGTTTGGTCCCCCCTCTGTTGGGGTACCTAGCACACAGATCTGGCACTAAAAGGTGGAGCTAGAAACCCTGCAGTCTGATTGGTCAGTAGAGGACGCTCACTCTGGTTTTATGTAACCTCTGTTCATACATCAGTAAACTACAACTATAAAATGAAAGAGAAAAAAATAACTTCATTCACTGGGCCGACTGCCGGCAACTTTTAAGGTGGAACGTTAACTTGTAATGTTACTCAATGCATGAGTTGATGACGTGAATCCATCAGCACACCTTAAATTTCACTGTGACAACTTTGACCATCACTTTAGTTTTTATATGACACACACTTTAAGTAATGACTTTAAAAATATAGATTAATTTGGAGCGGATTATGTGAAGGTCATATATTCTAATCCTCACTTCCTGTGGGCTACAGCAACACTAAACCCCTGAGCTTGCCTGAGAAGGACTAAATGCACAAAGCTGCTATTTTTAAATATCCCATGGAGAGAGACTCTCACTGCAGCCTGTTCTATTTTGTTGTGAAAATGTGGGCGTGCAGCCTCGTTCTGTGGACGATAAACCAGGTGCAGACTTCCATCTGTGTCACCGCTGATGAGGAAATACAGCGAGTGCTGGACGGAGCAGTGAGTGACAACAACCCCGCCCACATTTAAGAGGACTGTCTGAACACACCGAGGGTCTAGGTACCATGTCTGAAGGCTTACTGCTGGTTCCACAGGGACTGGACTGAAAGGGTTTGGTGGAAACTGGGCCTTATATGTAGGCAAGATTGTTACCATTCCGTTCTCATCTTAACTTGTCACATATCACAGCTTCGTCAGTGCCGTTCATGTCTACGTATTACACGCTGGGTATCCTCCTGCGCTTTTATTGACATTCCGGGACGGTGCATCAGTTTATGCCAAGTAACACAAGCACATGATTAGGTTTAGAAAAAAACAAAATGGTTTGGCTCTACATTCGTGTAGGAAGCGAACCCATCCACCGCTGCTCCCACCCAACCTACAGGGACTTCACAGCCCTTCATATTAAGTTGTTACCGGCAGCGTTTCCAACTGACTCAGTCCAGCAGTGAATCATACTGGTGTTACAAACTGACACCACCCGACGGTGTGTCATACTGCTGTGAGAGGTGGCTTTTGGTGTCAGTGTTTGACGCCGACGTCACTGACAAAGCGGCCGCATTTGACGACTTCAGAATAAGAAAGGGCTGGAGAGACCATTGTGACGAAGCAGAAAAAATACCTCCATCACTTTGTGCAAAAGTTGTGCACTGCAGGTTTAAGCACTCGGATGCTTTGTAGGGTCAGTGTGGCTGTACCGTCATTTTATTTAGTCACGTGTCCAACTTGTGTGTGTTTTGTCCCGTAGGTGAATCAAAAATCTTCTTGGTGGTTGGAGTCAGCTTTGGCCTGCTGTGCATCGTACAGGCAGCTCTCAATATTTCTCTTCGGCTCCAAGGAAGTGAGTGTCAGCCTGCAAAGCAAAAGAGAAGTAAAATAGCAGATTTCATAAACCAAAGCCTCTGCACAGCTGATGAAATCCCACTGAGAAGCTTTGAGTCCAGGAAATATTACCTTAAACTGTTTCAGTGTCACTGCAGGCAACAAGCAGGACATGATGTACGAGTCTCTGCTTCTCTACGGAAGTTTTGTGAAACCTGGCTGTGACGGTGAAGCAACAGCCACTTCTGTGTGTGTGTCATAAATGTTTGGCAAAACACAGCATTGCTGATTCACAGGACCTGATTTCTTTCTTCCTTCCTCAGTGCAGAGTTTTTAATGTAGGTGTGAACTCCAACCTAAAAAGGGGGATGTCTTTCTTCTTCTTCCTAGCTGGGTCTGACCACATCAACTCTACCAACATCACCATGATGTCATCTGCTGAAATCAGCAACCTGCTTCGAGATAGAGACCTGCTGATAAGGGAAAACACAATGTTGTATGCCAATGAGAAATGGTTAGAGAGGCACCTCAGCGAACAGCAAAATCAGATCAAGGAGCTTCAGGCTGAAATAAAAAGACTCTCTGAGATGGGTGAGGTTTTTTTTCTAAATATAAAGTTCATAGCTTCTTCAGAGCTGACAACTTCTTTTTAGAGACAACATTTGTTAATTTCTCACCTTGAAGTGTGACAGTGTGCACACATTATTTCCATTTTCTTCCAAGAATCTTCTCCCACCTCATCTTCTCTCCTGTCTGTTTGTCCTGTTTCCGAACAGGATCCCAACACAGTCATTGTCCCCGAGGGTGGAAGTTCCACATGTCCAGCTGTTACCGCCTTTCCACTGAGCTAAAGAACTGGAGAGATGCCAAAGAGGACTGTGGGAGAAACGGAGCTGATCTTGTGGTTTTAAATGATGACTCGGAAGCGGTATTTATGTTTTTTTTTTCTCAAATCCATTTCCACTTAATTTTCCTGTGTTCATCCAGGCAGTGTTTTAACTGTGTAAATGTAGTCTTATCCATCCTATGAACTGTACAGGGTGACCGCATTGACCACCTTTAGATAAATCAAAATCAAATCTATATGTCAAATTCTTCCCAACAGGAAATTCTTCTTAAGTTTGGAAGTGCTGTCATGTGGATCGACCTGAGGGCTAGACGCTGGCCTCAGGATATGTGGATGTGGGAGGATGGACGCTTGCTGACTTTAGAGTAAGGCTTTCTGAATGTGTAATCCTGAGCTACACTATTATGAATACCATGATTAGCACGAAGCATCAAAAATTAATTAATGTGCAAATTACAGTTTGCATGGACCTCTGGGTTGAGAATGCCACAGTAGTGGGGCGGCATAGCTCAATATTCTTCTAGAATCGTTCATTTTTGTGATAAAAGCACCAAATTGGTCAGATTTGTTGACAAATACATTTAGAACAAATCTGGATGTTGGGGCATCAGAATCTCGCCCCCTGGTGGCCAGAGCAGGCAATTGAATCCTACCTGCCCATGGACCTGTCCCGTTAATTGGATCCACTCCAAGATGTAATGGCTTCTAAGTTGGACCATGCTACATGCCTCCACCAAGTTTTGTGAAAATCGGTTGGACAGTTTTCACATAATCCTCATCCAAAAAATGAATGGAAGTGAATGGGCGGCCCGTGGACACGCCCCCTGAGTTGGATCAACACCAAAATTTAATGTATTCTAAGTTGGCATGTGCTACATCCCTGAAAATCGGTCTGGCAGTTTTTGTATAATTCTGCTATCAAACTAATAAATTGGGCGGCGTAGCTAAACAATTGTTCATTTTTGCAATAAAAGCGCCAAATTTGGTTCATTCATAGCTTAATATACTGGAACAACACTTTGGTCACCCTCCCCAAGCTGCTGTTACCATGGTTTCAGCACCACAAATATAATTTAGAGACCAGTTGAAGTGAAAAATATGTTTCATTCTAATGTAGGACAATGGTAAATTAAAGACATCCAACACAATGGTGAGATTTATAGTTATTTATAAGGCCATTTAACAATGTTCAGTGAACATACTTAACAATTGACCTATGGCTAAGCCACGCCCCCTCCACTCACTCAGACAAACTATCAACATTCAGTGAGCGGCGCTATGGCAGGTGTCACAGTACACGGCATTTCACAGGAGGCAACTGATGATTTTTGGGGACATAACGATCAGATGTCATTGAGAAGTAACCAAAAGGGCCTAAACTACGCATTGGAGGGATATATTCATCATTTTATTGTTGAGAAGGTCGATGAAAAGCTTAAATTACAAGCCAAAATTTACAGGTCACAGTGTACGCTTGTGAACCGCATCTGGTTGCCGTCACCATCAAAGACAACAAGTTAAAGTGCCACTGAAGTTTTTTACCATCTTTACCAAGAGTGTCTCTCCGTTAGTTTGGTGCTACAGTATTTACACTGAATCATTCAGCATAACGTTTGCCAACCTTTGTTATCTCTGCCATTACAGATAAGTTAATGAAGCTAAGCTCCAGAAGTTAACGTTAGCTTAACTAGAGCCCTTTGGACAACAGCTAACAATGATGTACCATCACCAAAGTACAAAACTAGAACAAAATAGGCTAATGAACTCCCAGCAAACAAGGTGACATGATGAACAACGCAGCTAGGAGCTAACGTTAGGCTAACTTTAGCTAACGTTAGCTAGAGATGTTAAAGATAACTTTATATTTCTTTCCAGCAAAGTGACAATATGTTGCCTCAAACACAATGTTGACTTACCTTAGAACAGATGTAGACATCATTGTTAATCTTATTCACGTTGAGTTGATGTTGTGGTCTAACGTTACCACACAACTTTATCCAAAGGAGACACTTTTCTCGGTTGAGATGTGGTTTAAAGTGTAAAAAATACACCTGGTCGCCCAGCCTCTCAGGATACCTTGTGTCAGAGTTGCATGTACCCCATGCACACCGTTTGACCATTTTTAAACTTCAAATCTCAGAAAAAGCTCATAAAACTGAACAAACTGACTTTCTGTAATGCATTTCAATGGACGTCCAGGCAGAGAATGTCCCAGTGTATGGGAATGGCTATACGCACTGTGATTGGCTCATCGCATTTGAGGGCGGGGCTTAGCCATAGGTCAATTACACTGTAACTGTTTGAACATATGAACTCGTGCAGCCATCTGCAGCAATGTGGAACCTTAATAATAGAGCTGTTTTTACAACAAGGCCTCGAATATCATGAGACAAGAAGAAAAAAGGGGGAAAACCTTCATAGGTCACAGTGTCACTGTCACTACAATCAGGAGGCCATGAAGTTGGTAGTGCATGCGACTGAGGTTTAAGATGAAACGACAGCAGCAGCTCAGTGTAAGCGCTTTCTTTCTTATGGGAAAGAAAAGAAAGAAAGACAATGTGAGTTGGTAATAATTTTGTCCAGGAGGATAATCATAATTTCTGTCTAGACCTGTTGATGTTGAGCTGACGTTGTGATTCAACATCTAACTTGTACACTCTTGCTAGGTAAACTTTAACGTTGTTACTCTTAACGTTACTAGCTAACGTTGGCTGGCAAAAATATGACGGACTTTCCAACAACGGAAAAAAGCGATTTGACACTAAATATTTAAGGTGTTTGTAAAACAACATGATTGTTCTGTTAACCCATGTAACTTGAAAACCAGTACACACCTCCAGTATCTAGGAAGGAGTTAGTCTGTCTGTGTGTTTTCCCATCAGTATTTTTCTAACTATACCTTATTCATGTCAACTGCTTTCATGTCAGAGATCAGATGAAGTTCAGCTGGCGCCAGACGTTAGAGAAGGCGAGGCAGGCAGAGCCAACTCTTCAGAGTGGCGGGTATGTCATATGGGGTCCATGTCATTGGTTCGACATCCCATTAGTCCGACTGTCCGCGGTGCTGAACGGCTCGCGGTGAGCGTATGGTGCGCTGCGACCAGCTTGAGGCAGAGCAGGCTCACGGCTTATGTGTTTGTCACTTTCTTTTTCATTAACCCACACCATGATCTTTTCCTGACCCTAACCACGTGTTTCTTGTGCCTGAACCTAACCAGACCTTAAACACAGGGCATCATGATGACTTCGGAACAACGGGTTTAATATGGTCGGACCAATGGGATGTCGGACCAATGGGCAGTTCCCGGTCATACGTGCTATAAAACGGGTTAGGTGATATATCAAAACTCATGCTGAGCTGCCACAGACGTTATTGTCAGTGACTTGTTAAATAAATTAATCAGTCAGTTTGAAAGTGATCAGTGACATCATCGTCATTGATTGAGATATGTCAAAAAAAAGTAAAAAAGTATTTTCTTCTACATTTTTTCATGAATTAAGATGGAGATATAAAAAGAGTGACTGGTAGAAATAAACCATCACCACATCTCAGTATCATTTATAAAATATTTTTTTTAGCTATTTCTGTACGTTGTGCATATAGATAAGAGTGTGTGTCATGTATTTGAATACATGCATTCATACTTTTAGATCTGTGAATATTTTTAGTGTCAGTCTTTGTAGTATTCACTGATCTGTACCTGTATCAGATTATAAGATCTGTGGTACTTTATATATTTCTGTATACTAAGAAAACACAAAGGAAACACATGTAAATCATGTGATATGGTGTCTGTTTATGATGAGAACATACATCTGTTGTTACAATAGAATAATATAAATAATATAGATTTGAAGTTAACTTTGTTGGTAAAATGACACATTCTGAACCACTTCAGGGCTAAAATGAGCTTTTCTTTATATCATTGTCCGTGGGGATCAGAGATAATGAATAAAATGTAGGCTGTAAAGCCACCAGTATACCTCTATGTATATGTAGAATGAGAAGGTGTGTGGACACTCTACTAAATAAATGAGTAAAGAGACCGAGCAACAATTATCAGATTTATCTGAAGAAAAAAACAAATAGTAATGCAAATAATTATAGCAGAATGCACAGTACCAGTACAAACAGCTCACAGTAAATGATACCAATATGTACAGTATCAGTACAAACAACAGTAGACACAGTGGAATTATACCAATATGCACATGTAAACAGTCCCCATTCTAGAATAAACGCTACCGTATGGAAACCATGCGGCCGGTTGGAGCTCAAATTGAATGGGAAACAAAGTCCAGTGTTCACTTAGCTGGGCGTAACTTAGCTGGGCGATGTCCGTGGATAGCTGCCTCCGTGAGAAGAGAACAGAAGGAAGGGAGGGGGGTATCACTGTCCGAGGGCTGCCGTAGAATGGCAACCAGGATGTCAGCCGACCAACACTCGCTACCCGCTCCCTGGTTGCGGCGATTTGCGATGCTGGCCAGCTAGGAATGAACTAGCAGCCAGTACAGTACAGTCCTCTCTGGTCTAGCTAACATTTAGCCGTGTTACTTACTGATCCATTAGAAAGAAAGCTAGCTGGACATGGGTTTTGAAGCCTCTTTGGTCACGGAGCTCCCTCCATCTCTTGAACGCCTGACTGAGGTTTACTCTTGTTTTTCCTCTTCTTTTATCACTCTCCTTTTTGCTCTTCTTTGCCTCCTCACACAGAGGAGCTCCTTTTCTTTTGCTAGGCCGTTTTTCACTTGTCTCCAAACTTTGTCCGTCTGCCATTGTGCTCGTGACTCAACTATCTCATGCCCAACTCCTCATAAGGACCAGCTCCAGTCCCTGATTGGCTGACCGACCAGTTTGGCAATACATGACGCATTTCCTGCCGTAAAGCAGATTTTTTCCACGAAATTTCGGCACCGGTGGCAGAAGCTTATTGCAAAGATTGCAAAGCCACTAAGTAACCTATGTAAACACTGATAGTCTGATTTGACTGTGGCCACTACCCTGTGCAACCCACATTATTTTCATCATGATATATTTAGGAAAAGATGCTGTCTGTTGCCTCTTTAAATCTGTAACAGGAATAAGTGCGGAGCCACCGTGATGTCCCATTTTCGTCATCACCATCATCATCATCATCATCATCATCATCATCAAACCATTGTTTATTCAGGGAAAACTGACTGAGCATTAAGCTCTTTCACAGCGACGCCCTGAGTTCACATTCAGTGCATCAAAACAAATAAAAATAAAACAGTAAAAAGACGACAAAGTTAAATAACAAGAATAAAGTCTGCTGTAAATGATGGATACACAACAACAACAACAATAAATAAACAATAACAACAAACAATAAAATCTAGAGAAAACAACCTCATGTCTGTAAAACAACCACGTCATCTCTAATTTTTGTGACATGTGTTTTGTAGTGACTTGAAGAAGATGCAGCCAGGTGATCCAAGTTTCACCTGTGCCTATGCCGAACAGTTGCTGCCTGACAGGCTGAGGTTTATCCCTGCTGACTGTGCAGACCAACACTACTGGGTGTGTGAGATGATGGTGATGTGACCAACAGCACAACAACCATGAAGTAACACGTCACGTCTTTCTGTTTATGTCATATCCTTTTCCATCAGTCACACACACACACACACACACACACACACACAGTGTACTGTATATTTGCATTGAGTCTCTCTTCTTTTTAATTTCATGCTGTGTGTGTGTGTGTGTGTGTGTGTGTGTGTCCTTTTTATCACTCTGTTTTAAAGTAAAGTCTTTCAGCTGATGGAGGTCGCTGTGTTTGGACAACTGAAAGTTGTATTGAGACAGAAACTCTGTGATGAGTCTGTGATGTGTTTAGAGTCTGGTCAGTAGAAAGACTCTGTGATTGTCTTGTAAAATAAATTCTTGTCAGAATAAACACGTCTGCTGGAGTATTTAAATCTCTGTGTAAAGGAATAATAACCTGCTGTCAGCGTTAACTCATCGATCACAATGTGATTCAGCTCCAAACATGAACATGTTATTTATTGTTTTCATCACGTTAATTGTGTGCTGATTTTTGTCTCTTCAGCATCAACCTTACTTGTGTCAAACAGAATTAAAACGTCACCAAAGTACTTTGAGTTTGAGCTTCGACCTACGAGCAGAAGTCTCGCCAGGTTCAGGAGTTAGTGCAGGTCGACTGTTTCCCAGGCGTTCAGCCACATGTCCTCAGCTCTGTCTCCTGTGTCTTTTTATTTTTGAAATGCAGTGTTGATATATCCTTTGTTAGTGCAAAATAAACGTAAAAAAAACCTTAAAAAAACGTACACCCACATATAAAAAGGGGAGGTTGCAAAAAAAAATCTTGTATTTCAAATAAAACCTCTCAACTTTATATTCATTTGTTGTGACTCATGTTCTATTTCTGTCCATTTCCAAAGGATGGCTGTGACAGAAGTCGACACAAACACAGAGACATAGAGATAAATAAAGTTTATATAATGCTTGTAACACTTTGGCTTCACAAACTGCACATTAAGGTGAAATATCTGGACACAGAAGAGAACACGGTCGGGAAAAAGAGAAAACAATTAATAAAAAGTTAAGGATGTTCCTTTAAAGCTATAGTGCATAACTTCTGTCACCTCTCAGTGGATAAAGCGTTATTACAACAAATAAGCCGGCACTTCCATGTACACAGAGTAACACTCTGTACACAGGGTAACACCAGTCGCCACACACCGTACACAGAGTAACACTCACTTCACACCGTGTACACAATGCTACACAACATGGCGAACACCAGGCTGCTAACATTACATTACGTTCATAGCACCATTTCCAAGAAATAATAAAGTACTAGGTCCAGTACATGTAACAGCAACACATACTACTCACAGTATAATTATAAACCAAGTCATCCGTGTCTGCCCTCAGCCCAGTTTCTTCCTTCAGGGCTCTCCAGCGAGGAAAAGCGACGCCAATACAAATCCTTGTTTGCCTTCTCCGTCGGTCACTTTCCTTCTTTGCTAACAGACCTTCAGCCAAACGTCCAGGCTTTTTCTTTGTGGTAGGATCCACTTCTGAACCGTGTCCCGGCCACTTTTCCGCCATGCTGCTTTCTCTTTCTACCTGCGCTCTACCTCTTGCTATGACACTCTCCGCTCTTCTTCCCCCTCCCTTCTTGTTGTGAGGAAGCATTTCCTGTGCGCCAGCGCGGGAATGTCGCCGGGCTACACGCAAACTAAAAATGATATATACTGAAAAATACAGCGAGATGTTAGAGGAGCCAATCGGCTTAATCAGCATTGTGTCATCTCCTCTAGTAGTGGCTTGGGTGAAACGGACATTTACGGACACGTAGAAGTTACGCACTATAGCTTTAAGTAATTATCTAAACAAAGTCAGGTCTCAAAGGTTTCACATTTTTTCCAGAGTTGTATGAAGATGTCCGTCTTTAGGTGTACAGAGAACGTGACCTTTTCCACCATGTTAATCTCCACTGTCACATCTATCCAGTCACAAGTGGGTTGTGAGGTGGGTTAATGGCACGTGCCACAGATGCTCATTCAGGATTGGGATCTGGGGAATTTGGAGGCCTGGTTGACACTTTGAGGACTTTGACACATTCCTGAGCCATGTTTGCAGTGTGGCATGGTGCATTATCCTGCTGGGGGGCCACTGCCACTGAGGAGGGTACTTGGTCTGCAACTGTGTGTGAGTGGGTGGAACAGGTCAGGTGGTCTCCACATGAAGGCCAGAACCAAAGGTTTCCCAGCAGAACAATGCATTGGAACAAAATAATCAGTTAGTGACAGTGACAGTAAGTTACTCACTTCACCTGTCAGTGGTTTGAATGGTTTGGCTGTTTGGTGTATATATATGTGTGTATATATGTATATGTATGTATGATTGCATCACAGATTTGTCAGCTGCACATCCATGATGAGAATCTCCCGTTCCAGCACATCCCAAAGGTGCTCTATTGGACTGAGATCTGGTGACTGTGGAGGCCATTGGAGTACAGTGAACTCATTGTCATGTTTGAGATGATTTGAGCTTTGTGACATGGTGCGTTATCCTGCTGGAAGTAGCCATCAGAAGATGGGTACACTGTGGTCATAAAGGGATGGACACGCTCAGCAACAATACTCAGGTAGGCTGTGGTGTTTAAACCATGCTCAGTTGGTACTAAGAAAATCTCCCCCACACCATTACACCACCAGCAGCAGCAGCCTGAAGCGTTGATACAAGGCAGGATGGATCCATGCTTCCATCTGAATGTGGTTTTTCCAATCTTCTATTGTCCAGTTTTGGTGAATTGTAGCCTCAGTTTCCTGTTGTTAGCTGACAGGAGTGGCACCTGGTGTGGTCTTCTGCTGCTGTAGCCCATCTGCTTCAAGGTTGGACAAGGTGTTGTTGCTTCAGAGATGCTCTTCTGCACACCTTGGTTGGAACCAGTGCTTATTTGACTTCCTGTTGCCTTTCTATCATCTTGAACCAGTCTGGCCATTCTCCTCTGACCTCTGGCATCAACAAGGCATTTTGGCTCACTGGATATTTGCTCTTTTTGGGACCATCCTCTGTAAACCCTAGAAATGGTTGTGCTGAAAATCCCAGTAAATACTCAGAGCAGCCCGTCTGGCACCAACAACCACGCCACGTTCAAAGTCACTTCAATCACCTTTCTTCATCATTCTGATGCTCCGTTTGAACTTCAGCAGCTCGTCTTCACCATGTCTACATGACTAAATGTTAATGAGCTGCTGACACCTGATTGGCTGATTAGATATTTGTGTTAATGAGCAGTTGAACAGGTGTACCTAATAAAGTGGCTGGTGAGTGTAAAGTAATGGAAACACTTAAGTGAAGTACAAGTTCTTAATCTCCTGACTGATTAAACTCACCTGAAACACCTGCCAACCGAACAAACACCGGGTTAATCATGTTAACCTGAGACTCACCTGTCAGCCTCCATGTTTGAAGAATAAACTCAGCTCCACAGTCTTCCTCCATCTTCATCACACTCAGGTTAAATCCACAGAGAACAGGAAACTCTCCGTTATTCATTTTACGTCTTATTTTCTTCATTAGAACCAACAATCCACTCAGTCACACAGTGAGCTGGACGGGTGCGTGTGGCTCTGACGTCACTCCAGGTGAACTAAAGTTTAGTGCTTTCGGAGGCGGGAAAAATGTTTTCGGGGGCAGGGCTAAAATCGCTACAGCTACCCAAGATTATTATTAAAATTTCAGCAGGAGAATCAACATTAGATTATAATCTGAGTTAGAGACTGTTCTCTACTCATCAGAGGAGGGTGGCTTCGTTTTTTTTTTTCCACTGAAACCACAAATATTTTTCTTTTCTTTTGATCACATTCACAAAAATGACAGACAACTGGAAGACATCAGGCCTCGAGCCACGGCTGTCGCTGGTGCAGAGATAAACTCCCTGAATTACAGTGTGGTGGACGTGACCCCAGGGGACAGCGGTTATTTTATGAAAACAAAAGACATAAAATACAAATTTATCTCACGATACATGACACATTTCATTAAAATGGGATTTTGTGTCATTTGTATTTGAAGCTATTATGACATCACAATGACATTTATAATAATCAGTGCTGAATGTTTAAACTCTGAGTCAGGTACGAAGGAAATGAAGCAAAAGCCACAAATAAAAGGCCATTTTTAATATAATAATATTAATGACTGATCTTTCATTTATTTTGTATGTTCCTTTGATGTGTTTGTCTTATTTTTCAAATCCGGATGGCTGAAGAATGACACATTTATGCAGGCACCAAGACTCATTTCAATGTAATTTAATTAGTTAACATAAATGTGTGTAGTGAATTAACAATATTTTTCATTGTCCCGACAGACGGAGGAGACAAAGACAGAAGAAGAACATCACATTAATAATAACATGTTAAACAAAGGAGGCGTCAGACGAGGTGTTCAGGGCTAACTTGTTCTTTTTATTTGCACGTCCAATTAGTGTTAACAAACCTAACACAGAGGTTAGCATCCGGGTCTACAGCAGGGGGCGCTCAAACACACTAAAGCTCCGAGGACATCAGACAGGAAGGAAACCAGCAAACATCTTCATATCTGTACAAATCTACAGTCAGTCAGTGCGTCAGCCCGCAGCAGCGTGAAGGATGACTTCTTCTTCTTCTTCTTCATGTGTTGATAATAAAGCTGTTTCTATGAGCTGTCTGCGGCGGCGTTACACCTCCAGGTTTTACACCAGGTATTCAGAGAGCTGTCGGCCTGATGAGCAGATTTAAGGTGGACTAACTTAAACGTGTGCGTCTGGAGAGAACTGTGGAGAACAAGTATACAAACCAAGTTCAACCTCACTTTGACACAGATCCACTGGGCTTTAGAAAACACACTCAGATGAACTGAAAACAGTTGCAACAGCGCCACCAGCAGGCCGATGAAATCATCTCTGCAGGGAAATGTTCACGGGGAGAAATCCTTCACAAACCGAGTTAGACAGACGACAAAGAAAATACACAAAATGAGACAGAACGGAAGCGAAGAGGAGCTGTGGCTGCTGACGGCGTTTCACACCCGTAAACATCGACTCTACGGCTGCAGAGGGTCGCTGCGTGTCTGGAACATTTCCACAGGAAGTTAAACTCTGGGAATTCTGCACAATTTAAATATAAAAATCAGACCTTTTAATAGTGAATTTATTTGGGGGTAAAAACACATAAAAAGCAAAACTAGGTCTGAATGATTACTTTGGTTTAAAGTCTGATCATTTAACTGTAACTCCTGTGATTCTTACAGTTTGAGACAAGTTAGACTGAAGATAAATTAACAGAAAAAAAATAACAAAATTAATAATTCATTCGGTCATTTTAATCACACTTTTCAGACATTTATCAACATTTTGGCAGACATATTATTAAATATTTTTTCCGATATTTTGTCAACATTTTTTCGATCATTTGTTAACATTTTTCGGAAATTTCAATAACATTTTTTTCTGAAAATTTAATAATATTTTTTGGACATTTCATTAACATTTTTCGAACATTTTACTAATGATAATAATAACTGTATTAATATGTCAACGTGAGCTTCTATGTTTTGCTTCACCATTTTTTCAAATCTGTAAATGGATTCACTGCTGTCAGGCTAACGTTACTAGCCAACATTAGCTTACTTTAGCTACTATTTTCTACCTACTGGATCAATCGTTTACAGAAGTTTGGTGAAACGCTGTTAAGTCTAAAGTGTGTCTAAAAACAAGCCGTCACAGCACATTGTGATTGCGTCCAATGCGAGACGTATTTGACGTTTGACATTAGTTGACTCTGCTCCTCTGGACTGAAGATGAAGGTTTTTGATCCACATCTAAAAATCAGGTTGTTTTTCCCTAATTTGACAAAATGAAACAGCTGTAAAAGAATAAATAAAAATAAAATAAAAAACCAAAGGCATTAATGCAGGGTTCAGTCTTTGCCTCAGTCTGGACACTAATGTGTGATGTCATCTGCAAAGAAGCTATAAAGCTGATTTTTTCATTCCTGTTTTAAAGTCATGTCTGCTTGTGATGGTCAAAGGTTTGTTTCTATCTACATGAGACGTGGTGAAAACAGCCTGAGGAAATATTATATAAATATTTACACTTCATTAATTCCCATGGAAAGTTTCCACCTTGAATATTCCCAGAACTTTGCGCCCCTGATCAAGACTTCATCATGTCAAGATAAAACACAAAGTGTCTGTGTTTGGTTTGATTACGTCGTCGTCTATATACTTAATTGTGATGAGAAAGTATTGACTCATATCAAAATGTTTCTGTCTCATTATCTCCAGATAACAAACTCAGTGATTTCTGTGACACAGTCCAGATAACGACGACATAATGAAGTCATGACGACAGGTTTCAATCAGCCGCCACAGCTGCTTCCTGCTTCCATCAGAGCATCTCGAGGATTTTGTAAATTAAATATCATTCATGTTACAAACACGTATTTTACATCGTCTCTCAGTCTGCTTGATTCATCAGCGTCTGATGTTAACCACAGTTTGTAAATCCACATTAAGATGAGGGCGATGACAGAGACTCCGCCTCCTCCAGGATCGGGGATCAGTCTGCGGGACCGATGAGTGAAGATGATCGTTGAGAGGCAGGGAGCATGCTGCCGACTAAAACCTCCGTTAACCCCCAGAAACATGTCAAATATTGGATCATGTGGTCGAGTATCAGGAGCGAGACGTGGGAGCTTTGTAGCAGTTTCTTATTTGGTCCTAATGAGGAGTATTTATATTGGATATATTAGTTAAATGCAGTGTTAGTGAATATTTAAACCGTCTTCCTGTCGATCAGTCAGCAGCTCTTCATTTGCTTTGTTTTTTTTTCTTGGGACAGACATGCGATGAACTGCATGACAACAACAGCAAGAGGGGAATCTTTTTTTCTTATTTTTTAAATGATATGTGAGCATTCCTTCCCCCCGTCTACACACATGGACAGCCAGGAGACATGAGGACAGTCTGAGAAATGGACTCATGGTTTCTCTTTTAAAAACAGCTCATCTTCTTTTCTTTAAAGAACTGCAGGATTTTTATCAGACTGCGAATGTCGTGGTGGAAGAAAGAGAAAGAGTAGAGACAGAGAGAGTGTTTAACTATGATCACAACAGTGTGTGTGTGTTGTGCGTGTGTGTGTGTGTGTGTGGGTGTGTTGTATGTGTTGTATATATATGTGTGTGTGTGTGTGTGTGTGCTGTACACTGAGTTTTTATTTCCCAGTGGGGTCCACTGGTGGAGTCCCAGCCGGTGGGTGGAGTCAGCTGGTTTCTGGCGGTCCTCCCTCAGTACTCGCTCAGGTTGTGCCATTTGGAGATCTGCCGGCGGGGGTTTTCGCAGACCTCCCTCCAGTGGGAGGCTCCGGAGGGGGCGGGGCTGTGGAGGCCGAGCAGCAGGCGGCCCAGCACCTCGTTCTTGGTGGTCCGGTCGAAGTCGACCACCAGGAACTCCACGGAGATCTCGGGCAGGAGCTCGGGTGGGATGTCGTAGATGAAGGACTCGTTGAAGACCGGGTTCAGGGTGCACTTCTTCACGTGGGTCTTCTTCTTGGCGATGCGCTTACGTCCGTAGAAGATGTTCACCTTCACGTACGGATCTGAGGAGGAAACAACAAAACAACAACACTGATTTATGAGGAACTTCTCAAAACCAACTTTACAAACTACACTTCAATAAAACTGCAAAAAATCAACAAACCATGACGACACTGATCTGATTATTGTTTTAATCAAATCCATTCATTGTTTTGCCAATAAAATGTCCCAAAGCATTAATGTAAATATATTTTTCCCTTTTTTCCTCTGCACTGTGTTATGTGTATTTCTTGGTTTTTATTGGATGATTTTTCACTGACAGCTCAGTGTACTTCCTGTTGTCATTTATCTTTTGTTGTATTTTTCTGTATAATGTTAATTAAGTTCTTTTGTCCACATTTCCTACTTGTTTTATAATTGTCTGTTTTTCTCCTTATGATGAGGGGAGATCCGTTTGTATCATCCTGTGTCTCCGGACTCATTTCTTATTGGATTTTATGCAGTTTTACGTGTGTGTACAATAAATAAATAAATAAATAAATATGTTTAATCCAACCAACAAGATCTTCAGTAAACTTTCATGTATGAAAAGAATTATCTCTCCCAGCTTCAGAGGCAGACAGAGGCAAGTTTTAAGGCTGAAAGTCTTGTGTCAAAATAAAAAATAAATTAAAGGTTTTTGGGTTTTTTTGGACATCAATATATATATCACGATATGCGTCCTCCACAAAGCCCAACAGAAGTTTTTTTTTTATCTCACAGATGGCGCTATAGAGCTGCTACAGAGTCCTGTTGTTGTGCTGCCTTTACATTTTTACACAGAACCAAATGTCGGCGGCATCATGTCGCTCCCGTGTGATTTTAACAGCATGATGACATCATGGAAAACAAGAAAGGTGTGACAGGCACGACATGTAACACAACAGCATCGGCCTCTAGCGTGACATATAACATACGTGTCTGCAGTGCTTTTGTGACATAAGCTGTCAAAACGTCACACTGTCCCGTCCTGCCAGCTGTCCCTTTTACACAGACGTTGATTCAGTGCTATTTGTACATTCGCTGTCGGCTTAAAGGCGAGACAACTCTGTGGCCACATTTAGCAACTGTACCTTTCATACATAATGGTGAGGCAGAATAACGGTGCTGCATTTTGCTTTGAACAGGCAGTTACAAGGAGATGAACACTGCACTTTGAGGCATTTTAAAATGTATGAGCACCAAAACTCCAGTGAACTCTGGTGACTGCATCACTGAGATTGTTCTGACGGGCTGTGTGACTGTGTGGTTTGGCAACAAAATCAGGGCTATTATTGGCACAGAACTACAACTTCATGACACTGACACCACACGCTGCAAAAAAAAACAACAAACCAAAACATCATCAAGGACACCAACTATCCTTCTTACACTCTGTTCTCACTCCTTCCCTCAAAAAAAAAAAAAACATTACCGCAGTATCAAATCAGTGACAGACCTCTTTGCTCAGGCAGTGAAGTTGCTCAACAGTTGATGCATCAATATAAACTGCACATTGTTGCTTGTTTATTGTTTGTCGTGGCTAATGTCTCTTTTTGTTGTTGTCAGAGTGTCACTGAGCACAATGAAGACAATGAACTTGAACAAAGTCTCATATAAAATGAAGCAGTCTCCTCTGGGCTGAATAACATGTCAGAAACCTTCTGCACTTGGTTATCTCCTGCAGGAAAGGTTTTATGAAATCTTCAAAAACTACAATATCTAAACTTCACAGACATCTCAGAATATTTTAAGAGATTAATTGACATCCAAAAGGTCTGCTGAACCACCTGTTCCTTTGTCCCTCCTTGTTGGCGGAAATTTGGAAATGTGCTAGTTGAAATCGCATCGACGAACGCAACGCAGAGAAATGAACCCACACACTCATCACACACACCTGAGTGACATACCTCAGGCAGGACTTGAACTCCAGCTTCCAGGTTGCCAGTCCAGATCCTTCCCACTGGACCATCCTCCAGGCAGGTGAACACAAAGGACCAGAGAGATGAAGAACAAACTTCACCTTCATCAGCATGAATTACGTCAGATGAACGACAGCATGATGCGGTCTCCTTCAGCTGAACTTGATTATCTTCTCGAGTTGGATGTTTTAACCTTCAAAAAGTTTCTGGTTTCTGTCCTACATTAGAGTTAATCCTGTCTTTCCTGCCGAAGGTTTTATTGGATTATCTGCGTGGTTTAAGGATTTTTTTAAGGGACAACAATCCTTCATAGGAACGTAATTTTGAAATCAAATTCAGGGCTTCACCCCAAAGGTGTGTTCAGGGATACAAAAGCTATTATTTCGGGATATTCAATTCATCTCCACCTCTCTCAAAGTCCAGACAGCTCAGCTGGTAGAGAAAGAGCTTTATAGGTTGAAGGTTGTGGGTTCAAATCCTGCCTGGCACAATTTTAAGTTTTGCCCTTTGACATACAAATTAAGGTGTTGTTACCTGTAATGTTGATTTCAATTTTCTGCACCTTAACATGTTAACTGTAAATGGATTAAGGTGCTGTTTTCTGTCTGTCAGGACTGTTTCATGAAGGTGTCTCTTATTGTGAAAAGCTGTCGGGAATGTGTCTGTCAAACTGAACCAAAACAGACCAGATGGGATTTGAACCCACAACCATCAGACGAAGACACTCTGTCTTTATAAAGTGAGCTGTCTGGATGCTGAGAAACAAACTCAGTGTCATACAGAAGACTTTTTAGTCATGAACACAACTGAAAACTGAAGCCCTGAATTTTGATGTTATCTCTTGTTGTACTTGTGTCAAAATATGATGTCATCTCCTCTCAGATGAACTACATGTTAGAAAACTTGGTTTTTCCCTCTAAGTTTTTTTTAAACCCTCAAAAATGTTTATTTATTTATGTGAGCTGATCCTGTTTTTCCTGTTCAATGGTTTTAATTAAAAACTGTTGCCGTGACGACCATTATTGCAGCTTACCAATATGGTTTTAACAATAATCTTGTCACAGTGCCCAGGCCTGATTCCAGCCATCTTTATTCATTAGCATAACATGGAGGACGAACTGCAGCAGGTCTTCCTCTCAGCCCTCAGTGTGAACACATTGTGTATGTCTCCATCTAGTGGTTCAATCATGGGACTGATGCAAACACTGTGTGGAGGTCCTAACCTTCAATAGAGTAGTGAATCGTCCAATTAGACCAATTAGTTGTAGTTCTCTTTGAATCAGACGAATATAGAGGTCTGATAAATGTTTTTACAGCTTCGGTTCATCTCCTCAGTGTTTTGCACCTGAGCTGTGTGAAGATAAAACTGGGGCTGATAACAAGGTCCTGAAATTTACTGAGGTGTTAAACTGGCCCTACAAGTAAAAAGAAATGAAGTCACATAATATTACAGATGAGAGCAAATCATCTACCAGTTATTCCCTGATAAAATGATCTTCATCACACCAACTCAGTGCCAAACAGTTAATAAATTAGCATATAAGTCCAATACCTGGATTATAAATCTTAACTTTCTACACATTGTGAATCCATAACATGTGGGTGTTTTCAAGCCAGCCCATCTACCATACGCAGCGCTGTCATCATCATCATCAGTTGGCCCCGGACTGTTTCATTAAGGTGTTACTTATTGTAAAAAGCCTGTTATGAATGAACCTGACAATCTGAACCAGGAACAGTCTGAGGGTCCACAGAAGGAACAAAAGAAATTAAAAAAAGTTCAGGGCGGGATTTGAACCCACAACCTTCACACTGTAAGATTATTTCTCTACCAGCTGAGCTGTCCAGGGTGGTAAGAATGATCTGAGTCTCACAGAGAAGAATTAGACTTTTATCCATGAAAACAACTTTGGGGTGAAGCCCTTAATGTTACTGAACAATTAAGGTCCATCTAAGAGACTTTTTGTCTCCATTAAACCTCACATATAATCCATTAAAACACTCAACAGGAGAGATGGAAATGGTTTAAACTACAATCCAGAAATTTTTTTTGAAGGTCCAAAAAACAAGTGTGGAAAGTTTCCAAGTGAACATGTCGTTCAGCTGAAGGAGGCCGCATCATGTCGTCTTATATCTGATTTAATTCATGCTGATGAAGGTGAAGTTTCTTCTTCAACTCTCTGGTCCTTTGTGTTCACCTGGTCCAGTGGGAAGGATCTGGACTAGCAACCTGGAAACTGGAGTTCAAGTCCTGCCTGAGGTATGTCACTCAGGTGTGTGTGATGAGTGTGTGTGTGTGGGTTCATTTCTCTGTGTTGCGTTCGTCGCTGCGATTTCAACTTGCGCATTGCGAATTTCGAATTTCAACTTGCGCATTTCCGAATTTCCACCATCAGCCAACAAGGAGGGGACATGTCACCCGCACAAGTGAGTCCATGTGGGTTGAGCTAGCTAACTTAGCAAGCTAGCTCGCTCAACACCATCATTTTTGAATTTCAATTAAACTCTTAAAATATTCTGACTTTTGGAATGAAATTAAAGTACTTTAAGAAGAAAAACATATGGCATTACAGAAAATAAAGTTGTAGTTTTACAGTAAGAAGTGGTTATGACCTGAGGTACGTCACTCAGGTAGGGTCGACTGTAGTCCAATGAGGAAGGAACAGAGAACAGGTGAGTCCACGTCAGCCCAGGTGGGCTGAACTGCTCACTTTGTGGACATTTTATTTTGGCATTTTTACTTTTTGGATTGGATTTTAGACCATAAATCATCACTGTCCACTAAATAATCAGTGGAAGTATATTCATAATATTCATAATGCAGTGTTTCATTTAAACACATTTTGTTTACAAACTATCATTTAAATTCCTTCAAAATATGAACATACAGTCTCAGTGTTCTTCTGACTGACAGAAACATATTTTATCATTTGTTTTATGTTTGCAGTCTGTGTTTATTTAACAATAAAGTTAAATGTGAAGACAGGAAAAGTGTCAACCAAAGAAAAAGGAGGAAGAAACGCTGTAAACTTTAAACAAGATAAACCCAGCAGAGGGCGACTCACTTGCTGACAGGCCGGTGATGTCCATCTTGGGGAGGTGTCGAGCCTTCAGGACGACCACGCTGAGACGATGAGACACCGGCTGGTAGGACAGAGACGCCAGCAGCTCTCCACGACTCTCACACTGAAAACACAAACACATTCAGTCTGTCTCTGCAGAGCAACTTTCAGACACTTTACTGCAGTAAGTCTACACTGTGAAAATACAAATTAAAGTCCTGCATTTTAAAACCTTACTTCTGAGTCTGAGTTTGTTTCTGTGTTTTTTATTTTACATTTTAAACCCTCACAGACGACGTCAGCACAACAACAGCTGATCAGCACCTTTCAGAGTGAGACTGCAGCTTATTTTATTCATCGGTATGTTCATGACTTTAACCTGATAAACACACAACAGCAGCGGGACTGTCACTCAGACAGACTGTCAGTGGATTATAGCCACCGCTCTGAGGTCAGACCAGCCTGTTGCCATGGTGACACACAGCTGCTGACGGCACCATCACTTAGTCAGAGTCGGGACAACAATAACAACAACACACAGACACACAGAGGAGTGTTTTCACATTAAGTGAAGTCACAATGGAATGAATCACATTTTTGTTTTTTTTCTCAGGTTGAACACGATCACCAGTTTGAGCTTCCTCTGGGAATTTACCACTTTAACGTCTTTACAGAATTTTGAGACATTGGTGAGACTAAAAAACATCTCTGAGAAATAAAGACAGACTTCTTTAGCTTTAGTTTGAACATTAAACAACAGATCCACTGAAAAGAATCAATACATGTTGTTAGATGATCATCAATAATAATAATAATGATAACTGTTGGCTGCAGGTTCATATTGAACCTCAGAAATAATCTGTAAGACTGTTTTCTCCATTAGATATTGACTTTACTCATTAGTCAGATGCTTCTGTTCAAAGCAACATTCACATGAACAAATTATTGATTAACTGATTAACATGTCTCCGGCTGGACAACAACACTTATGGATCATTACTGAAACTGGACAAAGTGTAACTCCATCTGATAGAAATTAAACACAGAACTACAAAATATAACTACAGAATAATACTTTAAAGGGACAGTTCACCCACTAATCAATATACATGTTTGACTGTTTTGGTCTGTGGATTATCTTGAGCAACCGGGTCATGATTTCTGGAACGAGACTAGGGATGGGTACCGAAACCCCAAATTATTAAAGACTGTAGTATTGATAAGCTCCGACGTTAGCGTTCTGCTGTCGGTATTGGAGAAATTCAGAGGATATTTTTCTTGTCTATTTAGGTTACATAAACGTGATCTTGTACAGTTTTTATCTCACCAAGTCCATCTGTAATTTGATAAGATTAAGACATTTGTCACTGATGCATTTTTACTATTCAACCCAGAGGAGAGCTGCCTGTGTCGCAGTCTGCTGCATGTGTGAGGGGCGGGGCCAGCTCTGACACTTTGTGTCACACACACACACACACACACACACACACACAAAGTGGTCCTGCTCTCAGTGACGATGGCGGCGAGAGCAAAGTGCTCTGAAGTATGGTTATACTTTACAAGAGTTGATGCTGACACTGCTTCAACAACACCTGTGCATGTGAGGGCAGAGACACGAGCAATTTTTGGTAACATCTACTCAAAGTTCATCACATACAGGCGGAGTAATACACCGTGTTCGACCACCTAGCTTGTAGTTCATCTCCTGTTACCTCACCAACCTCAGGTATGTTAGAGTCCATGACAGTACTTCATTCAGGATCCTGGGGTTTCTACCATTCTTTACCTGTTAGGGGTTTTAGGGAGTTTATTCCTGATCCACTGTGAGGGTCAGCGGACAGAGGGCTGTCTGCTGTAAAGCCTCTGAGGCAAACTGTGATTTGTGATGTTGGGCTTTATAAAGAACATTGAAAATTGAAATTGAATTCAAAACAATGCTGTAGCAGAATGTTAATTTATATACTGTACTTACATACATAGAAAGTAAAGCAGTGTTAATTCTGTTCTTTTTTTGTTTCAGTGTTCTCTCTTAAAAAACCCCTCAAGAAACGATTAGCATTACCATTAAAGTACCGGATTGATGAGCAGTGTCGGTAAGAGTAGTTGTATCATTGAAATCTTAACGATCCCCATCCCTGACAGGGTGAGCACCACAAGCCGAGTCTGATCCAGTGTCATCTAGTTCTGTTATACTGGAGCCGAATGAAGACATCTCTATGGCTGAATTCTCCAACACTCGGCAGCTCACACCAGAACACTCCGGACTGATAAACATTAAACTCTACAGGTGAGAGGAAAATATGTATTTATGATTTAAAGGTGAACTGTCCCTTTAAGGATGTAGCTAACCTTCTCCACGTGCTGACCGCCGTCACTCACCTGCATGTTCCTCTTGGTGATCTGCTGGCTCAGGTGGACTCGGCCCGTGCTCGGGTCCACGCCCTTCAGCGGCACCACGGCCTCCCCGATGACATCATCACGGGCAAAGCGGTCGAAGCTGAGGACCAGGAAGTGCAGCGTGAGCTCAGGCAGTGAGCTGTAGGCCACGCCATAGAACGTGAAGGTCTCGTCGAACAGCGGGTCCAGGGTCTTCCTCAGCACGCGGGTCTTGACGCGGTGCTTCTTCTCTGGCAGGATGGTCATCTTCACGTAGGGGTCTGAGCTGCCCGCCTGCTCATCCATGGCGGGGAGGCCCCGGGCCCCGACGATGGTCACCACGAGGGCCTTCTTGGGGAAGTTGTAGTCGACGGTGAGGCTGATTGTGCCCAGGCTGGGCTCGGGCTCAGGATCCGAGGAGGCGGGTGTGAAGGGGGAGGCTGTCTTGCTGCTGGTCTGGCTGCTGCTGGCCGAGCTGCTGTCCAGGCAGCAGTAGTCGGCACGGACCGGCAGCGCCCGCTCCACTCGGGCCTGGCCGTGGGCGGGCGGCACTAGGTGACTCATCTGCAGCTGCCCTGGGACGTCAAGGATGTTGTTCTCTGCATCCACCAGCACCATGCCCCTCCCAGTGCCGGCACTGGTGGGACAGCTTCGCTCTCCGTCACGGTCAGAGCGGTCCACGCGCCGGATGCCTCGTACAATCCTCTTGCTGCTGCTGAGGGATTCTGGGTAAATGCTGATGCCCTTCAACATGTGGATGAACTTGTAGGGGGGGTCTTCGGCATCGCAGTAACGGTCGCCATGCAGTTTGTAGCGTCCAGAGACGCGCAGGTAACGGCGCTGACAGAAAGACCAGAGCAGAACCAGAACAACCACGACCAAAACCAGAACACCAGCTCCCAGGAAGCCCGCCAGGACCGGAGACATGGCTGAGACAGACACACAGAGACACAGAGGGGACATGTTAGACACCAAACCACTGCTCAGTTCATTGATTAATAATTAAACAGTTCAGATCAGCTGATCTTTTGAAATGTTTTTTTAGGCAAAAATGTTAAAAATGAACTTCAGTTTTTTTAATGATGAAAATATTAAGAAATTATGTCATAATAATAATTCAGATACTTTAATGTCTCACATGTTATGGACCAAACTGTCACAGCCATAATTAAAGGAGCAGATTGATGTGTTGTGATTTAAGATAACTCTGTAATATTCACCACTATTAGATAATTATCACATACTAGTTATGAACAGTAGTTGTTAAAGCCACAGTGCGTAGGAATTTCTCCCATCTAACGTTGAAATCATATATTGCATTCAAACAGATGGCGCACTCTAGCGCCTCACTATTTCAAACACGTATTGCAACAACTGTAGCCGCTGTGTACCAAAAAGCTATGATAACGTTGATGAAACCATGTCATCCGATACTACATGGAGTATTCATTCAGGCTCCTACACAGACACACGTGACGCGAGTTGACAAACCCCCTGTGATTGCATTACCATTCTCCCTCAGCAGCTCTCTCTACCTGGGAAAGGCTACCCCGATGTGGGCCTTTGTTTTTTTAATTCCCCGGTCACGCTGCCTTTTCTATTCCCTTTTGCACTTTCTTGGCGACAAGGATTCCGTCTCCCATGATGCTGCATATGCATGATCCTGCATTATGCTCAAAGAGTGGGACTTTGTTTCAAATTTGCCAGGGTAGTAGTGAAGCGCCTCTTGCTCCTCTCCTTCGGCTCCTCAGTCACGCAGTGCTGGCCTGGCTCTCAACGAAAACGCCGAAGGCGGTGCTGTATGTCCCTTGCTGGCGGGTGCATTCTCAAGATGGCGAAACGTAATGGAACCCCACAGACGAAATTCTCCTTTTACGAGAATAAGTCAGATTATTGGTGGAGGTAATAGTACACCAGTGATGACATATTTATGAATACAGACATCAATTTTTGCCAATAAACAACTGAAAATGTTACATAATGTCCCTTTAATATAATGTTGCAGTAGGTTTTTGATATGCGCCTTTACTGCTGTTGATGTCATGGACGATAGCCAGGGTGTGAAATTAACACCAGCAGTTGACTACTAGATTTGTTTCAGTCACCAGCCAAAAACACAACAGTAATCTACTGAGTGGCAGCTAGATTTTGGAATCCAACAGTCACTGTGGCAGGTTGACAAAAAAGGTTCATTTCCAACCCTGCCGATGGCTCTCACTTTAACAACACCGTTTAATGATTCAGTTCAGTCACATTTTTTCTCTGTTCCTACAGTAAAAGTTGTGGATGGTCCCAACAGAAGCGTTTCTTAGCGTCCCCATGTTTGGTCCCCCCTCTGTTGGGGTACCTAGCACACAGATCTGGTACTAAAAGGTGGAGCTAGAAACCCTGCAGTCTGATTGGTCAGTAGAGGACGCTCACTCTGGTTTTATGTAACCTCTGTTCATACATCATTAAACTACAACTATAAAATGAAAGAGAAAAAAATAACTTCATTCACTGGGCCGACTGCCGGCAACTTTTAAGGTGGAACGTTAACTTGTAATGTTACTCAATGCATGAGTTGATGACGTGAATCCATCAGCACACCTTAAATTTCACTGTGACAACTTTGACCATCACTTTAGTTTTTATATGACACACACTTTTAGTAATGACTTTAAAAATATAGATTAATTTGGAGCGGATTATGTGAAGGTCATATATTCTAATCCTCACTTCCTGTGGGCTACAGCAACACTAAACCCCTGAGCTTGCCTGAGAAGGACTAAATGCACAAAGCTGCTATTTTTAAATATCCCATGGAGAGAGACTCTCACTGCAGCCTGTTGTATTTTGTTGTGAAAATGTGGGCGTGCAGCCTCGTTCTGTGGACGATAAACCAGGTGCAGACTTCCATCTGTGTCACCGCTGATGAGGAAATACAGCGAGTGCTGGACGGAGCAGTGAGTGACAACAACCCCGCCCACATTTAAGAGGACTGTCTGAACACACCGAGGGTCTAGGTACCATGTCTGAAGGCTTACTGCTGGTTCCAAAGGTGCTGGACTGAAAGGGTTTGGAGGAAACAGGGCTGTAGTCTCTCCCAGCAGCAGAGGGAGATCTCCTGACTACATTTCCCATAATGCAACTAGATAGCAGCCACCACAACCCTATGGTTGGTGGACTGTTGAAGAGAAAGGTCCTGGGCTGCAGTGGAATAGTGCTTTTTCTTTTAGTTAAGTTCCTACCTGAGTAGAATAGAGGTATCTAAGTGGCAGCCATGATAAGAGCTGTTTGAATTCTCTAAATGAGAATCAAAGGTGCTTCAGTGCTTCCTTTCTTATCTCCTTTAGCAAAGGATAAACTCGACCATCCTTTACCAACAGAAAGGAGATAATGCCATCCCACAATTCCTTTAAAGCGACGCAACATTCAGCTGTTCATGGAAACAAACAATATGCTATCTTGCATAAATTTAACATCACATTATTTCCATACAATCATGCTAATTAGGATTTATGTGAATAAATATGAGCGGACAGGAGGGCAAATGTGAGCGACCATTTTGTTTCACCTTTGTGACCGGCTGCCTGTTTCGTTTTTTATTTCACCCCAACATTGGTAATTAGGTTTATACAGCCTGCACCAAACAGCATGATGAGAAAGCACAGGGTGCAGTATCCAGGATGAGCTTTTAGTACATCACAGTTTCACCATGGCAGACCCAGGACAATTACATTTGCTGTCTCATAATGACGGAGTTTAGATTGAGTGCAGTCTGACTCTCTTAATATCCTGCTTGTCCTCTCTGAAGTCTTTATAAATCCTCCATCACATCTTTCCATCACCTCCTGTTTTCCATCAAGGTCAGGGGAAAGTGTTTAGTAAGTGTTTCATTTGACTATTCACGCACAGCCACTGGCCCCTTGCTGAGTCAGTGATGATGAAATCGTTTTTACCACCACACCACCCAGGATGACATCACCATTAAAAACAGTAACATCATTTACAGGCGGTGATGTCATCACTTCGATCCTCCTGAGGTCTCATTAGGAACATCAGAGGACTGAAGAGATGCCTGCGGCAGGGAGGAGGAGGAGGAGGAGGAGGAGGAGGAGGGAGATGGGAGATAGGGAGAGAGTGGGAGAGGGGCTCATGTAGGAGGAAAACAGAAAAAGAGGAGGAGCAGGAGGAGGAGTCTGTGGAGGTCTTTGTTAGCTGCGTACAGAGGAGTATTGTTGTACTGATCTGTCCCACGAGGACACACACACACACACACACACACACACACACACACAGATTACCGTACTGGCCTGAGTATAAGAGCACCCTGATAATCAGCTGTTTTCTTTCTCGTCCTGCAGGTAAAGTGTCTCTGAGATATTAATGATATCATGTGAAGAAGAAGAGCGCTCTTCGTCCAGGACGTCTTTGAAACATGAAATAACCACGTTAAAGCAGAACGTTTGTGATCAGTCCCTCTCTCTGTCTCTGTCCTGTCTCCTGATGATTTTCTCTGGCAGCTGTAATTTTGGTCTGTATGGTCTCCACAGTGAAGACATCAGGAGACACTTCCTGAACTTGTTTCCTCTGCAGCAGCTAATATGTTGGAAACTCCTACAGGCTGCTTTATTTTAATGCGTGTCTGAACCTGGACTCTTCCCTCTGCAGTCTGCAGGTGAACCTGTTTGCTCAGATACGTTGATGTCCTTTATGAAGGCCGTGTTAGGGAGGGGCATTTCAAGCAACTTCCATATTCAAGTACTGGCACTAACTTAGTAGAGTACTCTAGCACTTCCAATAAACACCTAATGTAAGACAAGGGATGTGAATTGGCTAACGAAACTACGAACTGATGAAATCTGAAATGTATTTATCAAACAACCAGTTCAATTAGCCTGTTAAATCAAAAATTCAAAGTTAACATGAAGTAGCGACATTTAGTGTTCAAATAGACCCTTTTAGAGCTGACATCACAATGACATCATGTTCTCATCTGGAGGTGCAGCTGCCTCTCCCCCACAGGGCTGTAGGCTCCATAGGAGTGTTAAAATGTGTTTGTCTTGTTGTGTTATTGGGAGCCAGAATAGAAGGAGTCATGGCTCAAAACCAGCCGCCACTGCCCGTCAACAAAAACAAAGACAACTATGGTTAAATGTGATAAGACCAAAGGACTGGACGGAGGCCATCATCAAAAATGCTCACATGTGCAGCGCACACTTCATATCAGGTTAGGGAAAAAGTATTTCCTGCTGTAGGGATGAATAAGGTGATGTGATGCGTGCCGCTCTGGTCTCATAACAGCCTGTCACAGGTTACAGCCTGATGATTAGAGGAGAAATGGAAGAGCATAAAAAAAGAAAAGGAAATCAGCTGTTGATTTATATATATAGATCCCAGGGATAGATTTTATTTAGTTAAACTATTAATATTGTAACAGAATCTGAATCTAACTCTGAGTTACTGTTGCTGTTCACAAACTAAAGAAATGAGAGATAATTTTTGTTTAGTTTTTACTGAATATTTGAAGGTAAACTGTAAAACTACATCACATAAAAATATATATTTTTTACTAATTTGTCATATTGTCAAGAATATCATTATCGCAGAAATACCCTGAAATATTGCGATATTATTTTAGTTCAGTTTCTCAATATCAATCAATCATCTAAACTGTTATCAACAAACATACTGATTCTGACTTTTACTGTAACCAACGTCCAAATACACCTCACAGCTTCAACAGATTGTGTTCTGATTTCTGACTGACCTGTGACCTCAGATCAGCCTCACAGGGAATGTGTGGTTGTTTCTGCAGCAGGTGAATCACTGATTAATATTCTGCTGATATTAAAAATCTGCACACAAAGATAAATATTATTAACTTCATCCACTATAAACTGTCTGGTTAAAATAAATCAGCTGTGTAACGCTGCAAACAACCATTACTACTATCAATTAATGTACTTTAATATTTTAAAATGACTGATTAATAATAACTTGTTATATCATCAAGAATATCACAAAAATATCCTGAAATATTATATTATTTTAGTGCCATATCGCCCACCCCTGTTCTCCATTAAATAGAATATCTAATGTCATGAGCAGGCCTGTCACGATACCAGAATTAGTAGTCGATACCAATACCAGTGAATTTCCACGATTCTCGATATCATGACAGAAATCAAAAAACAGAATTCATGTATTTCTAAATTCACTACTTTATTAAAACTGTTTCAAACTTTAACATTAACTCTAAGGCCTCATTTACACCGTCACATCACTTCCTGAGAGAAATCTTATAATTAAGGTGACAGTTCTGAACCTCCAACATAAAGCTGATTCTGAGCCCGTCCTACAACCAAAACCATCAAACAATTTTTGAAATAAAAGACTGAACAAAACGTCCAGAACAAATCACCAATCACCTGTAACTGTACAGTGCTGTGACGATGCTCCACATTAATCACATGTATGAAACATGATGACATCATCACCACACTTAATTCTACGACATTAACACATCACTGATTAAATCGACTTTTAGCTCCATTAATCACAACCCAAACTCCTAAAAATCCTCCTTCCTGTTGTTGTCAGCGTTCATTCAGACCCCATCAGATGATGTCATGTTTTGGAAAGAGCTGAAAGCAGCTGAGCTCGCTGCCTAGCAACACACGCGCGCACACACACACACACACACACACACACACACACACACACACACAAGGCTGTGAGGCTTTAACAGTCCACTGAGTAACACTGAGGATAAACTAACAGGACTCTCAGTCACAGGAAGAGTTTCTGATCTGCAGCAGCAACTTTAATTCATCACACAGAGTACTCGCTCTTCATTGGCTGGCTGGGAGCCAATAGGAGGCCAGAACTGCATTAAAACATGTTATTTTACTGAATCCTGCACTGAAAAAAAACCATTAGTTCCTTGGTTTGTTTGTTTATTTATTAATTTTATTAAACAGGGACAGTGCACAGCTACTAGCTCCATCAGAGTCAGCTATAAGCTCATTTTCATCTGTAGTCCCTGGGCGGGAAACAGAGAATAATTTCTCTGCTAAAATATAACATATTCATGTCACAACAGCTTTAGAAATAACAACAGCAACAACCATTCAACTACAACACCACCACAAAAACAAGAAGTAAATACGGTCTGTGTTTCTCTGTCTTTTTCCTCAGCAAATTAAATCTCTGATGACATAATGTCTGACACTGTATAGGTCCACGATTAATCAGATCATCAAATAAATAATCAGCATATTAACTGACAATGAAAAAAATGGTTACTGGCTTATAGACTTCACATTTTTCGATCTGCAATCAAATTAAATTGGCAGCTCATTTCAGTTGAGGCCTGAGTGACGTCTGTAAAGTTACATCAGATGAATGTCTGAGATCCTTCACACGTTCAATGTATGAATGTATGAATGAGTCATGTATATAGTCATGTATATCTGAGGATCTTTGTTGGTCACCGTCTCATTAAAAATGCCTCATAACAACAAGGACAAGTAGAGAAGTGGCTCTCCAGGGTTGGCCAGGGTTTGACGGAAAAATATGAGGACAGACTGACCTCGACACAACTACCATCCAACTGTGAGACAGCCAAGAAGATAACAGTCCATCACCTACTGCCTGTGAAAGATCTGCGTCCATACAGCGCTGCTAAAAACCAAGGCTTTTGTTACATGCTAAAAACATGTGACCCCAGGTATGACTGCTGTCTCACGTTCTCCAAACTAGAGCAGGACATTATTTGACAGAGGACAGGAGACACTGTCTCACGTCCTCCAAACTAGAGCGGGACATTATCTGACAGAGGACAGGAGACACTGTCTCACGTCCTCCAAACTAGAGCGGGACATGATCTGACAGAGGACAGGAGACTGCTGTCTCACGTCCTCCAAACTACAGCGGGACATTATCTGACAGAGGACAGGAGACTGCTGTCTCACGTCCTCCAAACTAGAGCGGGACATGATCTGACAGAGGACAGGAGACTGCTGTCTCACGTCCTCCAAACTACAGCAGGACATTATCTGACAGAGGACAAGAGACACTGTCTCAGGACACCAAAGTCACAGTGGAGCAAACACTGCAGACCTCCTGTAACAGACGACACTTCTAACATGTGTGTTGTCCCTCAGTCAGCAGGACACCTGCATGTGAAGTGTTTGTCTCAGGTCTTAATCTGTCCTCTCAGAGGGCGTTAAATTTGCCCACAGTTCAGTCTGTCAGGTGTCTGCAGCATCTCAGACAGGTGTTATGACAGTGTTGGTCAGTCTGTCTGCTCTGTCACATTCTGCTGCAATAAAAATGATTAAAGTCGATGAACAGACTGAAAACTTTACCTCAAGAGGTCAAACTGATGTTGACAAAGTTTTCCTTTGAGGAAATAATTTGCAGTTGGAAAAAAAGGTCATACATCGCAACATATTTTATCACAATACGCAGCATATAGTAAATATCGTATCACGACCTAAGTGTTGCGATAATATCGTATCGTGGGTCCTCTGGCGATTCTCACCCACACTAACTAGCAATTAATTCTTGTCCATATTAATTCAACTCAGTTTAAATAAATAAATGTGGCTTTACTAAACTGAGATTCATTTTAATGGTGCAACAGAGCACTGCTTCATTTTAAAGCTGGATTTACTCATTTTAAGCCGAGTTTTACTAAACTCTACTTAGAGCTAATCTTAGATTATATTAATTCTTGTTGGTGCAGCCATACAGATCTTTAGTAGAACGGATGATTAATACATACACATGTCAGCATTTTCTTGCTGCTGCTATTCACTGACAGGGTATGGGGGAGAAACGTTTGGACGAATCTAAGGGCCCATGACTGACAAGGGCCCTTAAAAAATACTAGAACTTAGAATTATTAACCTCTTGGCATTAACAGAAGATTTTATTCAGAATGTGCAGCTAATACTAATAGTTTCTTTATCTTTTCTTATTGTTGGTTAAAAAAAAAGAGCTAAACACCCAGAGAGCCTCTGCAGTGCCTCCTCCTCCCTCTATTTTAATGAAATGGTTTGGTCCTGCCCTCAAACCTGGTGCAGATGGTAATCTCTGGCAGAGTGGAGTGAGGCGTGTCAGTGGAGCTGAGCATCCTGTCGATGGAATGTGTATCAAAACAATAAGAAACACAGCAGAGAGAAAAGACAGAGTGACAGTGTGTCACCTGATTCTTCACAAAGAACTTTGGGTCACTGCAGATGTTAACCCGTTCAGTTCACAGTGAAACAGACTGTGTTTGCTCCCCTCACAGTTAATACTGCCACAGGTAATTCTGTGAATTTCCACTCTGCTCATCGCTAAGCTGCTGTTTAATCATTACAGGCAAACTTTTAGAAAACTATTCACACTAAATCAGTCATCCCTGTCCCTGTGTGGTGCCCTCAGCACCCTGCCTCCCCCGTATCTCCCACTATCTGTGAACCAGTCCTGCTCCCAGCTGAAGGAGGTCAGCAGCACTCTGTCAAATCTGGGTTATGATGTCACAACCAGCTGTGAAAGAAGATTTTTTACTTAACTAGGAGTAAAAGTACTACATCTTAAAAATACTCCATTTTGAGTAAAAGTCCTGGATTCAAAATGTTACTGAAGTAAAAGTCCAGAGGTATAATCAGCACAATGTACTGAAAGTATCAAAAGTAAAAAGCACTCATTAAGCAGAATGACGTCTTTCAAAGTATCACAACCATAGACATATTATTTCTATGATCAAAACATGAGCTTCTTAGGTTATGATAAAAATATTATGATTCTGTTTGCATGTATACTAATGGGTAGTTTAGTGTATACTGCATCATATCAGCAAAACATAAATACGTTTTAATTTAAAAATCACAAGTGAGTATTAAGTGACAAATGTAATGTAAAAAGTGCAATACTGCAAAGGCTCTGGACAGTGGTGTGGTGCTGGTTGATGAGGTGTGTGATAATAAGATGGGTAGGTTACATCTCCCATAGCAACAGTGGAGCATGGTGGGTTTTAACACCTCATTAAAGCCCTCCACCGAAGACACTCTGTGCCATCGTCAAACTGCAGTGCCAAACATGTACAACTCATGTCGTAAAAAGGTACCTGCTGAACTAAGATCTGTTCAGCACTTGATGAACCCACTCCAGCCTCACTCTGCACTACAGTGACAATGAATGGGAGCTGCGTAACAGATGCACTCAGACGACATATTTTCCAGTTGATCAGAGACGACTGCACCGGGCCTGAGAAATATGCTTCCTGTGTGGGACCTCATGGAAGAGAACCTCGTGGCCATTACGACAGAAAACAGCTCTGATGTCGTCAAAGCTGCAGAGCTCAATGAGACGGACACAGCAGCAATGTTTTGGACACAGGCTGCACCTGGCCATCAGTACATGCACTTCAGCTTCACAGACACACTGATACAATATTCATGAATCTAAATGGGGATAACTGGGTGGTGACTGGCTGCTGTATTCTTTCTGTGTCTGTGTGTCATACATGATAATGTCTGCATGTTTTTATACGTTGTTGTATATGCCTTGTGTTTTTCTTTTTAAATTCTCCTCTTCTTTTCTGGGCTGATGTTGTTAGCACTTTGAGTGTGTTAAAAACTTGCTATATAAATAAAATCAACCCGATCATGTACCATCACACATGAACTCAAACACATGATCTAACATTATGAAAGCTTGTTATGTCTTACTGTGGTTGCTGTTGTTATTGTTGCAATAACTTATATTGTTATTGCTGAAGCCGTTGTGTCATGATTATGTTCTATTTTGTATTTGTGTTTTTGGTTTTTATAACAGTGTCTTTAGGCAGAGAAATTATTCTGTGTTTCCTGCCCAGGGACTAAAGATGAAAATGAGCTTATAGCTAACTCTGGTGCAGCTAAGTAGCTGAGCACTGTCCCTGTTAAATAAATACATTAAATTAAATTTTACCAACTAACAATGGAGCTACAGCTGTTTTGCAGCACACTAAATAAATGCTGTATTTACAGTACAAATATTGTCAGTAAGTAAGTAAATTTATTTATATAGCACTTCTCACAGAGGACTCACAAAGTGCTTCACAAGATAAAATACAAAAAATACAAAAGCAGAAACAATGTAAAATACACAAAAACAAATAAAAAGTAAAGTGCAGCGAAATACAGAGATGATTCAATGGACAATTAATGGAACGCAAGCCTAAACAAACAGTGTTTTTAACTGCTTTTCAAAAATGTCCATGGAAGAGGCTGCTCTCAGCTCATGAGGTAGTGCATTCCACCATTTCGGTGCAACAGCCTTAAAGGCTCTATCACCTTTCGTCTTTAATCTTGTGTGAGGGACAGTAAGTAGGTGGCCTTCAGCGGACCGCAGTGACCTGACAGGACAGTGAAAGGACACCAGAATCCGTCAAGTATGCAGGTGCTTGACCATGGAGGGCTCTGTAAGTGATGGTTAGAATCTTGTGCTGGATCCTGAAATTAACAGGGAGCCAGTGCAGGGATGCCAGGACTGGAGTCATGTCAGTGAACCGTGAGGGCAAAAAACAAAATCATAATAATCGTTCATTTATCGTAATCAAGGTAAAATGTTTAGTTAATCGTGATATTGATTTGAGGTCATATTACCCAGCCCTAGTGTTGAACAGGATTTGCGTGGCCTGTGGTGGGGGGGCTGAATGTGATGTCTTCTCATGGGGTCCAAAATCTCTGGTGACGTCCCTGCTGGTATTAATATGTCCTGTATGTTTTCAGCGTCACTCTAGATGTGCACATGTCATTACTGCTGTCAGTGCTGTTTAAAAATCATTTGTCCTTTTCCTGTTTTTAAAATGCATTTCGAGTTTTTTTCCTCTTGTTGATGGGTTCACAGTTTTACAAGTTTTTACCAACTGTTTCTTTGTCGAAGGCTACTTTAGGAGGCCTCGTACAACACCCTGGCCAATGAATAATAATCAATAAATAAATACATAAATCAATAATCACTCTGACATCTTTATTTCATGTGTGTCCATTACTTTCCTTCGGCCCCTCCTTCAATACTCTACACTCAGTAATATGTGCAGGTGCGTCGGGTTTCTGTGTCCCCACACAACAGCGCTGGGTACAGACATGACGTCACCCCCGATACCCACCCCGAGTGGCACGCGCACGCACGCTGATGAGGCCCCACGGGAGAGGCAGACGGTGCGTCGGAGCGCGAGAACGCCCAGTTTGACGCGTCTGTTGGAATGATGTTATATTTATTTATTGTCGGATGAATCTCAGTTTTTAATAAAGGTTCATTTTATATTTTCTCTTGTTGTGTTTTATTTTTATTGATTAGCTTTAATCACCAAACGGTGGATGCTTTATTGTTTCATCCAACATGTCTGCTGTAAAATAATCACATGTAAACAGGTTTATTCGAGCTGGTAACGACGGTGAATAACAGTTAGCAGCAGAATGATCATTTATGTGCTATAAAATAACGGGTGTTGGCCTGATAACGCTTCATTAACTGGGTGTAGACACACAGTGGAGATGACACAGGACATTTCAGTCCGATACACCTGCTGTAATGACGGTTAAACAATATAAAAATAAGACCCGTGGTGTTTAAAGACAGTTATTTCGACGTTAAGCAGCTGAGAGAAGAAGCAGAAAGGGCTGGTTCTCACCGTAGGCGGGTCCCAGCTCGACGATGTCCGCCATTTTGTGGGTTTGTGGCAGGGTACGGTCCTGACGGAGCGGGAAGAAGAGCAGAGAGATGGAGAGGACACCGACTGAATACCGGCCCCGCCCTTACTTCACATCCATAGAGAGGCGACGGGGAGAGAAATACACCGAAAACAAGCCGCTGGTCCCGGGGAATAAAGACCTCATATGTCCGCTGACTGAGCCGTCGGTGTCTCTGTCGGTGCTCGGCTCGGTGCGCAGTGATGCTCGCGCTAGGATGCAGGGAGGCTGCGCGGAGGAGCTCGCGATGAGACTGGACAAAGATGGCGTAGAAGACAGACGAGTCACTCCGCAGGGGGAAAAAGGATGGTGGAATATTACCAAGTACGTTTACTCAAGTACTGCACTGTCGCCTGTCTGTATATAAAAATAAATAAATAAAAAAGAATAGTAATAAAAATAATAATAATGATAGTAATAATAATAATAAATACTTTATTAATCCCACACTGGGGAAATTCACACATTAGGGACTGTTCATTATTTATAAGGGGGGAGAGTGTGGTGCAAAAAGGGGGAGGCATGTTAAATCATTTTTTAAGCACTGGGGAGGGACTATGTTTTATATTTTGGCTCAGAGGGGTGTACAGATTTAAATGGTTGTATTTTGAACAGTCATCTGCCCACTTAAAGCTGGTTGCTGCAGCTTTGCCGTTACATCAGCTGTTTGCATCCTGAAGGAAACTGGGGTAACAGGAACACGCCAGAAGAAGAACCTGAAAGATCTAAGTGAAGAAGCAGAGAAGAGCAGCTTCTGGCTCAAGAGGGAAGACAAGTGCTGGGGTAACACCTCAAACATGGTTTAGCTGCAGCAGAGACAGTTATATCATTGGCGATATAGTCGATATAGGGTGACAAATTTAAACATAGGACCTCTTTCTTTTTTTAAGATTATTTTTTTGGGCTTTTTGCCTTTAATGGACAGGACAGATTGAAATGGGGTGAGAGAGAGAGAGAGAGAGTGGGGGTTGACATGCAGCAGAGGGTTGCAAGCCAGAGTCGAGCCTGCGACCCCTGCAGCGAGGCATTGCTTCTGTACATGGGGCACCGGCACTATCCACTACGCTACCAACACCCCAGGGTCTCTTTCACTAAACAACTTTAACGAATGAAATGATACTGTTGAAAATAAATGTTGAAATATCGAAAATGACAGAAAATACTGAAATGAAAATGTATCTTGACGTTGCGAGGTTGCAGCTTGGGAGGCTGTTTGCGATCAAGCAGCTATCGAGCACAGGTCAATTCAGACATGAAGAGGTCCATACCATCAGGTGCACGGGGGCGAAAACGGAGGAAAGATGAGGAGGAGAAGAAAGCCAAGTATAGAGGTATGCATTCACTGGTTTCATTGTTGGTGCATTCTATTATTAGTAAGCTAAGCCTGCTTGGTGAATTGCGCTAGCTAGAACCTTGCCTGGTCAAAAATTATATGATTCACAAGATGACGAATATTTGGAAAGTACGTTCTCATGTGTCGCCGCTTCTCTAAGCAGTACCACTAAATTTAGAAATAGAGCATTGGTTGTTTCAAATATTCTGGGAGAAGGAGTTTGCTTGCAATGATAGCTAGCTATCTAGCATAAGCTACATTGACCTTCAGGAGCTGAACAGGTGGGCACAATTTGAAAACACTGCTACGTTAATTTTAACATAGTATGCTTCAGATGAATTCTTGCTTGTGGCCAATGGTTTACATCGCTTAAAGCGACACTTACCTTTCTATTACGCTTTTCTTTGTTTAGGTTAAAATGCTATTAATAAGCTGATGGCACACTAAAATGTAAGTGAATTCCACCAGAGATACAAACTCATAATTATAGCATTCTCATTTGGTTCTAAGAAAACGCCGACCAATCATTGCATTCGGTCCGAATGTCTTCCCCACGTGGAGGCCTCGGACTGGACTGACGTAACCACAATGTGTAACATTGATGCTGCAAGAGCCAAAACTCGGGTGAACATCGGCTCTTCTTTCGAGCGATGGTGAAGACTGATGCAGCTTCATCCTGAGCTAAAAAGGGACGAGATGGTCGCAGAGTTTCTGCTGGACAGGTATTTTCAGTTTGCCTCTAATGTAACATAGGCTATAACAGGGGTTCTTAACCTTTTTGACCTTGGGGCCCAACTTTTCTTGTACAATGTGGCCCGGGGCCCATTCAGATATTAACATGTTTAATTGATCTTACTATTGGTTTGATTTGTATTCAATAACTAGATCAAATCCACTTCCAATTAATAAGCTAAAAACGTATCAAATAAATTACATGATACAATGTGATCATCACAGAAACATTTATTTATCATGTGGATATAAATCTACACCTCCGTCAAGATGCCAAACAGGCTAACAATTCATGGGACAAATGTGCTACAAGAACATATTTAACAACAATTTTAAAAGGCTCAAGTTACAGCAAAAAGGATGGCCTCTCAAAAAACTGATAAGAAAAATTAGAATTGGACAAATAATATTATGTGGTGATAAATACATTCAAAATAATAAAAGTTACAATACAGCCTCCCACCGCTTGGTGGTGGGAGGCTGTATTGTAACTGAGTGTGTCAACATAACAGTATGCGGCCCTCACGGCCCACAGGTGCAAAACGGAATTTGTTTCGCAGCCCCTTTAGATGGCACTCCAAGTGCGGGCCGCGGCCCCATGGTTAAGAATCCCTGGGCTATAACACTATATATGACAACACAGCATCCAGTTGCTAATGGCTAACGTTAGCCTACTGTAGCGTAGCCTCTGAAACATTAATGTTATCTTCCTTGCGCGTTTCCACTCACTAGTAACGTTAACACTACTATCTAACGCAGGGGTGTGCAAACTTTTTTGAATGGGGGCCAGATAAAACAACTGATTCTTGCATCAAAAGTTTGTTTGTTTTTTTAAAGTGAGACAAATGCAACCATTTTTATCTTTTAATGAACTGTTACTACTTGATGCCTGTCTACAGTGTAGTGTATGATAGTCCTGTCGTAAAAATGCCAAGTGATCTTGCTCGATTAACTATTATTGTGTAAAGGACCACATATGATATGTTTTGAAAGTCAAGCTGAGGGCGGATTAAAATTGGTCTGCGGGCCAGACTTTGGACATGCCTGATCTAACATTAGCACTGTAACCTTATTCTAAAACTCATCAGTCATCACTGACTCCGGTTGAGTTTTAAAACTCCGGGGTTGCGTTTGACTGTCTTGGTTGTAGCGTTACACTCGCTCTCCTATTCCGTGTATCTAACGTTGCCTTGCCAACGCCTGCGTCTGTCATAGACGTAATGAGGACGTAGGGAGGAGGGGGGAGTAGGCCTTTGGAGGGAGGTGGAGTTGTGGATGTTCAGATTTTTTCTAAGTGCTGTGTGAAATGCAAGAAAGGTCAGAGTTGCTTTAACTTAACACTCCAAACAAAAAAAGACAAACAATGCACTGACAAGATCAGTGAGAAATCTTTCCACATTTCATGGATACAGATAAGACATTTGTTGGTGTATTGTCTCTGCTATCAATCGCGTATCTCCGGTTTAAGGAGCAACGGGCACAACCAGCTCTGCTGCTACACCACAGCCTGCAGACACCCCATCAGCCTCAACAAGCTCAGATGTCCACAAGACCATCAGGTGAGCACCCATTGATCCTGCTGACTGGCCAGCCCTGTCTGACACGGTGAGGACTGACTTAGTAAATTTAAGTGATTGAAAATTCTTAGTTTGATGTTGCCCTGTGATTCTTATTGACTTATTTATTTTATTTTAATTGTTTATTTATTTATCTCATCTTAGCTAATTCGTGTCTGTAGATTCTGAGTGGGAGATTTGTGAAACAGATTTAACAAAAATATTTTAGTTTTTTTGTTTCCAAAAACTTTCAATGCAGTGTGTTCTGAGACCATTTTAGTGCCTGTTATACATAATGTATGTTGAAGTAGCTACACAGAATGGATGTGGCTTTAAAATGTATTTGTTATTGCACTATTGCACACACAGCGCTCCTGTATGCCTACATTCAAGTTTTTCTTAAGTCATAAAAACAGTCTGTGATTTTTATTTACTTTTTTTTTTAATCATTCACAAAATAGCCACATGGCTAATGCATGTATGTAGACTCTGAGTATTTTCTCAATATCGCCTCAGGCAGCCAATGAGCTAGAGCCAGCCCTGAGCTGCAGGGTGTGACAGAGGGTTGCTCTCACAATACTCTCACAGTTTAAAGGTTGATGGCTCAAGTCCCACCCAGATCTGAGAAAATGTCCACTCTTTAGGGAAGGAATCAAAGAGTTATTTGTAAAGCTGACTTCAAAGGTTTTTGCAACTTAAAACACCATAACCAAAAACTGACGTGATCTTTTCCCCTCGGTCAGGACTGTTGGATTAAGGTGTCTCTTACTCAATGTGAAAACTCAATGTGCTTAAGACACATCATATATGACGAACATAAAATATTATATCTGTGGGTTTAAGGGATTTAAGGGGAGAGCAATCCATGAAGACGAACTGAATATTAAAACCACCTTCAAAGTTTTGAGTTAAAACCTCTGCTGTGATTAAAGTGAATTAAATCAGCCATGATGGAGACTGATTCTGGTTCAGTTTGTGAGGTTAACTCAAGACAGGCTTTTTACAATAAGAGACACTTTGAGTCTTCTGAGGATCGACAGAAGAAGTAGTTGAATATCTGAACTCACAACCCTCAGGTTGACTCTTTCTCCACCATCTGAGTTATCTGTGCAGTTTCAGTTAAGGGATTGTTACGCTTTTAAAAAACAACAAAAAAACCCTTAAACTGTGCAGATAACCTGTTAAAAGTAAGTCAGCAATGGCTCAAATAAAAGGCCAGAAAACGCAGAAGTTTCATATTACTATTATTATTATTTCAACCACCACGTGGGCACTCTTGCAGCGTTTCCTGCAGGTTCTTGATGAACTGCAGTGCAGCTTCTTTGGTTCCCAGAAATATGAGCAGAGTGAGACATCACTGCATCCTCCTCCACACTGGAGTGGTCCTCGCGGGAGTGGAAGCCCCGCCCCCTTTGCTCCGTCACCACCACAGTGTTAGATAATAAACAGGAACTGTACTTATATGTACATTAACATGAATTATACATCAAACAAACATCCGATCATAAATGTTTCATTTAATTAGGAAGTCTGTCTGAACTCTAACTTCCTGTTTCATTATTTTTTAATTTCACATCGAAGCTGGTTTGATGCTTTTTGTTTCACTGAGGCTGAAGCCTGCAGTCTGCAAAACTTTACACTGGGTTATCACCTCCATTTAAAAAAGAATTCAAGGCTCATTTATTGTCTTTGTACAGTTCAGGGTTGTGCAAAGAAACTGAAACAATGGCAGTAATGTTAAGAGCTGCAAAGTCTCATGACTGCTGTGAATCTGCATCTACTGAAGGCAACAACAGACTAACAAGAAAGGACAGCAGAGGAGATACTGGCACGCCAATGCACCTGGAAGACCACACAAACGTCTACAGGCTGAGCTCAATTAGGAAAGATGTCAGTTTATTCAAAACATCCGTGCACAAAGAGAAAGGCGACAAAAAAAGGTTAAAGTGTGAATAAAAACAGCAGCAAACATTTCATACCTTGACTTTATCATCAGTGACACGAGTGCTTCACAGAACAGACGCAGACAGGTTCATACCAGGTGTGACAAATCAATCAGCTGGTGCCACTAATCAGGTGAGATGAGCTCTGAGGAGCAGAAGCATGACGACCAAATCACAGAACCTGTCCTATGAGTACTATTCACAACATCCTCAAACACCAATGTTTGACAGCAGAATATACAAGAGTACAAAAAACACAATGATACGCAGAACGATAGAAAAGATAAACGACAAAGCTTGGTGCATATTTGGCAGGTTGAAGGTTCTGTGTAGAAACACTTCAGGGGGTTCATTTAAAGAACACTTGGAGCTATTTGTCGCCAGAATAAATGGTTTCATATGAAACCTTTTAAAGGTTCAATCAATATCCCAAACCTTGTGTTGCCTCGTTGCTTTGGTTGGCCACATATTGTTCATTATTCTGCAGAATTACCATGATGTCAAGTTAATTTAACAATTACTGTTAACTAGTCCATACCCACTGAGTGCACAGTTGCCCACGTACAGTTTCACATGGTGTGTGTTTGGGATACAGGTCATAGGAAATTGCAGATTAAATACTCAACTGAACCCATTAAGAAGAGCAATGTATTCAGACAGAGTGTTTGTGAATTTGATAGTACGATTTCTTTATTGAAAGTACAGTAGTACCATTGCCAATAGTGGGATAGTTAGTGGGCTAAAACTGTACATTAGTAGTTGAGGTAGCACGTTGGAAGGCAGATAGTTAAAGTGTTTATATGTTGTATTGACTTAAAAGTGGGCGCACTGGTAGTTCACATGGGAAAGGTGCGGCTAGCCCTTGTTGCAGCAGCATACCATACCATGACTTAGTCATACCAAACATTAGAAAACAACACCAACATTGGTCCACAGGGGGAGCCACAGCGATCGGTCGCATTTTAGCCATTTTGAAGCATTTTTCTGTTGTTATAGCACCACCCAGTTGCCAATTAGAGTTAAATTTCTCCAGTCACCTTGAGGCGTCCTGTTCTACATATCTACCAAGTTTAGTAAAAATCCATATGGCGGTTAGGCCTAGATAAGAAATGAGCTCTCTAGCGCCCCCATTTTGTTTGATGGGGTCAATAATGGAGGGGTCCCCTCAGATTATGTGTGGTCATATGCCTACAAAGTTGCGTGGTGATGGGTGAAACCCTTGAGATGTTATACACCTTTATGTGATGAGCCACGCCCTCCGCAATATTCATTGCCTTATAGAAGCTCAGTTTTAGTAAGTTTTCCAACTTTTGCCAAGAGGGAACTTTAGATATTGGTCCCTAGATTATGTTCACCCAGTTTCATGCAGATCGCTCAAACTTCCTAGGAAGAGATCCATTTGAAGTGTTTTTCAAAAAATTCAAAATGGCGGAAAATCTATATAAGCGGAAGTCATGGGTTCTTGAGGCAAATGTGTTCCTCATGAGGAGAGGCATCTCTGTGCAAAGTTTCATGTCTCTACAACATACGGGGCATGAGATATGCCCATTCAAAGTTTGACATTTCAATGGGTTGCTATAGCGCCCCCCTTTGGCCAATTGATGTAATATTGCTTCATTGGCATCCTCCCATGACCCTCTACCACTGTGCCAAATTTCACATGGATTGACCAAGTCAGTGAGGAGAAAAACATGGAACAGACACACACTAGACTCACAAGTCAGTCTTTAGATGCTTTGCTTAACTAAAGACTGACGTCTTTCTCCCTGATTTTGTGTTTAGATGGGCGGATACAATTTCAGAGTTTAAAAAAACTCCCTACGTTGCAGAACCAATAGTAAATCTGCAGGGCGGTCCTTCGGTGGCTCGCTGAACTCTTGTGCTTGTAAACATAGTCCCACTAGAAACACGTGTAGCGGTACAAAATGGTTCAGCCGTGCTCGCAGAAAACGCCATCAAAGTTAGTGGATGTTTGTCACGTTTACAGCGACACATTCTCGCCAACTAAAAGAAACAAACATAATCTTTTACAAGGCCATGACTCATCCGTCCGGCCGGACTATAGAGGGAATCTCCTTGTTGTTTACAAATACTTCCGAGTGGAAAACCAGCAGAGCTTTTAGCTATATATATATATATATATATAGCCTATATATTACATTTTTCACATCACTGTATCACCGTTTGGACTAATCCGATGTTTGTAAAGTCTATAAACACAATGATTGAACAAACATTACTATTTCTGTGTGCACGTTTAGCTGGGCTAACCGTTAGCTGTTAGCCCTGTTAGCCGTTAGCAGTGTCTGTAATAGGTAATAACTCATTAAACGGTCCGTGAAAAAAATATCTTTTCCAGCGGATATCTTAGTTACGACATGATTGAGCTAGCAAAGCAGTTTTGTGTTGCTATGTGTGGTATTTATTCAGTTTTGGGAAATCACGATGTCTAGAAAGCATCAGCTGACAGGGACAGCTAACACTAGCAGCAAAGCTAACATCAGGACGTCATCTGTTAAAAGCCTCCCGTTGTCGGATACGACATGAAACTACTCCAGTTAGTCAATCATGTTGTAACTAAGACATCCGCTGGAAAAAAATATTTTCTTCACGGATGAGCACACGTTTGATAAAACAGAGTTAAATCTCTCGGCATCCATTTTCAAGCTCTCTGTGTGTTTGTTTCCTTGCAGACGAGAAAAGGGGGAGCGCATGTTTACGAGAAGGCGTGTCCTTTTCAAAAATGCAAGAGGCGTTGCTTTGTTGCCGGCCGTTTTCGCTGGTGTGTTAAACACACTTTAGAAAGGAGTGTCCCCAGACTATCAGAAGGCGGAGATCTCTGACTGTCTGGTGGTGAGACTACACACACACACACACAGAGTTTTCCTCATTATATAGTAAGATAGTAAGATTGAAATAAAATAACATATAATATTTAAAACGTCAATAACATGCAGCCCTTTGCCACAACAGACCTGTTGTAGACTGAAGAAAAACAAAAGCAGGTGGTTTTAAATTAACTGAACTCGTCATCATTAAGCAGTTGCACCATATTAAAACATCACTATACACAATATCACATTACACAATAGAAAATGGTTATTTGGCCGAGGATATACAACCCTGGGCTGCAGAGGTGGGAGGGAGTCACACGTGCAAGTCACTACCTTCAAGTCTCAAGCAAGTCCCAAGTCACTGTGGTGAAAATCAAGCAAGTCAAGTGGAGTCCTTGCTACAAGTCAAGCAAGTCACAAGTCACTGTGGTGAAAATCAAGCAAGTCAAGTGGAGTCCTTGCTACAAGTCAAGCAAGTCACAAGTCAAGTCATCCTCACAGACTCATAAAGATCATATCACATAAGCTGCACCCAGTGGTGGAATGTAACTAAACACATTTACTCAGATACTGTGAGTACAAATCTGCGTCTGTACTTCTCTTTCCACCGTCTACCTGTACTCCACTACATTTATCTGACAGCTTTAGTTACTAGTTACTTTACAAATTAAGATTTTTGCACTCAAAACATGTGAAAATGTTCAAGTACAGCTGGAACTATGAGTCAGTTATTGGACTGACAGTATTGTGATAATCATCTACGCTGTTTTTAATAAAAAACATTTTAATTCTAATGTACTGGTGCTGCTAAAAGTCTCTACAGATATCTGCAGATGCACAGCATGTGATAAAGTATTGTGTGTTTCTGTGTGTTGTGTTTTTAGCCTCCTGCATGATTCTCACTCTCTGAGTAGACTGTGTGCACCTGTTCTCCTGATGTTCTCCTTTTGTTTATGTATATACATATGTGAGCAATAATTGATGGAGGGCTTTTGTTCTGAAATAACTTTGTGCAATAATAATGATTAATAATTATTTTGTTTAGGGACTTATCGATAACCTGGTCAGTTCACTGTGACGCAGTTCACTACCATCATCTGACTGTTTTATCTCAGCTACCTTCTTTAGCTCCTGTGAAGTGACGTCACTCTGACTGCTGTCACAGTTTCACTGTCTGATGTCAGGCCCGTGGTCTGTCTCCCTGTGGCAGGTTTGTCATCATGTCCGTCTCCTGCAGAGCTGAGGTCGATGTGAGGGTCACGATTCCATCCTGTTTCAGTCTTGATCCTGAAGAACAGTCTCAGTTCTACGACAGCTGGGCAGAAAACTATGAACAGGTCAGTTTAAAGGAGCCGGTCTCTGCTCAGGTCTGATGGGGACTTAAGAAAACAGGAACCAGTAACAGTGTTTTTCTACAGAGCCTTTTAGCCTCCTCTAGATCTGAGAGTTGGTTTTGTGTCGACTTCCGACGGAGCTTAAAGAGAGTAAATATACTCAGTTACAAGTAAAAGTCCTGTGCAGCAACAACCACTTCCAAACAGAGAATTTCACTTTGAACAAACAGGATCAGACCCTGATAAGCTACAGAGGACCACACCTGGCAGTGGACTTCCTGTCTGAGAACATCTCTGGGAGTCCTGAAGAAGCTCGGGTTCTGGACGTCTCCTGTGGGACCGGATGGGTCGCTAAACTGGTGAGACTTTTAAAGTAAAAGAGTCAACAGAGGAAGAAGGTTTTGGTCACATTTTAGTTTGATAATTGATAATCAATAAGTTGAGAGGAAATCTGATTTTCAGGTGATACAACAACAAAAAAATCACACCAGGACCATTTTTATTCCTCAGAGACGTCTGAAGAACTTTAAAGGCAGATTGTTGATACAGTTTGAAATAAAGAGGGGACACATTAACAAGACAGCGTCATCTGCTACAGATAATATGAGTCTGCTAAAGTAGATTCACTTCCAGTTTTATCAGATTTCAAACTGGTCTCACTCTGAAGTCGTCGAAAGTGGTCAGTGACTTCCGGCGTCAGACACTGATGAAAAAAGCTGTCCTCTGGAGGTGGGAGTGGTGGCAGATGGGTCAAACAACCACCGACTTTCACCCAAGAAGCCGGGCTCGGCGCTCTGCTGCTCCGTCTCCACAGACAGAGTGTCCAGAGTGCGCTCTGCCACTCTGAGAGTGCGTTGCTCTGGATAACCCAACGCTACATTCAGGCAGCGCTCCCAATTTATCAACGCTCCAGTTTGTGTCAGAGTGCGCTCCCACACTCACAATGAGTGTTTCTGAACGCACCACTCACATCATCTTCCTCCACTGTTATAAAACAAGACAACACAACTTGTTAGCTAGCGCTAGCTAATGTCTGTGGAGAACTGTTGTGCCTCCAGCTAAGCCCCGCCCACCGAGAAACGTCACACTGTGTACTAACAGTTAAAGGGTCTATTTAGGGGTTAAAAAGTGTTAATGTTGGTCGTCTTCTCCTTCTTGTGTTTTAAGATGGTTGAACTGGGCTTCAGGCACATTGTTGGAGTGGACGGCAGTAAAAACATGCTGGAACGAGCTGCAAAGACCGGCCTCTATCAGGACCTCAAACTGGCATTACTGGGACCAGAACCACTGCCTGCACATACTGGTACACCTCACACACACTTCACACACTCTGATTCACTCACTGCTCATCTTTGAATGTGACAATGATTTCTGGAAACTGAACCTGGCTCTTCTTCCTCCTCTTCTTCTGGTTTTAGACACGTTTGATGTAGTGATCACGGTTAGTGGTCTGGATGCCGGTTATGTGCCAGTTAGTGTTGTCAGGGAGCTCTGCCTCGCCGCCAAACCAGGTAACCAGCTCCAGATAAGCAGATGTACCATTTTAGTTCCAGTTCTCTGAATCAATAACCAAGACTGTGATGTCCACAGGAGATGAGGGGGGCACTTGGGTTGTTGGGGCTGTTTGGAGCCTGGGACCTGCAGACAGAACTCAGGGCTCAAAAAGCAAATGCAAACCTTTGTCCTCCATCAGGTCTCTGAGGATTTTTCCAATATTAAACCAAGACCTCCAATCGGACAGGGGTGGGGTTTTTTTCTAGGGATGACCCTGAAGGTCAAAGATTCAAATCATCATTTGGAGACCAATTGGATTCTTCAAGTCAAGCAGACATTTATTTAGCCTTAACCTTTTTTATGAGTGACTAAGTGAGTTAAACCAGCGGTCTGAGTGACTGATGGTGAGTGTTGGTGTTTCCCCAGTCTGAATCAAATCACAGTAACTCAGTGTGCCGTGATTTTTGTGTGTGTGTGTTTGTCTCCAGGAGGTTTTGTCTGCATGTCGAGAGGCGACTCCAGAGGAACAGATGAAGGAACTGAAGAAAGAGCTGCAGCTGATGGAGGACAAAGGACTGTGGAGTCTAGTAGGAGTCAAAGAGATGGATGAATACATGGAGGACCAACATCTGACTGCTGAGAGACTCAAAGACCTGCAGCCAGAGGAGCGATACATCAGTGGGAAGGTTTATCTCTACAAGAAATCCATGATTTAGTAGAAAATAACAGAGAACCTTGGAGTTGGAGTGGACCTGGAGTTTCACAGGCACATCAGATATCATGGAGATTCCCACAGGAATGAATGGATTTCCGGTTGCCTCGTCTCACTGCACATACGTAAGTGAAACGAGTCGTTAACTCAGAGACAAAGAAACATGATTAATATCAAACTATTTTCCTGTGTAACCCTTCAGTGCCTGAATGTGTACACTTTAACAATGTAAGGTTAAAAGCAAATAAACTGATTGTAAATCAAACCAGCTGTGTGACGTGAATTGTTCAGGTGTAGTTGACCATGAATGAAAGTGACCCGTGTTGATGACAAACTAATGAGTTTAAAACATAACCATGTGTGGCTGTGACCATCACACATGTACATATGAAAAGGATCAGACATGTTATATCTGTCTTTCTATGATCGCTGCTTCTCCCTCCCTCCTTTCTATTGGTGCATCACTTCCTGTTTTTTGACCAATAGGCTTGCCCATTGGAGCAGAGTCGTCCTCTCACTCAGCTCATCAGTGTAACACAGGTGTGTAAGCTACTACAGACAAAGACCCTGATGAAGAGTCATTGACCCTGATGAAGAGTCATTGACCCTGATGAAGACCTGGGAGTCACAAAGTGTTCGTCTTTTTATTCTATGCTGCCATGTAAAATAAAGGCACAAACCCTACAGTGTGCCTTTGCAGGAGACTTGCATTTTATATTTCTTGATTGAGAGTATACTTCATTCACACAATGAGCCCCTCACAAGAATAAATCGGGCAAGTGTTGTCATTTATAACCTAAAATTAATTGCCAGTGCTTTATTGTTCCTTCAGAATAAAACAGCAGCTGCACATCTGTCTCTGTGCACACAGGAAGAGCATATATCAGGCTGTAGATACACACTACTCAAGACTTGTTAGATACATTCACTGTTAGAGTCTAATTATAATAAATATAAAATATACAGACTGAGACTTTAAACCAATCAGAGCTGATCACATGGCGTTAGAGGAGGAACGTCTATTTGATGACTTTAAAGGATGACGGTTGGTTTTTATCACCGGAGGAAAATAAGTAACGTAAAGAAAAATGAGCTCAGAGAACATGTCTGAGCTCAGAGAACATGTTGGACTGCAGGGCAAACATCTCTGTCTGTGCATTCCTGTGTTGCTGACTCTACATGTCAGCATCTGTCATGTTAAGAACATGTTAACCGTCTCCTCTCCGGCAGGTTTGAAGTCGTCTCCTCATCATGTCAGACTGCAGCACAGCTGTGGACCATGTGAAGACACAACTTCAGTCCTGCAAAGGCTTCGATCCACAGCTGAGGATGAAGTTCTGTGACAGCTGGACAGAGACGTACGAACCATCATCATCCTCACTGTGACCTCGTCACATGTCCACGTTTGGTCATGGACTTTCCACGTCCACATATGACGTCCAAGGTGCCCTGGGTGTGTTGGTTGTTGACATTCTGGGACGCCGCCGTGTCAACTTCAGCCTGTTACATGCATTGTCTGTTTTCAAAATACACTTCTGTTTTCACAGGAAATGTACAGTTTGCATACAGTCTCTTTCAAAATAAAAGCACTGCGTCAGTACAACACTGCCAACTGACACCATCACGTGGTTGGGTTTAGAAAAAAGAACCGGGTTTGACTTTACAGTCTTTACGGAAAGTGAACACCAACCTCTCAGGTGAAAGTTGGTGGTTGTTGGACCCATCTGCAACACCTCCCACACAATCTACTCGAACTTCTGCTGCCTCATCTTTTGTTGTTGTCCCCCCACGTTTCCCCCAACGCTGTCGAGCGCTGTTAAACAGTAACAGCAACCGGCCACGCATCATGCTGTGAAAGAGTGTACTGTAAATTAATATCAATGGTATCTGAATGAGAAGAGCAGGAGTCTTCTTCTTTGTTGGTGTTTTACAGCACTTGGCGTCCTTCAAGTGACATTACTTCCTCCTTCTGGTTTTACCCGATACTGTTATCCTGATCTCCTCCAGTCCTCTGAGTCCTGTCATTTTCAAAAACCTAAATATCACCTCTCTCCGCTCCATCGTGTCGCCACTCTCAAGCACTCCCTTAATCCTGTCCTCCCTTCATCCTCTCCTCTGTAATCCTGTCATCATCACCCTTCTTTCCTCCTCATATTTCCTGCACAAATACAAGCATTGATCACCGACTCTTTTCTACAGTGACCAGTTGGATTTTTTCCTGATACAAAAACTGTGCTTTTCAAGCTGTTGTGACCTGTCCCAAAATATGTGTATGGTCTCTGGTCTCTGACCAGACCACAGCTCCTCCACGTCACCAGAGGGGTATTAAAAAATCTCATCTTGATTTTCAATTCGAACTCCTTTCAAACAGGCTGTTTCTCACTTCCCGTCTCTCTCTGCAGGACATGATGTTCATCTCCAGTCCCCATTTCTCACATCAAGTCAACGAGTTCTCCTGTTTCCAACATCTCCACCTTCAGCCTATATTTTTCCATATTTGGTTGTTTCTGTTCGTGACGTGCCAGCTCAGGCCTGTCCCAAGAAGACAAGCCTTATAAATCTGCCTCCATGATCACTGCTGTCTCACTCACACCCACCTCTCTACCTGAACTCCTCCACACAGGTGAGTACGAACTGCTCTCTACTTTCTTCACAGTCAGGAAATGAACCATTTTTTTCATTATTTAATGTGTCAGCATCATATTTTTGGTTAATACCTTGATTTGTTCAGCCAACAGTCTAAAACTCAAACTGATTCAGTACTTTGATAAAACAGTTCAGCAGCTGATGGTTTCAGCTCTGATGTTCAAGATGATTATTATTTTAAAGATGATATCCGGTCTCAGGATGCAGCTTCTGAATATCAAACTGTATGTCATTTGAAAAAGGAGCCTAACATCAGGCATGTGCACAGACAGACCCCAGGTAAATAAGTGCCCTTTTTGCAAGAGGTGTTTTTTCTAGTTCTTTTAATCACTTTTTGAATTTGGCCCACGGCATCAATTCTCAGTTAAAAGCGTGCAACTGCATCTGAGTCGAGCCCCTGCCTCTTTAACTTCCTCGGTCAGAGCCAGCACAGTTACACAAACACAAATGGAGCAGCCTGCAGAGCAACTTCACGTCTCCCTGACCTGCCTTCATTGTCAGAAAGGTAACAACAGTGATTGCCTTGAGCTGCAGCATTGTTTGTCACTGCAAGTCAAATCAAGTGACTCGAGTCCTCCACCTCTGGGCTGTACATCCTAGTCCAAACAGTCCTGTACACAGGAAGCTGTCAGCATCATACAGGAGTTTATTAGTCCAACATTTAGTTTTTCTTTCCTGCTCATTTTTATAAAAATGATCTCCATCAAGAAAATCATGAAGCTATTTCTGTGCTCACTTTGAATTCGACTGGATCTCACATCATAAACTGTCACACAACTCAAAATGTTAAAGAGCAGCTTTGTGATGATGCGTCTCAACATTAAAATATGAAGAGACAGTAATAAAGGAGGCTACATAAACAGCAGGACAGGACCTCTGACAGATGAGTCTCCTCTCCAGCAGGTTTGAAGTCGTCTCCTCATCATGTCTGGCAGCAGCAGAACTCTGGACGATCTGAGGAACCTCTATCAGACCAGAAAAGGTTTTGATTCACAGCAGACGACCAAGTTCTTTGACGGCTGGGCGGCGACGTATGAGGAGGTCAGAAACTCATTCTCCGTCAGGTCTGATGGAGACTTCAGCAAAACAGCAAAAAAGTCCTCTAAGTCTCAAACACATGTTCTCTGTACCCTTTAAAAGGTGACGACAGATCTGACAGCTTAAAACAGCAGGAACCTCATCTTATCTTACCTGATCTGATCTCACCTCAGCATTAGTTCAGACAATCCTCACATGGTAGAAGCTGTTCAAAAATGACAAGAACAATTAAACGATTATCAGATCTGTTTCAGTTGATCGACTAATTACTAATTTTTTTTTGTCACATTGACAAACACGCTGACCTTGAACATGTTACATCAACAGGATATGGAGACACTCAAATACAGAGAGCCACATATGTTGGTAGATTTCCTGAATGCCAACTTCTCTGGGAGTCGTGAGGAGGCGCAGGTTCTGGACGTCGCCTGTGGGTCTGGACTGGTCGCTAAAGTGGTGAGCAAGAAACGTTTCACTTTAAAGGAGAATCTCAGTGTTCCTGGATAATTAAACCAAACTGCAGAGTTATATCACATTAGTGTTTGGATGGTGGGAATGGGTCTGAGCTGTGCCTTCATAAACTGTCCCATGTTAGTCGTCTTTTCTGGTGTGAAAGTCAAATAAGTGTCACAATGTAGGAAAGTCTCCACCTCACACACAGCAGAGCATCATAAAACTGACCGTCATCGTCTTCTTCTTCTTGTGTTCATAGATGGCTAAAGTGGGCTTCAGGCACTTTGTTGGAGTGGACAGCAGTAAAAACATGCTGGACCAAGCTGCAAAGAGCGGCCTCTATCAGGACCTCAAACTGGCCTTACTGGGAACAGAACCACTGCCTGCACAGACTGGTACACCACACACACTCTTCATACACTCTTCACTCAATCAGCTGATTAGAGTTAGACAGGATGAGGTTCACAGGAGGAGGTGGGGAATGAAGCTTCACTGAGCTCCTCTTTAACTGAACTCATTATTGAGGACATTGTAACCATGGTGACGTGGACTTTAGCAGGACAAAGACAAAAGAGACGGGTCAAAGCCTCTACAGGGAGGCGTTGGAGAGTGCAGGAGGTGAATTAGAGTCAAAGCTCTTCTTACTGACACACATATTGATTCATTCACTGTGACTTCCAGGATATCATTATCTCTGAGGTCCGTCCACAATATACGTCTCTAAATCTACTAAAATAACATATAAAAAGATGCTGCCTGAGAATCACCTTATCAAAAAGATAATCCACAATGAGCTTTGCACAGTTATTGTCTTTTACTGCAGCAGAGCCCAGACGCCCTGGTCTACTGTCCCATCCATGACAAAATGAAACCTTTGCCCTTTGTTTCATTATCACATTTTCTCACCACTGCAACGCTGCGTCTGTGAGATGGCAGCTGAATCAGGCTGCTTAGACCGAACAGACGAATATTCAGACTCAGAATATTTAAAAAAGTGTTGTGAATTTTTTAAAGTCACCTTTTACCACATTTACAGCAATATTTGTTAACTTAGAAATATAATAATAGTTAAATCTAAATATTAAATGTGGCACCTAAATGTTAAATGTTAAATTTAAATGTTCTGGGTGAAACTAAATATTTAGCTAATATGCAAATTCACACTGCCGGTCACCAGAAGTACCAAAATAAAAGCTCAGGATGGTCAGACTGTGTTTATAGAATCAAATAACGAATTAAAACCAACTTATCGGGGGAAATGAACACTTGAACATACATTAGCGTGATAATAACTACCTGAAATAACAAGAAACGTGTTTGGAGAAATTTTATTTGACGTGTACTTTGAGTTGTTAGTGTCCCTTCAGAGGGACTAACAACCTAAGCTAAGCTATTCAAATAAACACAAGAAGTTTGTGCTCTAATGAAAAAAAAAAAAAAAAAAAGGGATCAGCACTCAGTGAATAATCCTCCTAAGCCCTACGATAAGCTATTATGGCAAGGCTTAACTATACAGACCCGTGAGCAGTGATAACTAGCATGTCTTTGGGGTCATCGGGTGGGAACCTCCTTTCACCGGTGTTTCGTCTAGTTAGTCCCACGACACCTCCAGGAGGCTAGACAGTGATCTCTGGCGTCCCAGAGACACTCCCCTAATGCCAGGTCTCACTGCTCCCCACACTAACCGAACAACCTCCTTTACCTTACCTATACTACCACAGAGGAGGTAGACCCAGGGAAGGAAGCCTTGTTAGGCTATCACACTCCCCCGCCGGGTTAGGCTGTACAGTCTACCTCCCCAGGACAAGCCCTCACAACAATGACACCTCCAGGAGGCTGGACAGTGATCTCAGCCCAAACAGCACTGCCACCTTCAACCAAGCCCAGGCTCCGTTTATGCGAGCTCCAGGCAGAAGCAATGCTGATACTACCTTTCCTAGCACATTCACCATACTCTATTTCACACGCTACATAGCATAACTACAATATAAGCTAAAGTTAAAGGAGATAAATGAACTCACAGGATCAGCAAACACACTCACCTTGCCGCATGGCCTCAAACAAAATGGATTCAAATAGGCCACTCCCACACTTAAATAACCTTCCTCTTCCTGGATTTCCTTCTTACTTACACATGGCTTTCTCAGCCCAAACAGCACTGCCATCTTCAACCAAACCCAGGCTCCATACATGCGAGCTCCAGGCAGAAGCAATGCTGATACTACCTTTCCTAGCACATTCACCATACTCTATTTCACACGCTACATAGCATAACTACAATATAAGCTAAAGTTAAAGGAGATAAATGAACTCACAGGATCAGCAAACACACTCACCTTGCCGCATGGCCTCAAACAAAATGGATTCAAATAGGCCACTCCCACACTTAAATAACCTTCCTCTTCCTGGATTTCCTTCTTACTTACACATGGCTTTCTCAGCCCAAACAGCACTGCCATCTTCAACCAAACCCAGGCTCCATACATGCGAGCTCCAGGCAGAAGCAATGCTGATACTACCTTTCCTGTCACATTCACCATACTCTATTTCACACACTACATAGCATAACTACAATATAAGCTAAAGTTAAAGGAGCTAAATGAACTTACAGGATCAGCAAGCACACTCACCTTGCCGCATGGCCTCAAACAAAATGGATTCCAATAGGCCACTCCCACACTTAAATAACCTTCCTCTTCCTGGATTTCCTCCTGACAGGAAGTGGATCTCTCCACCTGATCTCAAGGAGTTATGTGCCCTGCTTAGTAGTTCCCCCTGCTGGCCCCCAGCTGACATTATTTCTTCTGTAATAGATAAAGTGGCTGCATTTAATTGCTTCATCTGACATTTCCCTCACTGTCTTCCTCAAACTCTGTCCCCGCACTCCGAGTTCCCCCAGGAGCGAGACAGCTGATCTTGCTATGAATCCCCTACACCCCACTTCCACTGGACAAATCCTAGTCTTCCATCCTCGCTGCTCAGCTTCTGCTCCTAAGTCTGCATCTCTAAGCTTTTTTCTTTCATAGGCTTCTTCCACTGAGTCTTCCCAAGGAACTGTCAGCTCAATGAAATAAACTATCTGTTGACTCACTGACCACAACACTAAGTCAGGCCTCTGCCTGGTACAGACTATTTCCTGAGGAACAACAAGCTTTCCCCCTAAATCTACTTGCATTTCCCAATCACGAGCACCTTCTAGGCGGCCACACCCTTGCCTCCTTACTAACTTATCCCTTCTGTGTTTCTCTCCCTCACGGACAAACTGAATTACTAAACTCCTATCCTTAACACCTTCTGAATTCACCTGTCTTCGTTTCCCTTCGATGCCTGCAGCTAAACATTTCAACACCTGGTTATGTCGCCATGTATATCGGCCTTGTGACAAGCCAACTTTACAGCCTGACAAAATATGCTTTAAGGTTGCGGTACGTGAACACAACGGGCATGATGGGTCCTCATTTACCCACAGTTTTAGGCTCTGGGGGGTTGGTAACACATCGTATGTAGCCCCTACCAGGAATCTAATACGATTCTCCTCCATACTCCACAGGTCCCTCCAACTAAGCTTCCTCTTCTCTACACTTTCCCAATTCAACCACTGTCCCTGTTTAGCCTGGGCCACTACCTTTGCACCCCTTACTATCTCTTCCTGTCTGCGTATCTGTTCTACAACCAGCTTTCTTTTATCTTTGAGGCCTGCTGTATTCCATACCAGTTTACCTGAGCCAAGCCCCAGGCCTCCCCGGCCAAACTGACTAACAACTGTTAGCTCTTAGCCCCGTTAGCAGTGTCTGTAATGACTCATTAACTCTTAAACGGTCTGTGAAAAAATTTTTTTTTTTCCAGCAGATATCTTAGTTACAACATGATTGAGCTAGCAAAGCAGTTTTGTGTTGCTATGTGTGGTATTTATTCAGTTTTGGGAAATCACGATGTCTAGAAAGCATCAGTGGCTGCAGCAGCAGCAAAGCTAACATCAGGACGTCATCTGTTAAAAGCCTCCCGTTGTCGGATACGACATGAAACTACTCCAGTTAGCTCAATCATGTTGTAACTAAGACATCCACTGGAAAAAAATATTTTTTTCACGGACCGTTTAGAGTTAATGAGTCATTACAGACACCGCTAGCGGGGCTAACAGTTAACGGTTAGCCCTGCTAATCTACAATAACCATGTTATTAATTTCAGAATGTGATAGTAATGTTTGTTCAATCATTGTGTTTATAGACTTTACAAACACCAGATTAGTCTAAACGGTGATATAGTGACGTGAAAAATGTGAGATATGTATATATATATGTAGCTAAACTCCGCTGGTTTTCTACCCGGTATTTGTAAACAACAAGTTGATTGCCTCCGAAGGGACACTAACAACTCAAAGTACACGTCAAATAAAATTTCTCCAAACACGTTTCTTGTTATTTTAGGTAGTTATTATCACGCTAATGTATGTTCAAGTGTTCATTTCCCCCGATAAGTTGGTTTTAATTCGTTATTTGATTCTATAAACACAGTCTGACCATCTCAAGCTTTTATTTTGGTACTTCCAGTGACTGGCAGTGTGAATTTGCATATTAGCTAAATATTTAGTTTCACCCAGAACATTTAGATTTAACATTTAACATTTAACATTTATATTTAGCATTTAGATTTAACATTTAGGTTTAGATTTAGCATTTAGATTTAACATTTAGATTTAGATTTAGATTTAATATTTAGATTTAACATTTAACATTTAGATGCCACATTTAATATTTAGATTTAACTATTTAATATATTTCTAAGTTAACAAATATTGCTGTAAATGTGGTAAAAGGTGACGTTAAAAAATTCACAACACTTTTTTAAACATTGTTTGAAGCTAAATGTGGCAAAATGTTGATGTTATTTTCAGCGTGAGACACAAACGGCACCCCATATCACCCTTAATCAAATCAAAAACAGATAATCATGTGACTAACTGACAGACAGCATGGAGTGGTGAGTGGTCTGTTTACTGCAGCAGAGCCCAGGTGCCATGTTCACCTGCAGCAGCTCAGATCTATCAAAGAAGCTAACTCCTCCTCTCTTTGGTTGCAGGTGCGTTTGATGTTGTCATCATCGTCGGCGCTTTACGTGAATGTTCTGTGCCGGTCAGCGTTGTCAGGGAGCTCTACCGGGCCACCAAACCAGGTAACCACCCAAAATACTTTGTTTTCTGAGTAAATGCGCTGGTGTATGGAACTTGTTATTAAACTGCCCCATCTGGTGAGGCTACTTTTCCAAATAACACATGACATCAGAGGCAGAGACGGGAGGGTCTTACCAAGAAAAGCCAATAGCAAAGCAGCCAGCAGAATAAACTGAAGGATTTGTATGTGATGTCATACAGGAAGTGCTTCCCTTGTCTACATGCCTCGGTGTGGTGCTGGCATCAGTCACATGACTTATTCTCAGTTTTATTATCCTGACTTTTATCCAGACCTTCACAGAAAAACAGTCGCTGCACTTCAGAGCTCTTCCTCAAAAAACAGCTTCTAACTTTTGTGGACGCAATTCATCATCTTCACTACTGAACAGATATTTGACTCAGAAAGTAGTGACGTCACCACCACGCTACTGAGAAATAGAGTTAAGTTAGTGACATTGAAGCTACTTGAAGTGAAGCTACTGCCCAACACTGTTGTTGACACAGTGCTGCTGTTGTGTTTCTATCTGTACGCTGTCAGTGTCCTCTTTTAGCTCAGCAACGTGATCTGATTAATGTGTTTTTCAATGTCTGAGACAATGGGCAGTCATGGCGTGCATGACTGTGGCGTGTATAGCGTGTGTTAACTGCATGAGTTCTACGGTCAATGCGCAAGTTAGCAGTTGTGTGAAGTTGCTGAGAATTACATGTACAGCTCAAATTTTACATGAACTACTGTGCACACGGTATTTTGGGCCCTGCCAACTCTGGTGATGTGTTCTCAAGGTGGTATGAACTGAAGTACACACTGATGGTTGTAATTTGTGGTATAAAAGTGTCTGTTTGGGGAAAAGAAACTACAAAGTGTCATTTTATGCAGATGATTACGTGTTATATGTCGGTAACCCTCCAGATTTAGTCTCGAATGTCGTGTCTGTTCAGACTTGTCGGTGACAAATGACAATAACGACAGCTACATTGGCATTAACCTGAGTCTGATTGTTGTTTTTCTTTACTGCTGTTTTTCTGTTTATTATTGATGTTCTTCTGTAAACCAAATGCCCCCCCCCCCCCCCCAAGACATTAAAGCTTTACTACTCTGCTGTATTCTACTCCACTCTAACCCCTGAGTCTTACAGGAGGAGATGCTATGAGAGGGTGAACCTTATTCTTCTCCTTTTCTGTCCTAAAAATTAATCCAATAATTAATTTTTCTGCAGGAGGTTATGTTTGCATGACGAGAGTGGATACAAAGACGGAGCCTGGAGAAAAATACAAGGTGTCTTTGGAGAAAGAGCTGCAGCTGATGGAGGAGGAGGGGCTGTGGGTCAAAGTGGACACCAAGCAGAAGAACAATTACCTATTAGACCCTTTTAATCGCTATGAAAAAGAGCAGAAGGAGCAATACATCGGTGGGACCATGTACATGTACCAGTCACTCAAGTAGTCACTCTACATCTGTAGACATTCCTTCACTGTCTGATCTGTAGATTCAACACAATGTCACTAAACACACCAAAGTTTATGTGGACATTTTGATCCTTCAGCACAATCAAGCCCCGAGCTATGATCGGACAGTTGATTGTTTTTCAGTGATACGTGACTTTGCTGTGTCCAGACCTGGAGGGTTCAGTCACAATGATAAACATTCATTTATTAAAAACAAAAGGAATAATAATTGTCATTAAATGTATGTTTTTCATGCAATCATGACAATAAATATAAACATTACAAGAGAAACAATGTGTTTTGTTTTTCACTTTATTTCTGTGTTTAACTTGTTTTCATTTTACCCTCCTGTTTTATGTTGGTTTTTTTTTTGATAAAAATTTGGGTGTATGATACAACTTTTGTACACCTGGTGTTCGTGGTCAGAAATAACTGTAAATGAATAGCTGAGACTACGATTGGCATTTAAAACTGAATTTAGGCACATGCCCATTCAACAGATGGACACACCTCCTCTCCCAGACCCCCACATGCATCATTAAAATATTATCAGACTCATATATCAGTTTGTTCTCAGTCTCCAGTTGTTTTAATTATGATAGATTAATCTATTAAAATGCTTTACAGGAGATCTGTAATTCATGTTCATGGTTCAGCCTCCATTTGACATGAACTCTCATGTAAATCAGCATCAGATCAGTTTGCTGCTGCAGAGCAGACCTGTTGCCTCAACTTCTTCTTCTTCTCCTTCTTTGGCTGTTCCCTTTAGGGGTCGCCACAGCGAATCATCTGCCTCCATCTAACCCCATACTCTGCATCCTCTTCTCTCACACCAACTGACAACTGTCCTCTTTCACTACATCCATAAATCTCCTCTTTGTTGCCTCAACTACACAGGCTGAATAACTTGTGTCTGGTGACTCTCCAGGTGGGCAGGATACAGTCTGATGGCTCCTCTGGCAACGAGGGACGCGCTCAGCTAACCAGAAAGCCCTACTGGTATCCTGTACGGGACCGTCCCATAATGAAATCTCTTACTGAATCAATACGGGACACAGTTTGTCCCGTTTTTCTGCTCACCCTCCTCTACCTCATAAACTGTGTTTTCACAACATGAGAAATAGTAAACCAAGACTTTCACGAGACAAAGCCGAGAAATATTAAATCAGAATTTGCGGTGGAGAATATGACAGGTGTGCCACTCGGAATCACCGTTGCCATGGTTACAGAGACTCTGACGGTCATAACCACTGATAGCACGCTCACTGACACACTGACTTGACTGCTGCTTGATAAAGTTATCATAAGGTCTCTTATGGCCCGGGTGTTAAACTACAGAGCGCATGGATTCAGAGAGCCTCATGTGCACTTGATCCTGTTTTACATGTCTCAGTCATTGTGGAGCTCGTGAGACACAAAGTGATGCAGACACACCCTTCAGTTTTTAATACTTTTATCAATTATTATGTTTTATTGACTTACACAGCCTTCTGGCTCAGGTTGTACACATTTTAGGGACATGAAGTGTTCGAACGTACTCCAGGAAATGACATCACAATAAGCAACAATACCAAAGTTGGCACTGGAGGACCATTTCCACTGAAGAGTTCAAAGTGTTCACATCACCATAAGGATAATCACAGAATAAAAGGTTTAAATGTTTTTAACATAATAAAAAGCACACAGTGATCATGACATTATGTTCAGATGAGGAGCATTAAAATGAATAAAAGGTGTCTGTGTGAGTTATAGAGACACAGAGACAGAGACACAGAGACAGAGACAGATGGGTTTGTTGTGCGAGTCTTAGTCAGGCCAGCAGCTCAGGTGTGCAGCTTCTTCTCACACACCCAGTAGTGCTGTTCTTGACATATCCCACGGAACCAGGTCCTCAAGCGCCGCGAGCCTTGGTCAACATACGCACAAGCCCGAGCCTGACACCTCCAATCAATGTTCTGATAATTCCAGTTTCTACAAAACAAACAGAGTTTTGGTGATTTGGTGAAGGTGGACCGGTGCAGGACAGCTGAGGGCGGACTGTGTTTGTCTGAATATGTGTCTGTGTGTTAGCTCTGTGATGAACTGGTGACCTGTCCAGGGTGTATCCTGATTTCACTCCCTGCAATCATTCACACCCCAACGGGTTCTGTTCTGCTTACCGCACATCATTTTGAACCACTCACAGCACGTTGACCAAAAGTAATTTTTCTGGAACCCAAAAAGTTGGTTCTAAGCTAAAACTAAAAAACAGCAGGTTCTTCTTGACCTGAAATGTGACGACATCAGTAGGTGTGTCATATTGTACACATTGGACAGAGAGGATGGAGAAGCCAAGAAAAAAATTAAAGCGTGTGCAGCGGCCTCATTAAAGAGTTTTTCCTGAAGCCAGTGTATTTTTTTAAAATGTATTTTTAATTTCCTAAAATGTTTTTTAATGCTTTGCAAATGGAGTGCCACATCTTTATGCTGTGCTAAAAGTGCCTGCAGCATGACCAGCTGGGTGTTATAGTCACTAAATAACCACTGATGATGCAGTCCTTATCAGGGCTGAATCATATCGTTAGGATAAATGTCAGAGAACATATAGAAAACGACATGTAAACGTGTTGTCTTACCTTACCGGTGTGCTGCCATGTTTGTTTACCATTTAGCTCTGCTTTCCAAAGCGCGGCCGAAATCTCGCGAGAACAAGCAGCAACAGCTGGAAGGCAGAACCGGACAGTAGCCTGAAAAGTTCATTCATTTATTTTATGAAAGATTTATAGAATAATGGCTGACTTTTTGCCAGACTTCGACTTTGTGGAGGAGGAATTTGATTTTGCAGAGTTTGATGGCCGCCCTTATTTATTTGAGCCAGAATACATTGACGAAGAGCTTCGTGAAATTGAAGAACGGAGGAGGAGAGAGAGAGAGGCGCAACAGGTAGAGGATGAGAGAGGAGGAATGGCTGCTGCAAGGCTGCGTAGCTCTGGAGATTGGTGGTGTACCTGTGAATGCTGTGCCCCAGTGCCCACAGAAGAGGAATGCCTCTGTTGCAAGGAATGGGACCAGTTGCAGCCTTATTTTCAAGGTCTGGATGTGACCGAGGACGAGACACCTCCACCTGGAGTAGTATCCAGCTGGGCTTTATCTAGAGCTCACCAGATATATTTCGGCCGCGCTTTGGAAAGCAGAGCTAGATGGTAAACAAACATGGCAGCACACCGGTAAGGTAAGACAACACGTTTACATGTCGTTTTCTATATGTTCTCTGATATTTATCCTAACGATATGAGGCGGTCTTTGTGGAAAAAAAGCTTGTTTAGTGGACTAACTTTGCACTTGAAGGTTGCCCGTTCACTTACGTTTTAACAGGTCTGACGCTACTATGCGCCCCGGCTGTATCTAGGCTAACGGCTAACATGCTAACTATTATTTTTATGTCACTAGTCACTTGAAACAAATTTAGGACGATAGGAGACAGGTTGAAATAAACCGAAATTTCCCTTTAACACCAGGTATAAACAGGCTCATGTTTACGTAACATCTGTGGGTGTGTGACAGACAAATTCACTGTATGTAGTTTCCATATTTTGTCATTATATCAATTTTATCTATGGAATTGTTCCCTATGGAGAAAAGTGCTCTAAAGTTATGAATGGTCCAGAGTGCGCTCTGGCACTCAGAGTGTGTATTCACAAACACACCTGACTGTAGAACAATAAAGTTCATGTAACATTGTGTTGCTTTCACTTCACAGGAGAGGACAGAGACACAGGGGGCGGGGCACCAAGGCCATGGGGGCCAATGGGCAATGCGTGTAACTGCTGTTTTAATATAAGTTCAGTCGCAAAATTTCACTGTGTAATTTGGACATACTTGACAACATAATATGATGACATCAGTGTGATGAAACTTTACACAGCTGTTAATCAGGATCATCATTATGTTCTTAAACATTCAAAAAGCCTTACACAAAAGACAGTGCGCCTCCATCCACCCATGTCCACGTCCATGAGTTGGTGCATGGATCTTTGTAACCACTCAAACCCATCCACACTTTGGCAGCTTGTCCAAAACTACGCACAGTCCTCTGTTGGGAAGGAAGTTAAGTTAAAACACTTAATTCATTATGCTTACTCAGGTCAACCCAACACGGACTCACTCTTAAGTCATCAAAATCCGGCGCTTGGTCAATGACTTCCAGCGTGAGACGCAGACAAAGAAAGCTGTCCTTTCACGTCGGCATCATACGTGGCTGGTTGCCCTTATTGTTTAATGGCACCCGACAATGTCAGGGGAAACACAGCAGGACAACAATGAAAGTTAAGGTGGCAGAAGTCGGGGTAGGGCCGGTGGGAGGGGTGATGGATGGGTCCAACAACCACTGACTTTCATCTGGGAGGTCAGTGTTAGCTTAATGTAACACTGTAAAGCCAAACCCTGTTCTTTCTTCCTAAATGTAACCACGTTTGTTGTTTAAGGAAAGAAAATGTCAATTGGCGATGTTGTACCGACGTAGTGCTTTTATTTTGAAAGAGACTGTATCAAACTGTACATTTCCTGTGAAAACAGAAGTGTATTTTGAAAACAGACAATGCATGTAACAGGCTGAAGTTGACACGGCGTCCCAGAACGTCAACAACTAATGCTCAAAGGGATGTAATTTGTCAACATGGAAAGTCCATGACCAAACGTGGACATGTGACGAGGTCGCAGTGAGAACGTGTTGGTCAACCACGAGCCAACTGGCTGCAGAGTAATACACCATATCAGGTTTATACAAATACCTCCTCTGCTTCATCATTGAAGATCACCAGATGAGATCCTTGGCTTGCACAGTTTTGATTGGCGTACTCCCAGGTGTTTCTCACAGAGGAATGCTGATAACATGTGGACATGTATGTTCTCCATCCCCGGGGACATCTTGGGGTATTTCGCTCTGCTCAGGGACAAGCACAGGACACTTTATTTACTGTTTATAGAAATAATCTGGGTCAGATGCTGGTTTTCATTTTTATGCCGATGACACTGTTATATACTTATGCACTTTAACTCTTGTGCAGGCCACTGAACACTTGAAAAAATGCTTTTAATGTTGTAAAAAAAATCCCTACTCTGATTGAAAGTCCTTCTTAATGCAGATAAACCAACTTTATGTTGTTTTCCAACACAAGGAACAGACCTGCCTCGGTCCACAGCTTTGAATCCACCCACTCCACTGAGTCCGAGCTGACTGATCCGTCTGCATCGTGACATTAAACACTGGTTTTTCAATTAAAATAAAAAACAACCAATGAGCATCGTGGTGGGAATCAATTAGCCAGTCAGTGCCACAGGCAGGATTAACACCATTGTCGAGTATTGTCAAGTGGTGCACCGGAACCAACGGGGAGTAATAACAACAATGGCGAGCACAAGACAGTCGCTGCTATTGAGGCTGTTCTAAATTGAAATGTCTTAAGAAAAACCACGCTGACCAATTCTAATAGTTCATTTTAAAGCCGACACTGTCTGATACCAATGACATAACGATACAATCATGCCACCACACTACGTCACATATTCACGTAATGTATAAAAGCAGAAGGATTGGCCAGTACAGGTCATGGAAAATGAGAACTGTGCAAGTTTTCCATTTGCCTTACTTGACATTACACATCATTTGATCATTCAATCAATCAATCAATTTTATTTATGAAGCCCAATATCACAAATCACAATTTGCCTCACAGGGCTTTACAGCATACGACATCCCTCTGTCCTTATGACCCTCACAGCTGATCAGGAAAAACTCCCCAAAAAAAACCCTTTAATGCGACTGTTCCGTGAGCACTCGTCTAGTATTTAATTTAATTTAATTAATTTTAATTTCATATACTTTATTAATCCCTCAGAGGAGAAATTCAATTTTTTCACTTTTTTGTCATTAACACACAGGTCCGAAAGACACACACATGCACAAACAGGACCTATACACAGGGGCGAAAATCCCATTTCATATTTGGGGGGGACAATAAACAGTAAAATTTTAGAGAATAATTCCAGGGGGGGACAGGGAAAAAAAGTTGTAGCCTGTCTTTTATACAGCATCTTTTACCGCAATTTGACACTTTAATGTTCTCTCTGTCTCCCCGTGCACAGTAGTGTGAATATTTATGCTATTAAGTAAACGGAGAAAACATGTCTCTCATTGTTTAATAGCAGCAAAACAATAAGGCTTCATTCATCAAAGACAGAAACTCGATCTCTCTCCTTCTCTCCCTCTTTTTGCTCTGGCTCAGGTTTGTGGAATGGATCCGTCGTCTCTTGATGGCTGCAGGAGCAAACCTTTTTTGTTTGTTTGTTTTCGTTTTTTTACCAGCAGTGAGATCATAACTTTAAAAATGTTTGAAAGAAAAGTAACCAAAGAAAATGTGTAATACTGAATATTTCCTTTGTTTACAAGGTATTTTGAATTTTGAAACCTGTTTTATTGACCTGTTCGTAATAAATTACTTTTTTTGGACTTTAAACATTTATCTCAGCATTGCAAGTTATTGATAATGACAGAGTCAAGACTCAAGCCAGCAGCAGCCACATGTAGAAAAGTGGATATACAGTGAATATCTATACTTATGAGAAATGGCTTAACAACTAAACATTTCCTGCAATTAAACTGGTAAACTGGTTTATAAACAGTGTGCTGTGAGATCTGCCGCTGTGCACCTCACAACCGTGTGTAATAATCGTGCGTAATGGCCGCTCCTCGTCCGTTAAACTGCACGTCTGTCATGTGTGTCTCACTGACAGGTGGAGAGCCTACAGATATTAACTACGAGCTGCTCCACCACTGACTGCTCTTGTCCTGTCCTCTCCCTCTTCTTTCTCTCCTGTCCTCTCTATCACTAAACTCTGAGCTTAATCATTAGCTTTTAGCTTAGCAGCACTCGTAATTGAGTAGGCTTTTGAACAATGCAGGAGAAATGTTGCAGACAGTTTATATTATCAGCCTGGGCCTGGGGCTTGTTGTAACAGTAAATGGGATGTGTTGTAACTTGTGTAAGTTAAACTGTGTCTGTGTGAGTGAACATCTTACCCTGTGATGCGCGATGTGGACAGTGGTTCCAGCCACACGCTGCTACTGCTGCCAAGCAGCCCCACCCGTTGGAAAGAGTGTGGGATATACCACTACTAGGAATGGGAGGGGGGAACTAAATCTTTTAAGATTGAAATAGCACATTATTGCGCTTACATTGTGCTTTCAATAAATACTACTGCATTGTTCAAAAATTATTAATTGTGTCTCAAATTATTCTAGGGGGGTACAGCTTTACTGCAGAGGGGGTCATGTCCCCCCTGCCCCCCCGGGATTTCCGCCCCTGCCTATACATGCTCAAATTGGAGACATTTATTCTCCGAACTGCTTGAGGAGCTGATGAAGATTATTGACCTTCAAACAGATTATGTATTCTCTATGTATCTTTCACCCAGGTATGTGTGGGTAATGTATGCTATAATGAATCTGTTTAAGTTTTGTTTTACTTCCTGGTATTCTATCAGTGCAAAAACACAAATGTAACTCATACTATTCAGTCAAAGTTTTAAAAGGTTATTTGATTTATAATTCAGTTGAGTTCTGGTAGATTGATCTGCTGGTGGCGCTACAGGAAAGTCAGGGGGCCAATAAAGTCAGAAGGATTCAACTCCCGTGGACCATGAATGTCTGACAAAATGTCTCATATTAAGATACTTCAGTCTGAACTGACTGATCGACATCCTTTAAAATATTGGAATTAATTAAAGTCAACTCACCCCGCACACGATCCTCTATCTTTTTCTGTAGTTCAGTGACCTTCTCATTTAACAGTTCTCGTTCTACAGTCAGGAGGCTATTATCGGCCTGTAGCTTTTCATTCTCCTTTGTCAGTTTGTCTTTAACCTGACGCAGTTGGTCTCTCTCTTCAACCAGTTGTTTTTTCTCTCGGACCAGTTGGTCTTTCTCTCGAACCAGTTGGTCTCTCTCTTCAACCAGCTGTTTTTTCTCTTGAACCAGTTGGTCTCTCTCTTCAACCAGCTGTTTTTTCTCTCGTACCACTTGGTCTCTCTCTCGAACCAGTTGGTCTCTCTCTTCAACCAGCTGTTTTTTCTCTCGAACCAGTTGGTCTCTCTCTCGGGCCAGTTGGTCTTGGACGTCGCTGTCACCGGCTGACATCATGGTGATGTTGCCAGTTGAGATGTTGTCGGACTTTTCAGAACACCCACCTAGAAAGGCAAACACACGTGAAGTTTATAAATAAATAAATAAAATAAATAAATAATCTGTCAGGAGCCGCAAAACATATTTGAGCCTTATATTTTTGTAACATAGCCTAATAAGTTTAATTCAGCCTATCAACATTACAAATAGAACTAAATGAGCATTTACTGATGTTTTACCACAAGGTGGCGACTCTGCAGGACGCTGCTCATGACTATTTGGTTTTTTAAAGGTCCAGGTAGGATTTACAGGAACATATTGACATATATACAATAATATAACAAGTTTTCTTTTGTGTACAATCACCTGAAAATAGCAGTCGTGTTTTTGTACCTTAGATGAGCTGTTTATATCTGCATGTTTCTACAGTAGCCCACAAAGGACAAACTAAACACCGGCTCTATATAGGAACATTCACATTTTTGCATCAGCCACCGTAGTTAGCTGCCCCTCCCCAACAAGAGCGTCGGAGAAACATTGATTTGTATCATGGAACTGCATCATTCAGTGTTATTATGACACAGTCTGTTTGTTTCTGAGAGGAAGAGACCTCGGTGATGATTCAGCTCCTGAACAATGAACACTGAAGGAAATTCTTACAGGGAGAAGTTTTAGCTGGTTGCGGTCTGCAATCGTCGCCACTAGACGCCACTAAACTCCTGTGATTACTCACACTGGACCTTTAAATTAACAGTGTTGGAGGTGAAAGCAAACACATCTGTCCACACCTTATTTCATTTTCTGTTTTCCTCCGACACATCCTTTTTTGGATGTTGAATACATAGTTAGCATTGCTAGCGAGACTCAAGACTGACCACTGCTACTGACACATGACACACATTTTAGTTGACAAACTGTTAAATATATATAAATAAATAAATAAAAACTATTTGGAGCAGGTTGCACCAGCTGGTCTTTACTAAGCCTGGTCCTTACTGCTAAGTCAGTCTTTGCTAACACAAGTCCTCAGAATGGGCTTTAGGGCAGTTGCACCAACCAAACTTAGGCCTAGTCTTCTGAACTACATCCAGTCTTAGTGATGCACGTTCATGTTAACGTCCAGCGACTCGGGCTGTTGCCTAGCAGCGCATGTGTCACTAGGATACATACATTCTCATTTATCATTTGCAGCAAAGTCGTGATGGAGGATCAGAGAAAAAAGGAAATTTCCCAGACATCAGATATGAAGATTAACGCAGCTGTACAGGAGAGGTGTGTCTGTGTTTGACCGACAGCACCTGGCAGGTGGAGCTCCACAAGGAACGTGACAGAGTAAAGACCACAGCAGCGTCTGAACGGACCAAAGTCACATCCACAGGTGAGTTTAGATGCTGCTGCAGCTGACCAGCTCTGGTAACCAACATTACCAGTGCACTTTCACCCGTAAATGTCTCTTTGGTCGCTCGCTCAACAGGCCGAGGTGAAGGACAAGACGTGTGTTTATTTTTGTAAGTTACCCAGATAAAAAGGAGACTTTAGAAAAAAGCTAATGTGGGTTGTTGTTCAAAGTTTATGTTTCTTGTTCATCAGGCTGCTGATTTATAGAAATGGTCGAGACTTTGACTTTACGCCTGCGCCTGAAAAGGCGTAAGATTTACTTCTAGTCTTAGCGAGAAGAATGTGGGTGAATGAGGTCGGTCTTAGAAACACTACACAAGATTAAACGATGGATTATCACGTACAACACTCATTGTCGTTCACGATCTGAGCTGACACTGTGCGACGCTGTGTTGGGCTATAATCAGGCTGATATCATGTAGTCTGAACCCGGCATAAGAGAAGTCAGGTTTCAGGGCAAGTTAAACAGTGCGTATCCTGCTTCATGTAAAACACAGCTACAGAGGCTTCTCCATCCTGACGAGGAACAGATTTCTGAAACTGAATACTTCTTGTGTTGTTCATCTTTAAATTGTGCAAACCATTGCCAGTCAGCAGCTGTATCAGATGCCTGTCTGAACATGTTGTTGTTGCTAAGGCATGACCAGAACAGCTGATTTGTAAATGGTTTGTAAGGCAGAGGACAACTGAACCTGCCCCCGTCTGGTGTGGTGACGCCAGCATTACTACACAGGAGTGGAGATGAATGTGAAAAACATCTCCGGCTGGGAAACATCTGGAGTTATTAAATGATATATATGAAATATTCTGAAATGGTTTCACTGGTCCGGCCCACTTGAAGTCAGACTGAGCTGTCTGTGGCCCCTGAACTGAGGTGAGTCTGACACTCACTCACGGGGTTAAAAGTTACAGCTGACACATTTCTGGGAGAATTTATTTAAAATGATGTTTGTAGTAACTTCTTGGTGAAATATATTAACACTCTCCTGCTTTTCAAATGGGTTTAATCAGCTGGACAGACGACTTCCCTGTCGTATATCTGTCCTGCTCCTCGGCTGGTGTTTCTAAGGTGTGATGGTGAAGCCGGGGGCCCATCAATACTCACCTGCTTGTAGTCGGAGCGAAACATTGAGAGCGGTCTGGATGATGCACAGCAGGCCAAAGCTGACTCCCACCAACCACAAGACTTTTGACCCTCCTGCAGGAAGATAAACACACACACACACACACACACACACACACACACCATAATTTCATTATTACTTTGAGGAAGTGGTTTTTGTCCCGCATCATTAGATTCAGTTAATTCCTTTTAATAAACTTCAGCTTTATGAAGCACCTTCAGTTTTCTACCTCAAACACAAATACTAACAATCACATCATATTTTAGCACGTCCTCCACAACTCTGTGATTTATGTCTGAGAATAATAACCAATAATGATGTTCAGCAGAAGAACAAAGAGGAAGTGGCTATAAATACAGATTTCTATGAAAATGACCAAAACTATCACTGACGTCACAGTTATTAGGAATAAACTAACAAACCTTACGTGTGATTATTTTTATACAGAGCATGTAAAGTCCCAAAAGCAAAACTTTTCATGAGCTGAGTGGGTGATGAGGTCGTTGCAGCTTCCAAATAAGTTCAACAGTATCTGCCCACAGACGCCATAACAGGAAATATGATGAACTCACTGTCTGTGGTTTAACTGTACTCACTGTTTGATGATCAGGATGCTGTGGTTGGTTTAAGAGTCAACTGATTTGCAGGATGACGCTATCAACTAATTGTCTTGACTGTTGCATTTACAAAATGAAAAAACAAAAATCTCCAAATAAACACGCCCTCACAAATCAAAGTTAAATGAACAGGGTTTTAAAGGACTTCATCAAACAATAAAAACCAAGATCAACCAAACACACGGCGGGTAAAGACTGTAACCCTGTGGTGTCTTCACGCTCCTCACTCACTTCAGCACACCTGCCTTCAGTTAAAGGTTCCTGAGATGCCAGGTGGTCAGGTGACGCATTAAAGAGACTCAAAAGAAACTAGGACCTGCTAGAAATGGCTCTGACAAAGGAAATGACTTGTTTGCACAGAAAGATAAAAAATGTCACCTTTCTGGACTTTATGGGTTCCGTACTTTTATTTTGCTGCATCTCATCTTTAAATTTTTACAGTGAACATTTGAAAGGAGCCACTGTTACTATAAATATAAAAGTACTGTTACCACACTGTGAAAATATTCCAGCTAAATGTACTTGAAGGGTCCAACAAACCCTGGACACCCAGGCCGTCCCGGAGCATCAACAAGGATAACTAGAGCGTAATATTTGTAATATTTTGGTCATATGTGACGAGTTGGGATGAGAACGTGTCGGTACAGATGTGGTGTATTTTAACTCCTTTATACACTGGTTGGTAGTTTAATCTGCAGCGATGCATCATGGTCCATGAGATCATCATATGTTTGTGGCGTGGCTTTCCTGTGAGAACCATGTATCTCTAAACTGTCAGAAAAACAGCTTGTTTGTGACGACGACTGTTCAGCTGATCCAGGAGGGTTTTTTATAATGGTATTTTAGCTAGTGTCCTTTTTTATGTGGTTGTTTGTTGGGGTTGCAGCCTAACATTGGAGGACAGGAACAGGATCTGTTATTGGTATGAGCCCTGCTCCTCTGGAGGTCATAACAGAGCAGAGGACTTGGAGGAAGCTCAGAGCTATCTTGTCTCAGGATGATCAGCCCCGCATAGCACTTTTGTTAGAAGTGGCAGAAGTAAGCGGCTTCTTTTGCCCAGATGCTCGACAGAAAGATTGAGGAAGTCCTTTGTTCCTGCAGCAACCAGGCTTTTTAATTTGGATTGCTGATGTCATGTATTACTGCTATACTCGTTCTTGTACACTGCACTTTAAATTGCATTTGTACTCTTTTTATTCTTTTTAATCTTTATTTTTTATTTATTTATTTTTCTGGTCATTTTGCTATTGTTGTATTGGACCACTGCACACCTAGGTGATGTTATTGTATGTGTATATTTTGTCTATGTCTTATTGTTGTACTGTATGTTGGCCATGGTGGCAATCCAGTTTCCCCTTGGGGATTATTAAAGTTAATCCAAATCCAAAAAGAGTTCATTTAGATTAAGAAGGAGGAGAACTTTCTCAACACATGAAGGAACAACTCATCATTCAGTTGATCACAAACACTCAACATGAACACATCTGGAGATACATGCTTTTCACTGGACAGGAAGGGCCATAAAGACTGTCATCTGTGAAGTAACTAACAGTCAGATGATGTAGAGCAGTAAAATATACAGTATTTACCTCTGAGATGGAGGAGAAGGAAGAAGCTGCATAAACATACTCAAGTAAAGGACGAGTACGTGTATCCGTTACAGTCGATGTACTGATTCAATTCCACCACTGAGAATGAGTAGTAACGCCCACACTGACATGTGACCTGATTTTTAAGCAAGGGAATCTCCACGCATCGTGGTACTTGATCATATCAGCATGTCATTGTTATCAGCTGATATTGTCTTTAAAATGAAATATCAGAATCGACCAACATGCCAATTTCTGTCAATATGACAAACCAATATAAATATTTTTTTTTAGGAAAAGTGAGCTGATTGGTTGCTCTGTAAAATCAGACGTAGATCAAAGCTTTGTGTTGGGTGCTCATGGAGAGCAGGAGCTCTGGTTGTTCTGTAAAATCAGATGTAGATGTATCAGATGTAAAAACAAGTTTTTAAATCTGTTTTACACATTTCATAAACCACCACAAAGTAAATCACCCCGAGAAAACAAAATATTTAGAGCTTTTCAAATTTTAAGAGAAACGTTCCTTATAAATGCAGATAAATCCAACAATGACCTAACAGACACAATGCAAACACACATACATGGTGTTCAACAGGGTGTTACAGCAGTACGCCGACACTAATGAAAATACAAATAGATAAACAAGGTAAAAGCAAACAGGTATATTCAGTCAAAGGATGTGGGGAAGAAAGTTGCATAACTTTCCATAATATTGGGATACCTATACATATATACACCTCACATATGTTTTGGATGCGTTTGTGAATAAGCCGAACGTCTCAAAGGAAGCTCGCAAACCAAAAAAATTAAATCAATTCAAATAAAGATGAAATGCTGAACTTTGGCAAAAATCTCAAGCAGCCTGTCTAAAGTAAAACTGTATAAGGTCAGAGGTCACACCAAAGAACAGGGCTGTAAAAAGAACGGAGGAGGTCGGAGGTAAATAAAATATCTAATCAGATATTCTGACCTGAGAGATGATTTCCTCTCTGCTGCTGTCTCTGTCCACTTCCATCAGCTGGTGAGTTGATATAATGTTCGATCTCCATTCTTCTGACCGTCTCGAGCCAAATGTGAGAGAGAGAGGACTGATCTGCCCTACAAATTATCTCCACAACTGTAGGTGTAAATTAATCATTTCCCCTCCCTCGCCATGATGCAATGCAACAACAACTGTGTCACCAACCACAGATCACAAAAATAAGTGTACAACTTCCTGTCACCAGAAGATATTACACACTAACAGTTTCCTCAAAAAGAAGAATACCAGTGAACCCTTCATTCAAATATTTATAAATGCATATAAATCAAATACTAAAAGAGGGGCCGTCTCTCGACTCTGTAAATCTCTCCACAGTCTAAAAGTTTCTTCAACAAAATATATAAGGGTGAGATGGGAGAAGCAAGGAGGCCTGATGTTGCTCGTTAACGCAAATATCTGATCAGCCAATCACAGCCTACCTGGGTATTGTTGCTGACCGTGTCCGTCCCTTTATGGCCGAGGCGCTCTGAATCAGAAATAAATAGAGCATCAGGTGTTGCACAGGTCAAATAAATATTGGATTGCACTGATTATTCCATATGTTTGATTTATCAACCTGATGGCTCTCAGGTAAAAACTGTTTTTGAGTATTTGTGTGTGACGTTAAGCTCCTGTATCTCTGAGCAGAGGGCAGGAGAGAGACCAGCTTGTGACCCTGGTGGGAACAGTCTTAATTTTCATGGCTCTTCAGAGGCACAGGGAGCTGCAGATATCCTCCAGAGGAGGCAGAGGGCAGCCGATGATTCTTTCTCCTTCAGTCTGTTCTTCTGAAGCAGCCTCAGGAGGTGCACTCACTGCCTTCTTCACTGCTGCAGAGGTGTTTACTGACCAGCAGAGGTCCCCAGAGATTTGCACTACAAAGAACTTGAAGGTGGAGACCGTCTCTACCCTGTCCCTGCTGATGAGGAGGGGGCAGGTTCTGCTCAGTGTTGAGAGACATGTTTGTTTTCACAGCACCACAGACAGCTGCTGGATCTCTTCTCTGTACGTCGACTCATCTCCACCGTGTGTGAGACCGACCGCAGTGATGTCATCAGCAAACTTAATGATGGTGTTGGAGTCAGAACAGAGAGCCAACAGCTGCTGAGACTGTGTCCTGCCGCCATCTTTTTTGTTCACCTAAGCAGAGCTCAGTGGGCAGAGCAGGTGTCTCATGTAGGCAGTGTCTTACTGCAGCTGTCGTGGGTTTGATTCCAGCCTGCATGTCATCCCCTCTTTCTGCCCCTTCACACTTAACACTGTCCTGCTGATTAAAGGCAAAAGCCCAAAAAATAATCTTAAAAAAAAAACAACAGCAGCAGACAACTCTGGGTTGATCTCCATCGCTGGGAAACTTGGGGCGTTTTTTTATCTCCAAGGTAACGGATACAAAAGCAAGAAGGTCAGAGTTCATGGCGTAACGTTATGAGACACCAGCATGTCTGATTGTGTATGGGTGCCGTTTGTAAAGTGGCTCACGCTGAAAATAACATCAACATTTTGCCACATTTAGCTTCAAACAATGTTTAAAAAAGTATTGTGAATTTTTTAACGTCACCTTTTACCACATTTACAGCAATATTTGTTAACTTAGAAATATATTAAATAGTTAAATCTAAATATTAAATGTGGCACCTAAATGTTAAATCTAAATATTAAATCTAAATCTAAATGTTAAATCTAAATATTAAATCTAAATATTAAATCTAAATATTAAATATAAATCTAAATGTTAAATCTAAATGCTAAATCTAAATCTAAATGTTAAATGTTAAATCTAAATGTTCTGGGTGAAACTAAATATTTAACTAATATGCAAATTCACACTGCCGGTCACTGGAAGTACCAAAATAAAAGCTCGAGATGGTCAGACTGTGTTTATAGAATCAAATAACGAATTAAAACCAACTTATCGGGGGAAATGAACACTTGAACATACATTAGCGTGATAATAACTACCTAAAATAACAAGAAACATGTTTGGAGAAATTTTATTTGACGTGTACTTTGAGTTGTTAGTGTCCCTTCGGAGGGACTAACAACCTAAGCTAAGCTAACAACCGTTAGCTTTTAGCACCGCTAGCGGTGTCTGTAATGACTCATTAACTCTAAACGGTCTGTGAAAAAAATATTTTTTTCCAGTGGATGTCTTAGTTACAACATGATTGAGCTAACTGGAGTAGTTTCATGTCGTATCCGACAACGGGAGGCTTTTAACAGATGACGTCCTGATGTTAGCTTTGCTGCTGCTGTTAGCTGTCCCTGTCAGCTGCAGCCACTGATGCTTTCTAGACATCGTAATTTCCCAAAACTGAATAAATACCACACATAGCAACACAAAACTGCTTTGCTAGCTCAATCATGTTGTAACTATGATATCCGCTGGAAAAAAATATTTTTCTGTAAATGTGGTAAAAGGTGACGTTAAAAAATTCACAATACTTTTTTAAACATTGTTTGACACTAAATGTGACAAAATGTTGATGTTATTTTCAGCGTGAGACACTTTACAAACGGCACCCCATAATTGTGTGCAGACTGAATGCAACAGCACGTATGTTTTACAGACAGCTGCAGTACTTACTTGAAGTAAAAACAAAAAGGATGTGATTCAGAACGCACCCACGGTCACCTCTGGTTCCAGAAAACCAAGATGGCGTCGGCCATAATGCCAAACTCGAGTCCACAAACCAGTGGGTGACATCACGGTGGCTACGTCCGTTATTTTATACAGTCAGTGGTTCTTTCTTTGTCAGAGAGGTGTGACGAAAAATGTGTTTTTGTTTTCTGATTTCTGACACGCTGTTAGTGCTCGAACATTTTAGAGTCAGACACATTTCTGAAACCCTGCATTAATCTGCACCAGCTTTTACTTTGAAGGTCAAGTCACAAGTCAGGACTAGGGCTGGGCGATATAACCACTATGTACGATATATCGCTATATTTTCAAGTACGATATGAATTTAGACAACACTGATTATATCGATATGAGGTCAAGTTGCATTACATAACCATACCAGTGTTCATCTCTCCTCTCTCACAGCTCCGCCCCCTCACTCACTCACTCACTCACTCGCTCACTCACTCACAGTTTCTCCATCAACACTCAGACACAGAGCTGCTCCTCTGTTTAATCTGTCTGTTCATTAGTCTACAGTGTGACGTCGGTCTGTACGCTGCACGTGCTGCGCTACGTCAGTCTGTGAGATGAATGAAATGACCGCGGATCATAGTGCATAGTGGTAGTTCTAGTCTAATGTGTGACTTAAAAACATGCAGCGACAACACAGATGTTTCATATACAGACGTATATAAGGAGGACAAAGTGTCTCTGTCTCCGTCCGTCCCTCGGCCTCTCTGCTGATGCTCTGTGCAGAATTAAGATTCAAATGTTTAAATCAGCACTAAATTCATTTGAAAGGCCGACAGATGGAAACTTCGTGTGTAACTGTGTGCCCACAAAGATTTTTAACCGTTTCAAACCTACCTGACACTTTAACAGTCCTGTTATAGTTCAGCATCCTGAGCTGCAAACCTTTAAACCTCTGTAGCTCCAGTGCTGCGTGCACAAAGTTACCGTACATTATTTTTAATTTCCATGTTGTGCAGCTGTTTATTTTCAAACAGGGAATAAAATCCTCGTCTTTGCATTTTATTTTGATCACAGTCTGTTTTTATAAAAGTGTGTGTGACATCTCAAATGTGGCTCTGACCTGCAGCTGAACACGGAGCTCATTTCATAGAGAATACTGAGATAAATATCGTGTATTGCCGCTCAGCCTGAAAATACCCAGATATGAATTCATGTCCATCTCATCAGCCCTGAGTCAGTAGTTCTTTTTGTGTTAAGTAAGTGTGACAAAAAAATGTGTTTTTGTTTTTCTAATTTCTGACAGGGACAGAAAAGTCCTGATGGTTGAAGCATCACACTGTGAGCACTCGAGGGTTTTAGAGTCAGACACATTTCTTCAATCAGAGAATAAAAAGCATCTGCAGTTATCTGCACCAGCTTTTACTCTGAAGGTTAAGTCACAAGTCAGGATCAACAAAGTCAGTGACGTTAAGTCTGAAGTCAGACCCGAGTCGATACATGTCAGTGTATGTATATATATATATGTACACACTGTTGGTTTAAACATGAAGGACTTTATAGTTGAATAATAAAAATGACATCTCAGCGAGGCCTCAGAGGCTCAACTCTTCATCTGTGTTTTATAAAAACTAAATCCAGCGTGTAAAAAGTGTTAAACCAGAATCTGTGAGTGTCTCAGTCACATGAAGGTTTCCCACTAACTCTCAGACACTGATCCCTTCATGATCAGGACTCTGTGGTGTTCCGCTCGGCTCCGTCCTCGGGCTTTAAGAGGAAAAACTCCACGCTGGTGATGTCACAAGAAAAGATCAGGTTAAACTGATTATCTTTTAATGAGTGAGACAAAACTCAACAAGTGACATGTTGTTTGTTGAAATATCAACATCACACGGAAACTGAATCACAAAATGTCCCATAAAGTTAGTTTTAAGACGAGTCAGCTGTCTGTGAGCATCACGCTCTCCTCTCTGACTTTACACATAAAGCGATTAATGAAGCGATTGAAACAGAATCATCAGTGAAAACGTTGATCATCATCACATGATCTGAGCTGTGAGAGCGGCCGTCTGTGCTCTGATGGAAATATCTTTATTAGGATCTGTTGTAATGTAATTCCAGGAATCTACAGTGATTAACAGATTACATGATGACCATCAGACACCACAGATTACTGAGAGGATGACTCCAGGGTCAGACTAACCTCTGGTGATATTTACACCGTCAGTTTGTTGTGTTTGGATCAGTTATCAGTAGGGAGGCGCCGATGCTGAAACTCAGGGCCAATACAGATGTTTTTATATAGTTTGAATCAAAAAGAAAATTAAAGCTCCAACACACCAGGAAATTCAGGTTGCGAGGTATGCTTTGCTCACTGGAGGTTTAAACCATTTAAAACTGTCTTGAAACTTTGTATTTTTTAGTTTTTAGAAGTTACATTTAGTCACTGTGAGGGACTGATATCGTGAAGAATTATTGATACTACTTCTATTATTGATTCAGTACTTTATCAATACTATCGGCTCTGCATGAAGAATGGACTTAGTAGCAGCTCTATAGCGTCATCTCTGTGTAAAAAGAGCCGATTGAGTGATGCCCCAAATCAACGAGTGGGGAGCGCGAGTGGCTTATGAAACCCTCCAACAGCAAGCCTGGAGTGATGCCAATTTACGCCCCGTCTCCACCAAACCCTTTCAGTCCAGCACCTGTGGAACCAGCAGTAAGCCTTCAGACATGGTACCTAGACCCTCAGTGTGTTCAGACAGTCCTCTTAAATGTGGGCGGGGTTGTTGTCACTCACTGCTCCGTCCAGCACTCGCTGTATTTCCTCATCAGCGGTGACACAGATGGAAGTCTGCACCTGGTTTATCGTCCACAGAACGAGGCTGCACGCCCACATTTTCACAACAAAATACAACAGGCTGCAGTGAGAGTCTCTCTCCATGGGATATTTAAAAATAGCAGCTTTGTGCATTTAGTCCTTCTCAGGCAAGCTCAGGGGTTTAGTGTTGCTGTAGCCCACAGGAAGTGAGGATTAGAATATATGACCTTCACATAATCCGCTCCAAATTAATCTATATTTTTAAAGTCATTACTAAAAGTGTGTGTCATATAAAAACTAAAGTGATGCTCAAAGTTGTCACAGTGAAATTTAAGGTGTGCTGATGGATTCACGTCATCAACTCATGCATTGAGTAACATTACAAGTTAACGTTCCACCTTAAAAGTTGCCGGCAGTCGGCCCAGTGAATGAAGTTATTTTTTTCTCTTTCATTTTATAGTTGTAGTTTACTGATGTATGAACAGAGGTTACAACAGAAACAATGAACTGAACTGAACTGAACTGAACTGAACTGAACTGAACTGCTCGGTGGAAACGGGGCTTAAATGTTACCAAACCTTAACAGTGGTGGCTCATCTTGAGTTTCTCTAGCTCGGCTAGCAATGTGCTATAACGTACACAACTGCACTTGCTTGCATTTCTTGAAAATGTTTCGCTTCTCATCCAAGATCCCTCTACAGTTCTGAGGTAACCAAGACCTGGACGACTGAGAATCTTCACCGACAGAGGATGGCAATGGGAGTCTAATAAAGAATTCAGTAGTTCCTGGACAGATGTGTTTACTTTCACTGCCAACACTGGGAAATTAAAGTTCTAAATAATCATCACCGGTACCCTGCAGAGTCGCCACCTTGTGGTCAAACATATCAATGAATTCTCATTTGGACTCAACAGGCTGTGTTACTTTTATTTTAAGGCTCAAATATGTTTTGTGGCTCCAGACAGATTTTTTTTTTTAACTTTTGGGTCAAAAATGGCTCTTGTGATAGTAAAGGTTTCTGACCCCTGATTTAACCTCTACAGTAAAGGCTTTTAATACTTCCTTCCATGTTTTCTGCATTTACGGAGGGTCTGGATCACCTTCCTGTGTATCTTGTTGTTTCCTGTTCTCCATGAGCCCCCGACACAAAGTTTTGATCCACGTTTGATTTTACAGAACAACCAGTCGTCTCTCTTTTTTCATATCGGCAGAAAAGGCATGTTGGCTGATTCTGATATTTCATTTTAAAGTCAATATCAGTTGATACTGATGATGTGCCGATATTATCGTGCATCCATATAAAACAGTTATTTTGCTCTGTTTGTTTCCTGATGGTTGTCACGCTTTTAAGATCGTGTGATTATAAGATAAGATAAGATAAGATAAGATAAGATAAGATAAGATACACCTTTATTGATCCCACAATTGAGAAATTCCAGTGTTACAGCAGTCAGAGGAAAGAGTCAGATTAAAGATTTCAATATTTAAAAACTTAAAAAACTAGGCATGCAAAAAGAGTACAAAAGATACAAGAAACAGCAATAAATAATAACAATAATAATAATGAGCAGTGGATAAAAAAAGTGAGCAATGGATTAAAGTGAATATATTTAGTGCAAGTGAATATTGAATGTGCAAATAACAACATGGGGGACAACAGAGGATGGGAGTCATTAGTCCTCAGAGATGATAGCTTGGCTGTCCTCCTCCTGTCTCCCACCACCTGCACAGAGTCCAGAGAGCATCCCAGGACAGAGCTGGCCTTCTTGATCAGCTTGTCCAGTCTCTTCCTATCTGCAGCTGAGACGCTGCTGCCCCAGCAGACCACTCCGTAAAAGATGGCTGATGCCACCACAGTGTCAAAGGAGGTCTTCAGGAGCGCCCCCTGCACTCCAAAAGCCCTGAGCCGCCTCAGCAGGTAGAGTCTGCTTTGGCCTTTCCTGTATATTCTTTGTATATTATATTCAAAGAATAACTCGAAAGCCTCAATAGAAGCTTTGAATATTAAAAAATGACACTGGACACAGCTGTGTGTGTGTGTGTGTGTGTGTGTGTGTGTGTGTGTGTGTGAATGAATTCATTGAGTGTCTGTTAATTGATTGGTCGCTCACAGAATCAAACAGCAGACGTCTGATTCACTTTCTCAGTGGTGATGTCACAGCGCGCTCCGTCCAATCAGATCGCTGATTTCAACCACAAAAAGTGTCTGGACTCTGTACGAGCAGGTCACACAGGCAGAGACTCTTTGTCATCATCATCATCATCATCATCATCACTCAGGCTGTCTGATGGGGTAAGACCTGATTTTCTGAACAATCTCTGGCTTCATCAGTTGATCAGAGAAACTTTGATGTTTCATTAATTTCTCAAGTTCAGTTTATTTGAACAGAAAATTTCATTCAGAACATTTCTCACATTTGATTTCATTATAAACTCTGAGTTTTGGAATGACGGAGGTGTCTGGAAAATTGTGTTTTTCCGTATTATTTGTAGACCCGATAATCAATCAGTTTCTTCAGGAATCGTTCTGACTGGTCATAATTTATAACTATAACAAGAAAATAAATGTTTTTTACAGGAGAAAAAAAAATCTGAAAATAATCTAAAATCAGCCTCAAAGGACAAAAGACAGTTTGAAATGTCAAAATATTGTTTCATAAAACTGAGAAGATTTGTTCAAAAACATTCATAACTATCTGTAAAATAACTAATGTATGCTGTAAAGCCCTCTGAGGCAAATTGTGATTTGTGATATTGGGCTTTATACATAAAATTGATTGATTGATTGATAATACTTTCTGCCGTCACGTATTCTAAGATCTTAGTGTTTTATGAGCTGATTTTTTCAGATTTTGACGTGTTTTTTAGTTTTTGTTTGTGCTTGTCATCAGCGGTGAGACTGCGAGGTGTTGTCCTGTCAGGGTGTGGCTTCACTCATCTCACTCTGGAAGTTTCTGTCGCTGTTACAGTTTATTAGTTGTGCAATTGAACAAATTAGCTGATAAACTCACACAGATCAATATCATGTTGATGTTTGATGATTTTGTTCCTTAAAATGTGACAAAATCTGTTTTTTAGCATCTCAGTAATAAAATAAAAAGTTTCTGGTTTTAAACATCTCTCTGATTTTAGTGTAATTCCTGATAGCTCTTCTCTCAGATTTCGACCCTGATATTTTAAATATTTCCTGTTTGATCGTTTAAAAAGCAGCATGAGACCAAACTGAACCGTCGGACTCAGAATTCATTTTCATCTGGAGTCTGTTTGTCTTCAAATGTTTTTTACAGTGTAGATTTGAATCATTTGAATTTGAAATCTGAGTTACAGTAAAATCAAACTGACAAACAGCAAGGGGGCCAACATGAGGGCTGCGAGCCCACAGAGGTCACGAGACGATTTACACAATGTGAATGCAGGTAAAACATTTATGCTACACAAGGTTAGATTTAATCTTTTATTGGTTTTGAAATGAACGATCAGAATCAGCCAACATGCTTTTTCTTATTTTGCACAATGACTGAATATCACAGACACTGAACAGTGTTTCATGTCTCCATCTGCTGGTGGGCCGTCATGATGAGAGCATGTATGTATAATATGATGTTCATTCACTACGGAAGAGACTCGATGATCACTAAGGTTAGGTGGAGGAAAAGTGGATATATTGATATCAGTTATTGATCAGATAAGTTGTTATATATCAGCATATTGAATATCAGCAAAAAAATCCAATATCCTGCATCCCTGCAACTTTCTCGTCTTGTTATTTCTAAGGCCTCTTAGAAACAGTCACTTCCTGGTGCATCTGATTATAATTTATACTTTTTATAAATATTCTGTAATTGACATATTTAACACTTTGAACAAAGGCGCTGCTGAGCAGAACCAAACGCTCCACAATGTGTTTCGATCCCACGTCATTATGAGCCAGTAATTCGTGTATAACCACATATTTTGGAAGGCTGTGATCATGTGACCAATGTGCTGATGGTACAGGAAGGAAGTGGTCACAAGTGGTCCAGTTCGGAGGTTTGCTGGTGGATGGGTCACAAAACACAGGACTTTCCCAGGATTTTCCAGGACAGTGGAACCGTGTGAATTCATCAATATATTGTTTTTCCATTGTTTTAAACACTGGGCTTCTGAATGATCCAAGAAAACACCAGGATGAGTCAGTATGATTCTAAATGACACTTTTACTTCAAATATAAATGTGTATTCATCATTTCTTATGTAACCTTAGCCTAAAAAACTCAGGACGGACTAAATGTTTGCTGAGAAACACATTTTGTTACCTTTTCAAATCTGGGATGTGTCACGTGGAGGCAGAGAGCAGCTGCTTTGATGGGATGTCCTCTGGAAATACTCTGTTCTAAACTCATCTGAAGAGCCAGGTAACAGTCTCTAAAGAAACAGACAGGAGCTTTAAACGTTTTCTACAGGTTCTTCAGTTTAGTTCAGCGACCTAACTGTGGAAAGAACAGGTTGAGAACCTCTTCAACACTGGTTCCCAACCCGAGGGTCCCGACCCCCACTAGGGGTGCTAAAGCTTCACAAGTAGGGATGCACCATCGTGGATTTTTGCAGATAAGCTGATATATAACAACTTATCTGACCAATAACTGATATCAATATACCCACATTTTCCCCACCTTTCCCTAAATGAGTCTGTCTGTCTGTACTGAGATGTTTTAATGGTGGATTATTTTCACAACAGTGACAAATAATTCTGAGACAAACACTGTCATTACCTGTCAGGTGAGGGAGACGTGATGCTGCTCTGCAGGACGCTCGATTTGTGTGTGGTTGTCTGAAGGAACGTTAAAGAGGCAGCAGCTCGACTCAGTTGTCGGGAAAAACACACTCTATTAATTGGGAATTGATGCTATGGACCAACTTTAAAGATTAAAATATGAAATTATTGATATAAACAGAAAAAAGGGCACTTATGTAGTCAGAGGGCAAAACAACAGGTGCTTGAGCGCCACCTGGAGTCTGTCTGTGCAGTTTATCAGTTCTTCTGTACATTTATTGCTCTGCATTGAATTTAATATGAAATATCTACAGTTTGTTACATAGTCAAGGTCGTCAGTTTACTCAGTGATAGATACGGGGTCCCTGAGAAAGAGAACCGGAGGAACCGACATGTTTCTGTCTCACCAGGCGACTTTTGTTTTTAAGAGTTCAGAAATCAGACAGTTTGTTAATCTGAACCTTAAAATGAAGCTCAGTCACCTTGCTCACATGTTTGTGGCTGGATATTAAACTTATCAGGTCAAAGTAAAAGTAGAAAAATATCCTGTTAATCGTGACCTCCAGGTTGGGAACTGATCACTGATTGGATCGTAACTCTCACAGTGTAAACAAACAGAGGTTGATATGATACAGTGCAGATGTTTGTGATGTTTATGTGAGCTCTGTGTTTATCTGAGAGAGAACGTTGAATCGACGACAGCAGTTGGTTGTCACGGTGATGTTTGGGGAACATAATCAGAGTCCTGTATCGATGGTAAAATGGAAGACAATGATTTTTCACGCTGGTTTGATGAACACTCGAGATCTTTGTGGAGGTTCAGCAGCTGACTGCCTCGTGCTCATCTCTCCTCTGTTTGTTGCTCTCAGACTCAGTGAAGGAGAAATGTCTCAGCGTCAACATCAGGAGGTAACTTCTTCTTCTACTCCTTTTCTTCTCCTTCTTCTGCTTCTTTTTCTTCTTCTCCTCCTTTGTCGTCTTCTCATACACAGCTCAAAAACTGAAGGGAACACTTAATGGTCACAGTGTAACAGGAAGTCAGTTAAACTTCAGGGATCAATCAAGTGATTGTGAATCAGTTTCAGCTGCTTTGGTGCAAATCAAAGTGACAACAGGTGCAATGGAGAGGCAAAAGCAAGACAAGCCCCAAAAAGGGAATGGTTTTACATGTGGTGTCCACAGACAGTTGCTCTCTCCTTATCCTTCCTGACTGATTCTTCTCTAGTTTGGTCTTCTGCTAGTGTCCAGTGGGCTCTGGGTTCCTCCTGGTGCAGTGGGCCCTGGGTTCCTCCTGGTGCAGTGGGCTCTGGGTTCCTCCTGGTGCAGTGGGCTCTGGGTTCCTCCTGGTGCAGTGGGCCCTGGGTTCCTCCTGGTGCAGTGGGCCCTGGGTTCCTCCTGGTGCAGAGGGCCCTGGGTTCCTCCTGGTGCAGAGGGCCCTGGGTTCCTCCTGGTGCAGTGGGCCCTGGGTTCCTCCTGGTGCAGTGGGCCCTGGGTTCCTCCTGGTGCAGTGGGCCCTGGGTTCCTCCTGGTGCAGAGGGCCCTGGGTTCCTCCTGGTGCAGAGGGCCCTGGGTTCCTCCTGGTGCAGGACAATGCCCGGCCTCATGTGTCCAGAGTGTGTAGGCAGTTCCTGGATGATGAAGGCATTGATGCCATTGACTGGTCCTCTAGTGCCTCTGACCTACAGTAAATCTAACTGAGCACCTATGGGACGTTATGTATCGGTGCATGTGACGCCGCCAAGTACCACCACAGACTGTCCAGGAGCTCACTGATGCCCTGATCCAGGTCTGAGATGATTGATAATTTTGGTTCTCAGTTATTTGGTTCTCAACAAATTATACAATGTACATCAGTAAATATTTTACACTTCAATCATTCATTCATCAATGTATGTGTCACTTAAGTGTTCCCTTCATATTTTTGAGCAGTGTAGTATTGCAGTAACGTTACCGTGTTTCAGACCAGACGCAGTAACGTTACCGTGTTTCAGACCAGACGCAGTAACGTTACCGTGTTTCAGACCAGACGCAGTAACGTTACTGTGTTTCAGACGAGCGCCGTGCTCAGGGTCTCCAGCCTTCCTCTGGTTCGCTCGGCGCTGCAGTCGATGACCTTTGTGTACTCAGAGGTCAAAGGTCGTTACCCTCTTCTGCGTCTGATGGGAGGAGTTGCTGAGGTTGGAATCCGCAGTGTCTCCCAAGTCGCCATGACACAAGCCACGCCCCTCCTGCAGAGTCTGGAGCCACAGAGTACGTGAAACTGCAAATACTGCTGATACTGCTGAGTATTACTGACTGACTCCTGCAGAGTACATGTAGATAAATACTGTTAATACTGCTGCAGCCTGAAGTCTGTGGAAGTGAACACTGCTGCTGATACTGATACTGTGAGTACTTCTGTCTCTGTCTGTCTCTCTGTGTCTGTCTCTGTGTCTGACTCTGTCTCTGTCTCTGTATCTGACTCTGTCTCTGTGTCTGTCTCTGTCTCTGTCTCTGTCTCTGTGTCTGTCTCTGTGTCTGTGTCTGTGTCTGTCTCTGTCTCTGTGTCTGTCTCCGTCTGTCTCTGTCTCTGTCTCTGTGTCTGTCTCTGTGTCTGTCTCTGTCTCTGTCTCTGTGTCTGTCTCTGTCTCTGTCTCTGTGTCTGTCTCCGTTTGTCTCTGTGTCTGACTCTGTCTCTGTGTCTGTCTCTGTCTCTGTCTCTGTGTCTGTCTCTGTGTCTGTCTCTGTCTCTGTCTCTGTGTCTGTCTCCGTTTGTCTCTGTGTCTGACTCTGTCTCTGTGTCTGTCTCTGTCTCTGTCTCTGTCTCTGTGTCTGTGTCTGTCTCTGTCTCTGTGTCTGTCTCCGTCTGTCTCTGTCTCTGTCTCTGTGTCTGTCTCTGTGTCTGTCTCTGTCTCTGTCTCTGTGTCTGTCTCTGTCTCTGTCTCTGTCTCTGTGTCTGTGTCTGTCTCTGTGTCTGTCTCTGTCTCTGTCTCTGTGTCTGTCTCTGTGTCTGTGTCTGTCTCTGTGTCTGTCTCTGTCTCTGTCTCTGTCTCTGTGTCTGTCTCCGTCTGTCTCTGTCTCTGTCTCTGTGTCTGTCTCTGTGTCTGTCTCTGTCTCTGTCTCTGTGTCTGTCTCTGTCTCTGTCTCTGTGTCTGTGTCTGTCTCTGTGTCTGTCTCTGTCTCTGTCTCTGTCTCTGTCTCTGTGTCTGTCTCTGTGTCTGTCTCCGTCTGTCTCTGTCTCTGTGTCTGTCTCTGTGTCTGTCTCTGTGTCTGTCTCTGTCTCTGTGTCTGTCTCTGTCTCTGTCTCTGTCTCTGTGTCTGTCTCTGTCTCTGCAGTTGAAGTTGCCAACAGTATGGCTCTGGTTGGTCTCGACCGTCTGGAGAAAAACTTCCCCATCCTGAACCAATCAACGGACGAGGTTTGTTCTCATCATCATCATCATCATCATCATCATCTCTAATATCACAGATCAGACCTGGAGCCAGTTATTGATCAAAAGGAAATTAATGACAAATAACTGAATAACCAATAATTTAATCATCGATAATTCCCCTCTTTTCTATCTGTGAGTCTGTTTGTCGTCCACAGACGAGACATTTGTCCCTCTGTTATAATAACCTATAAACTAAACGATTGATTGACGGACTAATCAATAATGATCAGAGTGAATATACATGTTGCTTCGGGGTCAGAGTGAGCAGGTGTGCAGAGCGTCCTTATTGACCAGGTGTTGTCCTCTGGTCCTCAGGTGATGGGACACCTGAAGGACGCCCTCTTCCTGACGCTGGACGACGTGCAGCTGTGGATGGTGGACGGGATGGACGGAGCTCTGGATCAGCTGGAGCGTCTGTCTGATGCCGCTCTGACGGCCATGCGGCAGCTGCAGGACACTCAGGTGGGCCGAGCCGCCACGTCAGGACTGGACGACGTCCTGAGTCGTCTGGAGGACGCCACCGCCTACTACCTGCCCCTCCCCCCCACGCTGCGTGAGTACAGGGGCATTCTGGGTAACTGTGGGTGAGGATTTGGTTTCAGCCGTCTGACTGAGCTCAGAGAGGTCTTACATGACGTCCACCAGTCTGTCCATCAGTCTGTCCTCCACCAGTCTGTCCATCAGTCTGTCCATCAGTCTGTCCTCCACCAGTCTGTCCACCAGTCTGTCCATCAGTCTGTCCATCAGTCTGTCCTCCAATCTGTCCACCAGTCTGTCCATCAGTCTGTTCCCCAGTCTGTCCTCCATCAGTCTGTCCTCCACCAGTATGTCTTCTACCAGTCCGTCTTCCATCAGTCTGTCCTCCACCAGTCTGTCCTCCAGTCTGTCCATCAGTCTGTTCCCCAGTCTGTCCTCCATCAGTCTGTCCTCCATCAGTCTGTCCTCCACCAGTATGTCTTCTACCAGTCCGTCTTCCATCAGTCTGTCCTCCACCAGTCTGTCCTCCATCAGTCTGTCTTCCACCAGCATGTCCTCCATCAGTCTGTCCTCCATCAGTCTGTCCTCCAGTCTGTCCTCCATCAGTCTGTCCTCCATCAGTCTGTCCTCCACCAGTATGTCCTCCAGCATGTCCTCCATCAGTCTGTCCTCCATCAGTCTGTCCTCCAGTCTGTCCTCCATCAGTCTGTCTTCCATCAGTCTGTCCTCCACCAGTATGTCTTCTACCAGTCCGTCTTCCATCAGTCTGTCCTCCACCAGTCTGTCCTCCACCAGTATGTCTTCTACCAGTCCGTCTTCCATCAGTCTGTCCTCCACCAGTCTGTCCTCCATCAGTCTGTCTTCCACCAGCATGTCTTCCACCAGCATGTCCTCCATCAGTCTGTCCTCCATCAGTCTGTCCTCCATCAGTCTGTCCTCCAGTCTGCTCTGCAGCAGTAAACCTGATTCACAGTTAGTTTCTGGGTGTAAGTGTCAGACTGACATCAGACGTGATCATTTAACCCTTTATGCACATCACTCATTTATGAAGGCAGATTGGGGCCATGTTAAAGAAAAAAATCTTAGATTTCAAGGACGAAGTCGTAAATCTGTGAGAATAAAATTGAAATATTACGAGATTAAACTCATAATTTGAGGGGAAAAAAGTCACAGATTGAAACTGGAAAGTTGGTAACATGGTGTAAAAAGTGAGGCGGTGTAGATCAGTGTGGATGAATGAAAAATGAAAACAATAAAGAGTTTATTTTGGGTGGTTACACATTAGGTGACACTGTAGATGCGATGATTTCACATGAAGTCCTGTTGGTAACACGTTACGTTACTGAAGCGCTGCTCTTCAGCTCCAGAATCTTCTCTGCGTTTTATTTCACAAAGAATCTGAGAAACGCTTCAGATGCGTGAAACGTCCCTGCTGTTTGTCTGTCAGGTCGGGAGTGGGAGATGAGGGTGCAGGAGTACGAGGATGAAGATGAGGACGCAGACGAGCCCAGCCTGTGGACGAGGGTGCGCAGCCTCCTGCTGAACCTCAGCCTGCAGCTTTATCACCGCATGATGAAGGTCAGAGAGCAGCTGCAGAGAGCCGTCAGGGCCATGGGAGACGCTGCAGACAAGGTATGAATAATGTTCATGAACTTAATTTATACAGCACATTTTAAACACAGTCACAAAGCGCCTTACAAAACTGAATAAAAGACAAAGCAGATAAAAAAGATAACAGAGTAAAACACGATAATAAAAAAGGTGATTTTAAATTTTTAGATTTTAAAGATGAGGCTGAGTCTGCAGCTCTGATCTCCTCAGACACGTCACTCCATAGTCGAGGAGCTGTGACTGCAGGAGCTGTCAAACCTGTGCTTTAATCCAGACGTCGAAACAACAAGAACAGATTCATGTGAGGATCTCAGGCTGTGAGAGGGAACACAGGGCAATAAAAGATGTGTTATAAAACTTGGAGCGAGGCCTCTCAGGGCTTCGCAAGTCATCAATAAAATCTTACAGTCATTTCTGGTCACCATTGTAGGGAAGGATCACCATGATATGTCATGTTTTCTAGTCTGAGTCAAGACTCTGGCAGCAGAGTTGTGGATGAGCTGGAGGCAGGAGAGGGATTTCTCACTGGTGCCAGAGGAACTACAATAATCTATTCGACTGGTTATGAATGCATGAATCAGTTTCCGTGTGTGTGTTAAAGGAATGATCTGATCCTGGAGATGTGTCTGAGACGGTGGAAGGTGGATTGAATTATTGAATTTACATATTTGTCCAAACTGACGGTTTGTTTAGAAATGACAGCGAGGTTCCTGCAGTGTGGAGTCACAGATTCGGACAGAGAACTGAGACCGTTATGTGATATGTGAACGTTCACATCAGCCTGTGATGAGGTGACAGTAAAATACGGAGTTTCAAACACGTTCAGACATATTTGTAGTTGTATGGTGTGTGTATGGTTGAGGTGGTTCGGGGGGCCTCCTGTCAGGGTTAGGGAGGTGTACCGGCACGTTCGGCTGGTGGGCGGCCCTGGAGCAGAACACGCTGTGATATTATATATCTCATCTGGTCTGGGAATGCCTCGGGTCCCTCAGGAGGAGCTGGAGAGCGTCGCTGGGGAGAAGCACGTCTGGAGTACTTTGCTGCCCCCGAGCCCTGGCTTTGGATAAGCAGATAATGATGGATGGTTTGAGACAACACGAGGGAACATGAACAGACAGAATTAAAAACTCAAAGTCTCTGAGTTCACTCATTCATTAGATTCACTCCATCCTGATGTTTCAGGCAGCTGCTTTGCAGATAACCTCCTCATCAGAGGTGATAATGATCAGCTGCTTGTTTATTTTGGGAAAACCAGTTTGGGAACTGGTCCATCAGCAGAGTGTTTATATGTTCAAGATTGAAATGATTAAAAGAAATACAACAGAAACATTTTCTGAGTAAACTTGTAGCTCAAATGGAAGTTTTAGATCAAGGACAGTGATTTAAAGACGTCTCTGATTTTAAAGGTAATTTGAGAGCGATGAGGTCAGACTCCATATATTTTGACAAACCTCTAGATCAGATGTTTATTAAAGCAGCACATCAACATTCAGTTTCCCCTCTGAATATTTCCCTCGTCACGTCTGGCCTCAGACATGTGTCTCCTCTCAGCAGCTCAGTGCAGCTTCAGCAAACTGAGATGATTATCAGCGTCGCTGTGACGCAGCCGTTTAAACTGAATTTTTCTGTCCTTTAAATCACCATGATAGAAATCTGAAAACAAACAAGTGTGTGTGTGGCGGTGGCAGCGGCTACGTGACCAGACACATGAGCGTCTTTCCGTCCTGAACACACAGATCTCATTCACTGTGATCTGATTTCACACTGAAGCTCAGAAATAAATAAGAGTTTGTTTTTATAACAGGACTCTGAGGAAATGACATAAACTGCATGAAAACACTGATTTACACAAAAATATTAAACTCAAACAGCAGCTGAAAAAAATCAATCTGTCACTGCTGTCTGACAGAAACCTTACATTTACATGATCTGTTTTTATTTTCATATAAAGTGATGTATCTGATAGGAAAGGCAGCTTTATTTATACATTACATTTCATACAGCTGTGCTTTACTGAGCGATAGGATATAAAACATAAGGAAACAGATTTACAATAAAAGAGTGAAGATATAAAAGGTTAAATTAATGACTAAATGATTTACAGTTTAAAAAATCACCATTAAAAATAGCAAACGTGCAGAACAAGAGGTGCAAAGATAAAAAGATTATTTATAATGACTTAAAATGGAGTTTATAAATAAGTTAGCAGTCATTACAGGGTGGAGGAGGCCGAGTAAGGAAGGAACGTTTTTAGCTTTAAGTTGAGGCTGTCTGACGTCATCTGGGAGGTTGTTACAGGTCTGTGCTGCTTTACGATGTTTTGTTTGAAATCTTGGGACGGTCAGTCGGCTGGACGCAGATGTCCTCAGATGTCCTCTGATGTCCACAGATGTCCTCAGATGTTCACAGGGTTCCAGAGGGTTCAAATGTCAAAAGCATGTCAGAGATATATAACATATTTGAGCGCTGAGCCATAGAGTGATTCATGCACAAGCAGCAGGATTTTGAAATCAGTTCTCTGAGTGACAGCTAGTCAGTGTAATGTTGGGTTCACACTTTATGATATCAGCCCGATAACAGCCCGACGCAGTGTTGTACGCTGTCCACTCGGATCGTGAACGACTGTTGTACGATATCCTCTATTGTCTTATCTCCTGTAGTGTGTCACAGTAGACAACAACCGACGCCACGTCTGAGACGCCTCACGACGTTCCAACAGAAAGTCTAGCATGTTTGATTTTATTTTTGTCTTCCACGATTTCTCCCGTCACAGCCGTCACTTTGACCAATAGGATCACAGAGCGATCTGCTGCCGTGGAAACTGTGCGACAACAACAGCGCAGCCTTTTAGATATTTCCTGTAGGGACGTTAGCACACAGAGTAAAAAGGAAACAGCAGAGGCACTTTATCAACCCGCTGAGTACTGCCATTAGCATCAAGCTAGCAAAGAATGTTCTTTCTTCATAATGGAGGATATAAAGGAATCAAACTCACGGATAGTGTCTGGGCCTTTACTCAGCACAGCTGCAGAGGCTACCAGCTGCATCTCAAACACACCACATTAGAAACAGGCCCTCATTTATTATTCTGTTTTTAGTTTTAATCCTGTTAAATTTAATGCATCACACCGTCATTTCAAACTCAACACTTCCTGTATCCGTTTCAAATTAAAAGCCCCTCATCATTTCAGCTGATCTAATCCCTTCATTTTCATAAGGGTTTTATTGTGAAACATTTGCAAGAACTTCCTGTAGAGGATTCAGTGACTGTCATGGCGGTACTTCAAATGTAGCTCCGCCCATCTGGTGACACTATTTACGTTACTATAGTAACAGTTCAGCTGGAACATGAAGAGACACAGTGACTAAAATAATAGTAATAATAATAACAATAATATGACGAGAATAATCCAATGACATCACACATGTTGTGAAAAACGACCAAGGATGATTGGTCATGGACCATCCTGTAGTCTGTCGTGTCTGTCGGCCAAGTCACGACACAATTTTATGACTCTGCAATCACCTGATCTGACATAGAGACTGTCAGAACAGACAAAAATGTTGTGTAGTCTGCATCCGACATAAGGATTTTAGAACAGGAGTAACGTGGTCATATTTCCAAGTTTTTGTCAGGACCCTCGCGGCAGCATTCTGAATAATACGAAGCTGCAGATCATCTTATTTTGAAGGGCCTACAAACAGAGCACTGCAGTAATCTGACTGGATATAAAGGCGTGTTTGAGCTTTTCAAGGTCTCGCTTTGACATTATTCCTCTGACCCTAGCAGTGTGTTTAAATGGTAGCAGACAGATGATTTTACGGATTTGGTGTGGCTGTGGAAATTTGGTCCAAGATGACACCAAGGTTTGGTGTGTGACTCTTAAGTCCAGCTCAGACCAAAGACTCACGACGAGACAAAACCGTTTTAGAACGTTGCAGAGAAAAGTAGCAGCCATGTGAACCTGGTGAAAGCAACATGTGTATTTGTCATCTGCATAATTATGGTAAGCTACATTATTATTCTGTATGATTTGGCCCAATGGAAGCATATGGAGATTAAACAAGAGGGGTCCCAAAATGGAACCCTGTGGGACCCCACATGTCACAGCCATCTGCTCTGACATATAGTTACCAATCGAGACAAAGAACTTCCTGTCATGAAGATGTGACCTGAGACAGTCCGACCCAGGTTTCTGGTCTCCGTAACAGGACGGTCTTCTCTCTCTAAAACAGCACTTAAATCCATCAGCACTGAAACAGAGACTCTGAGTCTGTGTTCAGGTGAATGTCAGTTATTACCTCTCTGAGTGCAGCCTCAGTAACGGGGCCGAACACCTGACTCAGAGTTATCAAAGCAACTGTTCAGCTTCACTAAGTCAGTAACTTTACTTAAGAAGTCAGAAACAGGCCGATAGTTGTTGGCTACAGTGGCATCAGCACTGCTCTTCTTCAGGAGAGGCTGCAGTTTCATTTGGAGAGGAGCCAGACTGGACGGAGACATAAACTTTATAAAATCAGCAGAGCGGCCTCTCCGCCCAGTTAAAGAGGCACACAGGAAGATAAGGAGCTCCATCCCTGATAACAGTTTCCTCTGCAGAGATCTGACTGTGTGTACGTGCTGCACCAGGCGTCTGAACACACTCACTGTGCCGCTGTGTTTATTTACCCTCTGTCATCATGAACTACTGTAACACACTCACTTGTTTTATGTTCATCTGTTTCGACCAGTGGTGGAAGAAATATTCAGATCCTGTACTGGAGTAAAAGCACTCAAGCTGGTCTGATACTCAGTGTTTGCTTAATCATTTCATTATTGCTGTTTTGACGTAAATTATTCTGTATTTTTCCGACGCTGTCGTCATCGTGGGCCTTCTGACTACAATAGCTGATGTGAAAATGTCTCTATCTAGAGCCAGTGTTTGGTTTGTCCATTCTGGGCTACTGTAGAAACATGGTGGTGCAACATGGTGACCTCTGTAGATGAGGACCTGCTCCCTGTGTAGATATAAACTGGTCATTCTAAGATGACAAAAATGCAACGAGTCTCATTTTCAGCCGATTAGACACTAAAGAAAACAGACGGATTATATTATTTCCTCCTGAATCTGACACACTGGAGCTTTGACAGACTCAAACATGTTTTAAATCATGATCACATCTTATGATAACATTATTTATAATAACATTTATCATCATAGTTAAAAACTGCGAGCTGCCGACTGAGCTTCACAATAATGAGACTGTGTGTGTGTGTGTGTGTGTGTGTGTGTGTGTGTGTGTGTGTTGGCAGCCGTCCTGGTAGCGTCCTCTCGTGTTGTTCTGGCTGTTGCTCAGAGGTCACGACCTTCTGTCCCAGTCTGACCCAGATACCTGATGAGACCCTGCAGAGTCTCTGTTCACTGAACGCAGCCAGCAGGAACCAGATTCCTCTCCTCACTGGTTTCACTGGTTTCATCACGTTTCTCTGTTTGGTTGATCAATGTTGTTTCTTCTGTCTGTGAACCTTCATCATCATCATCATCACCATCGTTATTAAGTTATCTTCTGGTGGTTTAAATCTCGAGACGACTCGTCAGATTGTCTCAAAATGTCCTGAGCCTGTTTATAATTCTGAAAAATGAACCAGGGGTTAAACCCAGTGCTCCCAGTTTAACTCTGCGAGAAACCAGTCCTCCTTGAAAGTAGACTGAGTGTTACTGACTGAGTGTTACTGACTGAGTGTTATTATGGGCCCCACAGTGCAGAAGATCCAGGTAATTTCATACTGTAGAAACAGAGCTTTTTGGCTTCACTGAGTAACTTTGATAGAAATGAACGGGGGCCACCTTCAACACTGGATCCAGGTCTCTTTATACAGTCATGGTTTTGCTACTACAAAAATTGACTTCAAAGTCCAGGGGCCCTTCCTGGGGGCCTGGGTCTATGGGGACCCTTGTACATGTACTCGCTTTTGGAGCCAGCCTCAAGTGGCCATTTGAAGAACTGCAGTTTTTGGCACTTCAGCGTTGGCTTCACTTTTAAGGCCTGGAAGTTAACACTTGGTATTTGCAAATGTAGATGACTAAAATCTCTAGATTATTTATAATGCCAGGACACATAGATAACCTGAGACATAATAAAATTAATTGTACATGCAATTAAAAAGTAGCTAATTCAACAGAAAAGAAAAATGGAAGGATTGTTCGCCTTCAGTAAAAAGCATCACAAACAAAATAAATACAGTTCATACGTACAAATGACCTGGACAATAAAAACATTTCCCATTTTAATGAGTTAAAACCAACCAGTTTCGTAAAGGTTTGTGCTTTTAATTCAAGTGTGGATTTCCTCTTTTTAAGGTTTTACTTGGTGCTGAAAGTTGATTCATTCAGTTGATGTACAGAAAATTCATCATGCATATGAAACAGAATATTTTGAGGGTCAAACATTCAATTTCCTGCATTCTGGTTCATTTTTATGCACCAGTTTGTTTGCACCAGTTTATGCTGTGAATGTCTTAAATTTTGTAAATAATTTTATAATAATAATAATAATTTATAATAATAATAATCATGATGTTTTTCTGTAACTGAGGAGCCGTGCCGACCATCAGAGTTTGATTTGTTGGTTGTGTTTGTGTCTGAGCTCGTCACAGGTTCAGACTCTGATGCTCAGTTATTTCTCAATTTATTTTCACTGCTGGTCCTGAGAGTAGGACCCGTTCTGACTGTCCCTGAATCAGCCCCCTGCTGTCGCTGTCCTTGTTGTTGCTGTCTCTGTCCTCGTGGCGTGACTCTGGCGGCCGTCCTCACGTGTCTCAGTCCGCAGCTCTGAGCTGGTCTCAGTCCAGACCTCTTGTTCTCTGGTGTGCTGGGAAACTGTTGAAGCTGCCAGCTGGACTCCGAGAAGCTTTCAAGTCCTGTTTGGATCAGACGTCCATCAGGACAACAGAACGTTTACTGCAGATGCTGGATAGACAGACAGAGCTGACCTCTGACCTCTGACTGAGGTCACAGAGAAAGAAGAGCTGAAGGTGACGGTTCTCTTAGTGAGCTGTTCAGTTATCAGCGTCATCACGTCGTGTTTCCGTCATTTCTCCATCATGTTCTTGTTTTAGTGCAGGGCATTTTTTAATTGTGTTCCCATCACGTTTCCAGAAAGTTTACGTTATGTTTCTGTCGTGTTCCCATTTTGTTCCCATCATGTATCTGTCATGTTCCCGTTGTGTTACCATCTTGTCCCCGGCGTGTTCCTGCTATGTCTCTGTCATGTTCCCATAATATTTCGGTTGCATCCCCCTCTTGTTCCCATCATGTATCGGTCATGTTCCCCTCTTGTTCCCATCAGGCTTCAGTCAATGCCTTGTTTCCTGTGGCTGCGTCACAATAAGAGCTCATGTGTTGGTCCACTTGAAGTGTTTTATTGTGACGCAGCAGCAGGAGGAAGTGTTGTGTTAGCATTAGCAGTGTTAGCAGCAGGTTCATGAGTGAGTTGATATGATGAAGGTAATTAAGTTCTTGTGTTTGGTTTTTTGGGAGAAAAAAATGTTTTTACAGGATGTTGAGAAAATCTGGAGCCAGAAGAGTCCTGATCGAATTATTAAGATAAAAACAATGAGATTCAAGATGAACAATAATCTGGGAACTCACAGTTTCTTGTGTTTCACATGTGGTGATGTCATGATTTTCTGAGTGGATCAGGTTTTGTTGTGGGGCTTCAGAGGACCTCAGGGGTCTTCAGGGGGCCTCGGGGCCTCACTCTGGTGCTGGTTGCTGTGTCAGCTGCTGACCTCCTCTGTTCCCTGCAGGTGGGCCTGGGTGGAGTCCTGGATCTGGTTGGTGAGCTGCTGCAGTACCTGCAGCGCCTCCTGGTGGCGCTGGTGTACCGGGCAGAGGGTCTGCGGGAGCTGACAGTGGGCGGAGTCAAACATCAGGCCGTCATGTTAGCTGAGCTGCGTCCCGTGCGTCAGATCAGAGAACTGCCGGTTCAGGTCCAGCAGCTGCTCGGAGACCTGCAGGAACTCTCCAAGCTCCTCCTGCAGCTGGTGATCAACGCCACGCCGCTCTACACCATGGTGAGGCTCACGGACTCACCGTCTGAGACACACACACACACATTTCTTGGTGTAGCTGAGCAACCAGTTTCCTGTTTCCAGTCGCAGTGTGTGGACGATAAAATAATCTGAACTCGTATGTTTCAGCTGCAGCAGCCGACGGCTCAGGAGGTGGAGGACTTCCTGAACCAGGAGGACTTCTCGGCTGAGTCTTCGGCTCGTCGCAGCTCTGCTAACAGCCTCTTCCTAAAAGCTATGGATGGACGTCCTCGCCGCCGCCGCAGTCTCTACTCCCGTGCTGCCCGGAGCCCCTCTGGCCCCCAGAGCCCAGACCCCACCAACGCCCCCCGCCGCCGCTCCAGCGTGAAGGACCTTCCAGCCATAGAGCTGGACAGCCTGCAGCTCCCTTCCGAGGTCACTGCGCACCGCCGTCCATCCGCCACGGAGATGCTTCTCGCTCCGCTCAAACAGTTTGTCTCCCAGAGCCAGAAGGCGTTCGAGTACTTGAGCCCCAACACCCCCGAGAACGGCACCAGTGCCACCAACGGCACCAACGGCACCGACGACATGGAAACAGACGACTCTTAAACACCACGCTGACATCTCTGATCCAATCACCACTGCTGGTCCCACCCCCTGACCAATCACAGAATCCCGTCTCATACCCCAACGATGACACATTTCTGCCTCAGCTGATGCTGGTTTGTTCGTACACGTTCATCAACAGAGCGATCGGAAAGTTAGTTTAGATCTCTGAAAAACGAGTCGATTCATAAATCAGGTTTTATTTTATTGTAACAGAAACAGGAAAGATTTAACGACGCCTCGTCAGCTGCGGTTTGACTTTTAGTTTTCATCAAGAATTTATATATAAATTTATATTTCAGTCGACTTCATTATTATTATTATTATTATTATTATTAGCATATTTTAAATGTACAGTTTATAAAAAATGTTTATTCCATAAAATATTTACTTTAAAACTCCTCCGAAAACAAATTAGTGACAAGATGTGCTGACGTGGTTTTTCCAGTGCTTTCAGTCACATCTCATGACCTTCATCATCATTGAGTCTCACATACATCTGCTGAGGTCCACGAGACGTGACTGAAAGCTCTGGAAACAAATTGCTGTTTGACAAAGTTTATTCAAGCTCAACATGTTATTATGAAAGGCTGTTTCTCTCCTCTGGGCCACCGTACTGAGACAAAGCACGTCGGCTCAGTTTACTGTGATGAAGAGTTGTTTTTGTTGTTTAGAGATGTGATGAAGGTTTTGACAGAATAGTGAAAGGTGACAGAATGGTCCTTAATTATATTTGATCCGACCTGAATCTGATGGATATCTGAAATGTTTTTCAGGACTGAAGTTGAACTGAATTTAAATAATTTAACATAAAGTGTCTGTAACTGACTTTTAGTTCACGTCAGAAATATAAGCTCTTACATTTTCAACAAATAGAAATTCAGTCTGTCTGATTGCTTATCTAAGAAGCAGCTGTTTGTGTCACCATGTTTCCCTCCATATAAACACTAACGTGTCTCTGTCTGTATCAACATACTCTGACGTGTTTAAATAAAGCTTTGAGCTCTGCAGCTTCACTTTGTTTGTTGCAGAATTAAAAAAAGACTCAAGTTTCTTTGTTCAGCTTTTATTTAAAAACAAAAAAAAAGCACCATGAGTCATTTTCAACATCTGAAGTTTCACATCTGACCTTCGCTTGTTCTGTTTCCATCACATCAACATGTATAAATATTTATTTACACAAGCAGTGTTTGGTGAACGTCACCACGCTCAGAAAGTGAAATAATGATAATAAACTGAAACATTGTGAACCAGAAATCATTTCCACACAGACACAGGGGTTTCTGTAAACATGGTTTTTCCCTCCTCCAAATTAAACAACAACACAACTGAAGCTCTGTCAAGAGCCATGGTGCCTTTTGGGATTCAAGATGGCTGCCACCATGTTGTCCTGAGAAGTTTGGGCCTGGGACAGTCCAACTAAAATCTACACAATCCTCTTTAATATCTTAACCAGACCTCGTAACAGGGCTAACAACAATATATTTCATCTTCCTGTGACGGTATCTTAAATCAGAGACGCTGGATTTTTAACTGTTGGCTCAGTCGAAACACCAACACTGACTCCGGTCTTCAGATCCTGAGGACTTCATCACGGCTGCACAACAACATAAAGTCTTCTACCAGGAGCTTTGAAGCCAATTGTTGTGGCGGCAAAACAGTGTAATTTCACCACTTAGGGATGCTTTGCAGCCCAAAAAGACTGCTACCATTGACTGACATGGCGAAAGAGACGTCAATAACTCAGTGGAGACTTTTTTTGAGCATCACAACCGTCATAAAATGACCTGTTTCACTGTCTGGATTTGATCCATTTTAGGCTGCACTAAAAAAAAAAGTTTCTAAAAACCTTCAGCCTGGACGGAGTTTTACTAAAGGCTTGTTTTCAGTGACCTAAAACGCAGTTTGTTGGACAAAAAAACAAAACACAAAAAAAGACACAAAAAACACCCGTGACCGTGTGGACAAGGTTGAAATCATGACTCCAACAAACAAACAAACAAGAATCAATAAATAAACATTTAAACAGATTTTTATCAACAAATATGTTGAGTTAAACACAGTATAAGTTTCCAGTGACACCAGTAAAGTTTACTGGAAACATGTCTCATATCCAGTTAGCGCCCTCTAGAGGCTGCAGGGTTCATCACAGCCACAGTAGCATTATAATGTGAAGGGTTCATCCTCTGAGGAGCAGGATGAGGATTTGTTTGCTAACATGCTAACATGCTAACAGTAACAATGCTAACATGCTAAAGTGCAGCAGCTACAATGTTAACCCTGTTCACCATGTATGTTTAGCGTGTTAGTGCTTAGCTAACATTAGCTCTGTAGCAGTAAACCTAAAGTACAGGTGAGGCTGATGTGAAGGTCATTAAACACTAATATGATGACCTGATGATGGCGCTGGATGAAAGGTAAGGATCATTACATGAACACGAATGATGAATCACATGTCATCACAATCAGTCCACTGTCATCACTGTTTAGATGTTTCGGCAGTTGCCATGGTGCCAGCTTGGCTAAAAGTCTCCATGCATGTTTTTCTGTCGAGTCAGCTCGGGCCGTCTCACGTCGCTCTGAAACAAAACATTTCTACGACCTTCTTTGACCAACTTCACGTCAACACGTTCTTCCAACCTGCCTCTGTCCATCACCTCTCTGACCTCTGACCTTCCCTCATGAAGACAGGAAGTGTTCACTGTGATGTCACCGTGGGTTCTTCCATTCTCGTCTACTCGGCTCGTTTCTTTGCAAACACGGCGGACACACTCCGGACAATCCCTCGGACACCGGCCAAGCTCTTCCTCAGCGCTCGGTTCTCTCTGACAAGGTCGACCAGCTGGTGGAACACCAGCAGGACGCCGTGGTACGTCTCTGCGGCTGACACCTCGAAGAAGGCGCAGTGTTGAGACAGAGCGAGCAGCCGTCCCTCCTCACCGGAGACACTGCGATGATTGCTAAGGTCTCGTTTGTTCCCCACAATGACGACAGGGGCGGACGATAGCTTCCTGCTGCGACGGATCTGCTGCAGCTGCAGACGGACCACGTCGAAGCTGCGACGGTCGCAGATACTGTAGACCAGGATGATCCCGTCGGCCCACTGCAGCTGTTTGTCACTGATGGACGGACTCATCTCACCGTCCTGACAACCAAACAATAAATGTATCGTCAATTATGATTCAAATAAACATTTATTTTCAGTGAGAAGAGAATATTTGAGCTGCAGTTCCTCTGATGGCCACCAGATGCTGCTGTGATCAAACTGTATTGATGTGAATGAGAAAATCTCAAACTTCTCTCCACAAATACAAACACAGTTTTTACACAACGCGTTCAGCTCTCAGCAGATTCACTTAGCAGAGACTTTCAAAATAAATTTCCCATGAATTAGAATTTAAAGCTCGTATAACCTCTGTGTGTGTGAGTGTTTCTACTTGTATGTGCTACATTGTGAGGACTATGACATGTAATAACAGAGTGAGGACATTTTGGCTGTTCCTCACTTCTTCAAAAGCCTGATTGATGGTTAAGACTTGGTTTTAGGGTTCGTGTAACAGTTAGGTTCAGGGCAGGGTGAGGGGTCAGGGAGAGCATTATGTTAATGAAGGTCCTCAAAGATAAAAGTACAAGAATGTGTGTGTGTGTGTGTGTGTGTGTGTGTGTGTGTCTGTCTATCTGTTACCTGTGTGTACAGAGAGTCCAAGATGTTAAAGCAGACCTCCTGACCGTCGATCCGCTCGACTCGACTGTACACAGACTCTGAAAATAGATCGAAACATCAGATCAGCTGATTATATATTGATCATAATAATAATAATAATAACAAATACAGTCACTCTGAGGATTGATGTGGGTTCTTACCAATTTCTCCATACTCTCCGATAAATCTCCGGGTCAGAAATCTGACGGTGAGAGCTGCAGACAGACAAACGGACAGATCGTTAATATAAAGGCAGGAAACCCAGAATCAGTCTCAGGTTCGCATGATGATGATGATGATGATGATGATGCACATTTTATTTTGATAAAATGTTAAAACTTGTTTTGTCCTCAGTGTATAGGCAACACATTCTTAAACCAGAGAACATTAAGATTCAGTGTAGGCCTACAAACATGGTAAATGAAACTTAAAATGTTAAAAGAAATGTTATTAATTTTAACAGGTTTTGTCAAAGCCTCAGAGACACTGGAGAGAGAGAACTTGTTTCCCACCCCTGATCTACGCTGTGCTCAGACTCAGTGGATTATATAGTTGTACGGACACTGAAAACCTGTGGCGAGAGCACTTTGTCCTCCACACAGAAAATTAATCAGAAATCAGTAAAGAATCGGATCAATCAGCTGAATTGATAATGGCACTGTTATCAATAAAATCTTATGAATTACCATCCCTACTCTTCTGTACGCGTTACATCAGTTCTGATTCAGTTCTCCAGTTGATTTTATATTTGATATAAATGTTTTTTTTCTGTGTTTCAAACAGTTTCTACAAATTAATAACTGATAAAATCATTTAAACAACAAAATGAAAAATGCTGCTGCCTGATTTCAAATTAATTTATGAATCAACTGATCGCTTTAGAGCGAGATTCATTGACTATAGACCACAGATCCTCGTATGGAGAACAAACATAAAACAACCAGAGCAGAACACTTTTTAAAAAGCACCTAGTTTACATTTTGTCCTTCAGTTTATCTGTCTATAATAACAATATAAATTTAAACATGGGGATGTTACACAGTGTCTGGCAGGTTCTTCTTCCTCTTCTCAACAATGTTATTTCACATTCAAACAGGACATCATATCTATCCCCGGGTGTTTGTCAGTACATTAATTACAAAACTTTTTAATCTTCCCGTCAGCTCCACATTAAAATCCAGCCGACAGAAATTCTAAAACAATTAAACTAAAAACAAACAATCATCTGAAATAAATAAAAAACCTCAAAATAAAACCAGACAGTAAAAAGAGAAACAAATATCAAATTAAACATTTTCGGTATAAATTGAACCTGAAAACTGGACAGAAACTGAGTTTGGTCATTTCTGTGTTTGGAGGTAAAGTTTTCTCACCAGACTTTCCGACGCTGTGAGCTCCCAGCAGCAGGATGTTTGCTTCCACTCTCTGCTGGTTCCCCTCCATCGCCTCCACCCGACCTTTCACTTCCACCACCATCTTCGCTCCACACGGTCTGGACTACAAGTTCTGACAGGTCCCACAGCAGGTCTCCTCGCTTGGGCTCAGGTCTCCTGATTCAGGTTCAGGTTTAGGTCCTGGTCTGCTGACAGGTCTTTATATAGACCCTGGGGGCGGGGCCTCAGAGCAGACTGCAGTCAGTGATTGGTCAGTGTTGAGTCATTAGTGTTAATGAGAAGCTGGACTGAGATCACAGAGTGTGTGTGTGTGTGTGTATGTGTGTGTGTTGTTTTCACCCACACTGTTGTCCTCACAGGTTTAACTGTTTATTTCCCAGTGTACATTCAGCAGACTACATGAGCTGTACATATAATATATCCTGTGTGCTACATGTTGACAGATTTAAGTTACGTCAGAGGAAACAAATTGAGTTCATTTAAATCTGATCGTCTCCTGTTGGTCTAAAACTGAACATTAAATTTCTGTTAACTGCTGACTCGTTCACCGTCATCATCATCACTGACTGCAAACATCTGTTATGGCCAAAAACCTGTTTTGTGAGGTCACACTGACCTTTGACCTTCAACCACAAAATTCTACTCAGTTTATTTTCCCATCCACGTGGACGTTTGTGTCAAATTCAGAAAAAAATTACTTCAAGGCATTTTTGAGATATCAAATTCATCAGAATGAGACAGACAAGGTCACAGTGACTTTGACCTTTGACCTATGACCACCAAACCTAATCAATTCATGTTTGTGCCACATCTGAAGAAATTCCCTCAAAGCTGTTCTTGAGAAATTGCGTTCACGAGAATGAGATGGAAACAAGGTCATGGTGACCTTGACCTTTGATTACTAAACTCGGATCAGTTTATAGTTGAGTCCAAGTGGACGTTTGTGCCAAATCTGTAGAAATACCCTCTAGGCCTTCTTGAAAACTGGGACGGACAGGCGTCTCTTCCTAAAACAATGGCTTCAGCGTGGAGGAATAAAAAGATCTACAAATTATTGAATCCTGTTTTGATTCATGTTTTATGTTTTACTTGTCCCAATTTTTCTGGTATCGAGGTCGTAAATTAAACGTTACACTTAAAACCTCCTGAAAACGTAAAGACCTTCAGAGCTTAAAAACATTCTCATTTATCATCTGCACTGTTGAGTGGTCATGTTAAGTTTTATGATGCAACTTGGATCATAAACAATCAGAAATCCTCATGGAAGGGTCCCCAGTAGCTCAGCGGGTACAACGGGTGTCCCATGTACACAGCAAACCCCACCCCACAAACCCATGGACAATAACTCATTGAAAAAAATGCTGTTTATTATAAAACACTGAGTATAAATAAAGTTAAATACAAAAAACAGACCACAGACGTATGATAATAACTTCAGAGGTATGTGACCCACTAAAGAGGCACAGTAGTGTTTCTCCCACTGGCCCCGCCCACCAATTCCAGCTCAGCTCATTGACCTTACATTGTGATGATGTCACAGATATTTTAATCACTTTTCTCAGCTCCAGTAAACTTTTACAAAATTAAAACCACCCTGGCTCAAAAATTCAGAACATTAAGAGTCACAGTTTGACCTTGTCGGCACTTCAAGGTGTCGACTGTTTTACAGACGTCTCTTTCAAACGGCGGTCTGTGGGGAAATGAGTTTTGAGCTACAGGAGATTTTTCACAAGCAGCCGCTGAGAAGAAAATGTCTACAAAGCGGAGCTGCTTTCGTGGGGGCCTGACACAGACCAAAACAAACAAACAAACAAACAAACAAAAAAGTACGTAATTGAAACTCTGCAGCATCATGTGACAGGAAGAGGAAACGGTTTCAACATTGTTAGGTCGTGATGTCATAGTTCACTCTCAGGAGCGGTCGTCCGCCTTCGTCCTCTTGGTTCGGGATGTTTCCATCAGATCCAGAAACTCTCTCAGCCTCTTCCTCGTCTCCCTCAGTTTGGACTCGCTGCTGATCACTTCCTTCTTCTCAGTTGTGACCTTTGACCCCTTTCCCCCCCCGGTGACCTCTCGTGTGTCGGACATGTTGGAGCTGAACGCACCTCTGACTCCATCAGTGTTGCTGCTGACTGAAGGAAGAAGCTTTAAACTTGTCAACCACTGCCGCTGCAGACGGTCCTGCAGTTTGTTCAGAACGTCGTCGTCCTGGAGACACGAGAGAGACGGCTAAGTGACGGCTCAGACGACCAATCAGGGACGTGATGATTTGTAATAACTGATAACTAATACGTTTTTGTACCTGTGATGTGTCTTTGAACAGACTCCAGATGTCTGAGAGGAACTCTGCAGGTGTTTGATATGAAGGAGAACCACTTGTCAGACGCTTCGACACCAACATCACCTGAGACTGAAGACAACAACACATCATCATCATCATCATCATCATCATCATCATCAGCAGCAGCAGCAGCTTCTGTTAGAGCTCCACCTGCTGGTAAATATACTGTTACACACACAGGAAGTGTTCAGATCCTTTACTGCAGTAAAAGTACAAACAACACGCAGTAAATATTCTGTTACAAGTCAAACTCCTGCACTGAAAGTGTGTGTAAAAGTACGTCAGTATGATCAGTAGAAAATAATTAAAAAGTATAAAACTGTCCTCTGTGACTGTTACACTGTTGTATTTGATGTCATTAGATGATTCTGCCTCATGCATTAATAGAAAAACAAGATTTTATTGTTGGAGTTTTTTGAGGTGGAGCTAATTTTGAAGGGATAATTAATTTAATCTGCTGATTATTTAATAAAATTATGGATTGATTGGTTTAAAAATAGTGAGAAATGTTTGTGACAATGAGTCAGAGTCCAAAGTGACACCTTCACGTGTTTGTTTAACCTCGACATCACTGATGCATTACAGTTATTAACATTATTCAAAGGAAAAGTTTGTGAATCTGAAACCATGAAATGATTGAGAGAAAAATGACTTCAGCCGTCAAAACTGTTTCAGTTTTAATAGTTTTAATTTTCTATATACTGCTACAACCACTAAACACTTCTGTATTTTAACATTTTTGAATAAGGTGAACTGAAAACATGTACGTCAAAGTGAAATGTGGTCGATGATGTAGCAGCTGTTGTCATTTGTTTTGCTGACATGTGATTGGCTGCAGCTCCTGACACTTCGGTTTTGAAGTCTTTATTTGTTGACGGCCTCTAAACTGTTTTTCACTCACCTGTACGGTGTGGCCTATAACCTATATTCATATGTGATCTATAATCAAGTCTACTGCCAGTGATCAGCACCTCGTTATAATTCTTGGTGTGCGTTACTTTTGTGTTTTAAACATTAATTTTCTGTCAATCGATTATTTGTTTCCTGGACTTTCAATTTCAGCTGTATTTGTTTCAACTACATTTATAAGAGAACATCTGATTCTATAAACTCCTCATATATTCTTTGTTTACAAATCTGAATTTTGTAAAATAAGTAAAGCTGTCAGACAAACACAGTGAAGTGAGATGTACAAAGTGACATGAAAAGAAAATACTGATGTTTGATGTTTATAAAAAACATGTATAGAATATAATCCACATTCACAGGAGCCACAACGAGTTGTTGGTTTGAAAGCAGTGGATCAGTGCGTCTGTTACGGTCTGCTACAGATCTCACTGTGGACAAACTGACCTGAGAAAATTGAGCGCTGCCTTCGACCATCAGCTGCAGCAGCAGACTCTCACACCTCTGTGAAACACACAAAACACAGCAGCTCAAAACAATCGTCACACACAAAGGAACAAGTTACAACAGCGAAGTTTCTCTCCACATGGAACTCAATTTACACTGAATTTCACAAAAATAAAACACAACTCAAAGTCGTGTTTCCCTCTGCTCCTGATGTGTGAATATTAATATAACATTTGTTAACAGCTCGTCTCCAGTTGGTTATTCGTACCCCAAACTGCACCACCAAGCAAACAGCGTCTCAGAGCTCCTGTGATATTTACATGTATTTAAATGAGGTAATAAACAAACATTTGGCCACTTTCTATGCAAATGAGCCTCGTTACAGAAACAGTCTAAATCACAGAGATCAGTCAGCCCCTCCTGGACTTTGTTAAGATCTGAAATGCACTAAATCACAGCAGCTCTTCTGAAAAACTGCAAAGTATGTTGCAATTTTGAGCGTTTTTTCCCCACAGAATTAGAATTTGTTAGTAATGGTGGAGTGAAAGGAACTCTGATGATCATCTGTTGATGCTGCTCAACACAGCGCTGAGGGATCGTCTCCGTGAGCAGCTCTCCTCCTCCTCCTCTCCTCCTCCTCTCCTCCTGCTCTCTCTGCCCGTTACAATGAGCTAACACAACAGGAGCAGTTAATAAAACGATCTAAATTCCTGCCTGTTTTGAGGAATACCTCTGCACCTCTTCAGTCAGGACCTGTAACTTTTCTTTTTCCCTTTTTGTCTCTGCTGTTTTTCTACCTGCTGTGCTCTCGGTGCATTTATAACATTTATACTTTGTCACATTCACTACAATCAGACCCGAAAAAGGGTCAAACTGCACTCATCTGCAAAACTCTGCACTGTAACATCATCAGTGCCGTATCCTTTGTGACTCGCACCTTAAGACGGGGCAGATAACGGTTAAAAGTGATGCTAAATTCATGGTGTTGTCAGCAGCCTCAATCCATTCTTTGTGAATTCGTCCCTGTTTCTGCTTTTATCCACACAACTACTGTTACAGCTCACACAACAGGAAACACTGTGAGAGATCGACATGTGGACTCTGACCCTCTGGTCCAGCAGACTGAGACCGTAACTCTGAAGTCTCGGAGGTCTGTCACAGCTGAAGGGGTCCGAGGGGTCTGACAGGTCCTGACACAGAGAGCAGATCCACTCTGACCTGGAAGACAAAGAGGAGGGCCACATTTACACCAAGAAGGTTTAAAAAGATAGTGACTGTTGACAGACATCGACACAGGAGACACTTCTGCTTCGCTGCTTTCAGGCTCAAGTAGGCTCTGACTGATGGTTACCGTATGTGAGGTCCGACAGGTGGAATGTGACAGTCTCGGTGATATCCTCGACCGCAGGCTGTGCAGACTATTGAACCGTTGGTTGATCGACAGGCGGAGCACGTGACCATCATCAGCATCACAGGTGACTCTGGTGATGATGGCAGTATCTCAATGATGTCATCATCGTCAGACTGTAACACAGCAGAGAGGAACCATGAAGGTATAAAGAGAAGTGGATACAGCGTTGGAGGCGGGGCCCCGTTCAGTCCTGGGAGAGTTGCTCAGCAGCACATGAAGCAAAAAACGTCAGACTTCAGGTGTAAAATGACCCAGATCTTCTGCATCATGTGACACACAGAGAAAGCGCACTCGCATTTCCTTTAACCCCGCCTCCCAACCGCTCGCTCGCATGGTCAGTGACAGAATGGAGACTTGGATTATACTGCACGAGTCGTGTCAAAGTTTGTCAACGGATGTTTTGCTGTTTACTTCAGTTCATGAAGAATGTTCAGCTTTTTTGAATTCTTCTTCCACCGAGGAGGAGTGCAGGAAAATCAAAGTTTTCTTTACAAATTTAAAATAATACGCAGTGAGTAACGGCAGTGATAAACAAATGGTCACTGCAGGTGAGGTATTCCTTCAGCTTCACACCTCATCACTGCAATCACATGATCAGTGCTCAGCCAATCACTTGATACTGATTCATGGTTTCATTTTTCTGCCCTTCTTACCTTTATTTCAAAATAAGAGCGCGCTATTATTCAAGACAATCAAACCTCAAACTGCCTTCAAAGAACCAGGTTGTCTTGATGAGAATTAACAGGATTGTTTGTCACAGCATGTTAGTCTGAGTCAGTTAAAGTACGAGAACACGTTGATTCCCTGATTTGTAAAATATTGATTATGATTCAGAGGTGACCTCCTACCTGACTGTCATCGCTCATCTCTTCCAGGAAAATCTCGTCTTCAGCATCTCCGAGGACCAGACGAAAACCAGGGAGGGGGTGTCCGGGGCGGGGCAAAGATACAGGCAGCCTGTACAGAGACACTCTGGGCTGCCATTGGCTAAGACCGCAGTTCAGGTATCCAATCACTGAGCTCCCTTCTTCAGCTTCTCCGTCTGATACTTCAGGTTCAGGTTCAAGCTCAGCTTCTCCGTCTGATACTTCAGGTTCAGGTTCAAGCTCAGCTTCTCCGTCTGATACTTCAGGTTCAGGTTCAAGCTCAGCTTCTCCGTCTGATACTTCAGGTTCAGGTTCAAGCTCAGCTTCTCCGTCTGATACTTCAGGTTCAGGTTCAAGCTCAGCTTCTCCGTCTGATACTTCAGGTCCAGGTTCAGCTTTGGTCTCTAGTACTGCAGGTTCAGGTTGAGCTTCTCCGTCTGATACTTCAGGTACAAGTTCAGCGCTGGTCTCCAGTACTTGAGGTTCAGGTTCAGCTTCTCCGTCTGATACTTCAGGTTCAGGTTCAAGCTCAGCTTCTCTGTCTGATACTTCAGGTTCAGGTTCAAGCTCAGCTTCTCCGTCTGATACTTCAGGTCCAGGTTCAGCTTTGGTCTCTAGTACTGCAGGTTCAGGTTGAGCTTCTCCGTCTGATACTTCAGGTACAAGTTCAGCGCTGGTCTCCAGTACTTGCGGTTCAGGTTCAGCTTCTCCGTCTGATACTTCAGGTTCAAGTTCAGCGCTGGTCTCCAGTACTTGAGGTTCAGGTTCAGCCTTTCTGTCTGTTACTTCAGGAGCAGATTCTATATCCGACACTACAGGTGCAGATGGTTCCCTTGCAGGCGCAGGATCCCCAGACACTGTGGACGTTGGTTCGTTCTCTGCAGGTTCCTGCCGCCTCACTGCGACCTGCTGTACGCTGCGGTCACAGGCGGAGTCTGCCACCGCCCTCACTACAGGACTCTGCTGCTGGTGTTTCAGAGTAGAAGAATGAGGGCTGATATCAAGGGGGGTAAAGGGGTGTAAACATCCTGGAGGTTCTGGCACAGGTCGTTTGTCCTTGGTGAAACAGTCAGTAGCAGGGGTGAGAGGCTGGCTGGAGGACGCAGGGCTGCTGGCTGTAGGACAGTTTATATCTGTCAGAGGTTGATGCATTGATTTTGGGTCGTGGCTTGGCAGCACCGTGACACCTGGTTGGGAAGAGTTCTTGTTTCCTGTGGTGGCTGAAGGAAGTACCTGATGATTGACTGAGACGGAGCTGAATGGTCCCTTCTGCTGTTTATCCTGGGTGTTTGTGGCTGAGGTCAGACTGCGCATCGTGTAAAACTGAGGCACAACAGACGGGAGGGTGAAGCAGGACACCTGGTACAGAGCCTGAGTGTAGTTCAGCATGATGGCGGCGGACTGGTTCTGACCGGGGGCGGTCGGTTGGTTCAAAAGTTGGAGTTTGGTGCCTGGAGACGGACCTGCTGAGTGGGGGACAAGGTAGCCCACAGGCTCCAGGTTCCCTAAAGTAGAAACAGGCACTGACATTTTTGTTTGGTTCTTCTTCAGGTGAGACAATGAGAAAGGATGCTGGACATCTGGAGTAAAGGTCGGTGCAGTGATCTTAGTCACAGGAGCACTGGACTGGATGATGCTCAGGCTGGAGGAGGGAGGAGGACTCAACTGATTGGATGAGGACTTTGACAAAGCAGAGGGACAGTTAAATGGGACAGATGAGACAGATGATTCTTGAGCAGTCCTGCTTTGGGGGAGGGTGGAGGAGGAGGAGGAGGAGGACGAGGAGGAGGAGGAGGAGGACGAGGAGGAGGAGGACGAGGAGGAGGAGGCGGCGGCGGCTGCTGGAGTGTTTAGATTGGACGTCTGAGTGACGGCAAAGGGGACCCATTTTATGTCAAGTTTACCTGGAAACAGAAACGTCACGTCAGCAGCAGGAACAGCCAATAAACTGTCATCGACATTAGAGCCAATCAGAAAAATGACAAACGTGATGTCATCAGTGTTAGAAAACTGGAACACAACATTAAAATTTTTAATAAAACCTGTTAAATCAAACATTTCTTTAAATATTCAATCACTAAACACTTAACTAACTTTTTTTTAACTGAAGAGGTCGAAACTAAACTGAAGACAAAATGAAATGATATAAACACGGGGACAAACCACCACTGATATCCTAACTCACCAAAGTTCAAAATGGCCTCCAAAGACACAGAGTCGGTGATGACTGACAGAAGAGACATTGTCACAGGAGGAGACGAGTCCTGATCAGGAGGATTCTTCAGGTAAGACTGAATCTGCAGACAGGAAACACCACGAGGTCAGACTGGCTCTGTATCGCTTACACTTTTCAAACACTCACAACCTGGTTTGGTTTGGTTTGATTGGCACAGCAGGGATTTGCGTCTCTATTACAGCTGGGCTACCTGCTTCAAAGTGTGTCTTTCCCAGCCTTTCACAGTGCACTGCGCTGATTTCAATACAGCACCACCATCTTGTTACAAATGACAGAAACCCACCGAGTACAGTGCTTGTTTTTATGTTGATGTTTTGTTTTAATGATGTCTTTTATCTTCTACGCTCTGTAAGGTGACCTTGGGTGACTTGAAAGGCGCCTCCAAATAAAATGTATTATTATTATTATTATTATTATTATAGAAAAGGGTGTTTTCCATTGTGACACCTGTCAGTTTTGTCGAGAGCTGGAGGCAGGACAAAATTTGACAAAGGCAGCCCTCTTATAATTCTCTAAGCAGGAAAAAACAATCACCTACATAAGCTGCGTCTTCCGATACTTGACATTGATTGGTCTGTATTTGGGCTCTGCCATCCTCTCGTATCCTTCCAGAAAATGATTTAGACGCCATACACATGCTGCGTCTTTAACCGCCTGGAAAACCTGAGGTCAGACGCTGGGTGCTACTCTTATGCCTGCTCTGTGCCAGCTTTCAAGAGCGCAGCGGCAGGCTGCGTTTGAGGTTGCTAAGCAACTTTATCAAGCACTGTATCACAGCCTATTTACCTGAAATCCTGAGTGCAGAGCTGATCTTCTTCCAGACGTTGTTTGCTCTGACAGCTCTGCACTAAACTGAGCAACATTTCATTATTTATCATACACTCATATTTCCGAAGAACAGAAAGATATCTGTCGGCTGTGATTGGTTGTTCCTCATCACATTCCATTCAGTGTGTGCTGCTGCGTTCTAAGATAGAATTATGTTTCTCTGCGCCCTGAAAAATAGGTGCTCTATTTTAGCGTGCCTGTCGCGTGTCTATATTGGAAACAGTGAATTTGAGGTCCTTATAAAAACGCAGCATGTGTTTGGCCCCCCTAAGTGTCAGTAACCCATAAGTCCAAACCATCCAAAAATGTTTCCACGTTAGACACAAACTGAACCATGGTTCAGTTTGATCCGGACTGAAACCGCCTCTTTGGGTCTGAGGAGTTTTTACACCTGAAATTTTGGTCCTGATCAAACGAGGAGGGTGTGACGAGGCCATTAGAAATGCAATAACAAGTGTGTTTGTTACTTGCTGCTTGACTTTATTTTAAGAGATTTAATCTGAATGACATTACTTACAGATACACTGAGAGATACACTCTTCCTGCAGTGCATCATGGGTTTTTCCATGTGTGCTTGTGATCACCTTCAGCTGAAGGATTAACATGTGGGATCTTTATCCAGGAGCAAACTCTGTAGATGAAAGAGTTCCAGACATTAAACCATTGAAAGATGTACCTGATCTGTGAAGGTCTGCAGGGCCGACAGGTCGTTGGTGTTTCTGGCTTTTTCTGCAATTTCAGTCACTGACTGTTGATCCTGCTGCAGCTGCTTCATCTTTCTCATCCTCCTGACAATCAGCTCGCGCTCCGACTCAGACACCTTCTGCTCAGAAACACAAACATTAAGCACATAGAACTAGTAACCGATCGATCACTGGGGACATTAGAAATATGGCCTCTGAACTTAAAGCTGTTTTTTGTTTGTGTTGGTGTGTTTCAGGACAGATTGACTGTGAGGACATTTACATCTGAAGATACTGAGGTCCAGCTTGTTTGTTTTTGTGGGTGAATGTGTTGTTGTTTATTTTGTGCTGTTTTTCTTTGTGTCTCTTTGTTTCGTTGATGTGGGAAGTGTGTGTAGAATATATCGAGAAATCAAGAAAAAGTAAGAAAGAAACTGGTCGATCATGAATCTTATCCACTCTGTTCAGAGTTGTGACTGAGAGCAGACACAAGAGAAACGAGGGATTAAACTCACGATGTGATGACACTGAACACTGGGTAACAACTGAATAAATGAATGAGGATAATATAAAATAACACAAAATCAACAGTATGTATAAATGGATTAAAATAAGAAGTAACACTTGTTTGAGTTATTTAATTTGGTGATAGTGAGAGAGTATGTTAAATTGGGAACGCAGGGATGCGCAAAATATTTATCTAAGGAATCCTAGATTATAGATACCACGTGTATCACCAAAGTACAGGATAGCCTAATTCAAATACACACACACTATAGACTAACCTATAGTTGCAACATATAATGAAAAACAAAATGAGGAAGCACATATTCATGGAAACAAGTTGATTAAAAACCCGACTATATTTTAACTCCAAATATATTATATGGATAAAATGTATCTCACTTCCAACAGACATTTCAATTCTGTCACACAGAAACATTTGGTAAGAGAGTGGAGGGCGTGATTTCCTCGGGGCAATGTGAATGGTCAGCATGAGGCTGAGAAAAGAAGCATTGTCTCAAGACAACTAGTGGGTCGTTCATCACCGCGTTTTGCCCCAAGGCTGGATACTTTATGATGGCAAGTGACTATTTAACTCCTGCTGGCCTAAGGATGGCTGAAAGAAGGTTTTGTCCAGGCGGGGATAATACAGGCGTGAGTCCTAAACATTTGACCCTTCGGTGTTCTCTTGTTGTCTTGTTCATTGATAACACTGGTTCAAGGGAAGTCCAGAGAGGCCGTTCTCTACACAAGAGATTTGCGATGCTACGTCATGACAGCTCATTACTGCTGAGATGTGGGTGAGATTCTCCTGATGTTACAGAGCATTAGAAATGGAGGACAAACTTATTGTGGATGTCTGTGGGCACCCAGAGCTCTACCACTCAGCGTCAGTACTACAACGTCAGACAGAACACAAAAGGATTGGGCTTGGAGAAAAGTGAGTGAAGCCTTGTTGCTACCTCCTCTCTAAAACTTCACCTGAGCCTCCCTCGGCATATGGGTGAGTAGATAATGGCTGCATTTTCATTTTTGGGTGCACTATCCTTTTAAGGTGCTTGATAACTCACGAAACTTTGCACACAAATCAGAACTGGTGTGAGTTTACTGCTGATATAGGTGTCATGATTGGGTGTGAAAAAAATGGCTCAGTAGCACGCTCTATTAAATTTTGACGAAGCAGCCCGCGAAGCTGGTTTCACCTACATGTACAACACTTGGCAGGCACAAGTAAAATCTCGAGATGTACAAAAAAGTCTCTTGGAGCCATACTCAAAACCCAACAGGAAGTCAGACATTTTGGATTGAATGTGTAATTTTTGTGCATTTTTGGCCACTTCCAGGGGTCATACCTTCACAAACTCCTCACAGAGATGTAATCTGATTGCTTTCAATTTTTGACATAAAAAATGAACTCAAAGCTTGAGTTTTCATCAAACCATGTCACCTTGGCAAGGTGCTGATTTTTCCATGTTTCGCAACCAAACAGGAAGTGGCTTGTCAATTCCAGCATTCATGGACCAATCAGCCCTAGCAGCTACTACAAGTCTAGATTTGTTGGATTCCACTGCTGACACATGCTGAATCTGTTTTTCCAAAATATTCTTATAAAAAAATGATCTATGTTACCTTGACTTCTGACAAAATGTCTTCCATCCTCCTCTTCAGATGTTGAGTTATAAGGTTGTACGAACGCTGCAGCTCAGTCATCAGAAGAAAATTACTGTCAGCGATGTCCTTCAGCCTGAAACACATCAACACACACACACAGGTTTTATTTAGAGATCGATACTTGATACTAACCGTTGGTTTCACTTCACATCAACATTAACTGGCAGAGGCTTTAAATGTGCTGCAGAGAGATCATTAATCCACCACAGACAACATTCACTCAACTAAATACGTTAGTTAGAGGTTTAAAGATGACGATCTTTAGAAAAGGAAACAGATTTAACGAGAGAACCTGAACCTGAAAACAAAGATGGATGTTGTAAAAAAAGACGTGTTCAGCTTGAAAAACAAAAGCAGCTCAAACAGAAATCATTAAAGAGACCATTTGTATATCAGTTACTCAGCGCTTGGTACCTTGAATTCATGAAGAAAACTTTGGTTTTCTCTCACGCCTCATCAAGGCTTAATCAAGGCTTAATCAAGGCTTAATCAAGGTGAACAGAGAATCCAAAAAAGGTGCAAATTCGTCATGACTGAAAGTAAACACGGTCCACAATTAAAGGGAAATTTCAGTTTATTTCAACCTGTCTCCTATCGTCCTAAATTTGTTTCAAGTGACTAGTGACATAAAAATAATAGTTAGCATGTTAGCCGTTAGCCTAGATACAGCCGGGGCGCATAGTAGCGTCAGACCTGTTAAAACGTAAGTGAACGGGCAACCTTCAAGTGCAAAGTTAGTCCACTAAACAAGCTTTTTTTCCACAAAGACCGCCTCATATCGTTAGGATAAATGTCAGAGAACATATAGAAAACGACATGTAAACGTGTTGTCTTACCTTACCGGTGTGCTGCCATGTTTGTTTACCATCTAGCTCTGCTTTCCAAAGCGCGGCGAACAATGTGTAAATGTCCGCCACGGACATTAACACATTGTCACGGATAAACATGGGTAAATGCATGAAAACAAATCATCACATATCACCTCTGATAATGGTTTATTCATTTAAAAACACATTGTGCTCGTTTAGCACACTACTTCATGTAGTTTTTATCTGCTGGAGGGTCGTGTAGGGGAGCGTAGCGCAACAAAAATAGAAGAGCCGCGTAAAATAGAGAGTTGTTACGCGACAGACGGGGGTTGTCGCGCCGCTCCCGTTGCCAGTGCAGCCACTGTAATTGATTAACCGAGGGGGCAAGCTGCTACGGGACTCGCGCTGCAGACGTGTCGCGCCGCTGACGTGCCCGGTGGAGCCCGGCCGTAACTGTCTCGGACTCGGGACGGGTCGTCTTCGGTCAGGAAAATGCAGTCCGAGCCGTGCTCTAGTATGCTTACCTGTGTGTGTGCGCTTTGTGTGTGTGTGTGTGTGTGTGCGCACGCGCATTGGGGCGAAACTCCGCCATGCGCGATACAGAGGGCAGAGGAGAATTGTAAACGGCGGTGCGCCGCTGCTAGTTGCATATAGGGGAAACACTGCTCTTTTTGCTATGAGTTCTTCTGGGTCATCGTGTACAGTTGCTTTGCTTTCAGGACTCTCTCTGGCAGCCATTCTCGCCTCTAAACTTTTCTATGCTCTCACTCTCACCTGCTCAAGCGTGCCTGTGGTGTGCAGCGGTGAAATGGGTCCCCGCTGAAACACTTTCCCACCGCGCACATTCCGGACGTTGTTTGGGCTATTCACCGGTATTGCGGTATATGAAAAATTCATATCATAACGAAAATAAATACCGGTTTTCGGTACAAACCGGTATACCGCCCAGCCCTAGATTATACTGCACGAGTTTTGTGAGAGTTTGTAAAAAGATGTTTTGATGCAGTTTAGCTGTCGGTCCCTGTTTACTTCAATTCATGAAGAACGTTCGCCTTTTTGGAATCTGCTTTCACTGTGAAGGCATGTGAGAAAAATAAAGTTTTCCTTAAAAAAGTCAAGGTTACACACAATGAATTATTGATCGACAAATGGTCATTTTGTGGGTCTTCCTTTAACTGTCGTTTATTCATCATCCTATTGTTTTATTTTTCTAATCATTTAAGCAAAGTGTTTCCATGTTAGTTGCTGTTATTCAGTCACATTCATCCTCTGCACACTGTACCTGGTCTTCATGTCCAGCAGATTCCGCCTCACTGTGTCTCCCTGTGCTCTGATTGGCTGAACTAAGACATCCAGCTGCTTCCTCATGCTGTCCAGCGCTTCACTGACAAACTGATACCTGAGAGGAGGAGAGACATTGACTACGTTTACATGACACTAAATAGTTTTTGCCCTTATTCTGAAAAAGACATCACGACTCAACAGTTTGCATGGTCAATAAGAAAATGAATATTACACTAATATTCCTGTTTACATGCAGCCGTGCACGCTCTGATTAATGTGCCCTAACATGTTGTTTATCATATCAAAAAAATAATTAATTAATTTCTAAATTTTTAGGTTTATTTTTATTTTTAACCAGTGAGTTACACTGTACCTGAGTCCTGACGTTACACTACAGTCTTGCATTGCTCCTTTTCAGTTGTAAATTCACTCAATGCTTTTAATGTTTTCTTTCTTGTATTTCATTATCTGTTGGCTCTGCAGACAGACGGCTAACGTCATTAAACATGTGGAAACATGGTGCCCACTGCCCACCCTCCAGTCTCCACTGGTTAGCTAACGTTAGCCTTGGATGCTAAGACAAACTTCACCTGCAGCGCTCGAGTCTTAAACCGTAGGCTGTGAAAACTTTCTTTAAAAAGTTCTTAAAAGGTTTTACTTCAGGATTCCTGCGCAGAGCCTCTTCTGTCTTGCTTCTTCCAAATTTACCAAACAGTTTATTTTGACAGACCAAACACTTTGCCCATGTCTGTGACCTGTTGTGTTCATCCTTAGTATGGCAGCGACCCTTCAAAGGAACCCCGCCCAACTTCCTTCAAATCTCACTCCAAAGTTTTCTGAAAAGTTGAAAACTCTGCAGCTTGCTACATCGGCACTCATTTACGATTGGCGCTGTTAACACCGTCCCGGTGGAGGGATGACGTAGCTGCAGAAACACCATGGCTGACCCCGGTCTCCCCCCAGGTAGCCGCAGTGAGTAAGCACCTCATTTTGAGCCGCAAAACCTCTTCAGCATTTTTTAAATTCCATGTGACCAATAAATGATTTACTGATTGTAACAATAATCTTGTACTTGGAGTTAAACCTGTGCTCACCTGTGGTTCATGTGAGCCGTGAGCTGACAGTCTCTGCAGGTGAGCTGGAGACAGGTGAAGCAGAACAGTTTGAGCGGCTCAGACGGGTGGTGTCTGCAGAACTTGGTGGGAGGAGTTGAGACGTGTCCTGGAGACAGAAAACAGACACTGTTAACATCCTGCGACAAAAAGCCGATCAGAATAAACTGTATTGATCCTCAGAGGGAGAACAGCAGGACAGAGACACCAAGGAGGAAACAGATTAAACTGTTTTTTATTTTAAAGGTCCAGTTTGTAGGATTTAGTGGTGTCTAGCTGTGATGCTGCAGAACTAAAACTTCTTAAACGCACACAGCCCTATCTAAAGCCAGTGTTTTATTTGTCCATTCTGGGCTACTGTAGAAACAACCTGCTGGCGGTTGGTTGAGGATCTGGTGAGATCTGGTGACCGTCACTCTGCGATGAGCCGACACACAGATGTCGCACAGGGCTTCATTACATTCCACGCACCAACATCTGGCTGAGGAGGCGTCACAGCTGCTGCACTGAAGAGAAGACAGGAAGGGGTTAACAGCAGGTACTGTGCTGCAGTACAAAGTTAAGGTACGTGTACTTTACCTGAGTGTTTCCATTTAATGCTACTTTATATTTCTACTCTAAAACACTCAGGTAAATAAACTGAAGGATGAGTTACCTGCTGACTGCAACCTGCTGTCGTCTCCATGTTGAAGAGAGAAGTCCTAAAAGATAGAGAGGATTTTATTTAAGTAATTTTAATAAAAACACCTGATGAAGCAAAAATCGGTGCCTGGAATTGGGCCAGATGGCTCCCGACCTCGTCCTCACCTTCTCTTCAAATCGTCCTCTGTGTTAATTTAGTATCTTAGGTTCGGTTGACTGGTACTCAGAGAAACACTGGAGACCAATTGAATCCGGCACAGTCGAGTTTAATGTGTTCACAAGCTCCGGAGCAAGACTGAAGACTCACTTTCTGAGCTCTCCCTTTTATGCTGGTGAAGATTCGAGAGAATCTCCACCCTTTTCCTTTAGCCCTTCCTACCCGGGCCCAAACCTGTTGGTGGCAGGCCTTTTTGCCTTTGTCCAGACATGCCCGAACATGTCTTAATGGTATAATCTTTTTCCCTCAGCCTGGAAATCCCCAAACTCTCCCACCATTAGGTTTGAACTCGGGTTCACACTATTTTTTAAAAACATATGGAACTTAGGGACTATTTCTATAAGGTCCCTTGTGCCTTCATGCAATATAAAATCTTAGAGTGTGTGTGTGTGTGTCTACTATTACACTTCCAGGCAGTACATGATATGGTATGTGTGTGTGTTTTCAATATATGAATACAAACTTGTGTAAAGCTGTTTTGCCATACATGGATACATAAAAACATCATTATATGAACTTCAATCTTAATCAACTTTATTGATTAATGATTAATGATTAAATCTTACACTACACACCTCAAACATTAATCAGATCGTTGCGATAACATTTATGCGACACATGTAAATCAACAGAGAGATCTCCATCAGAGAAAACATAGTATGTTCCTCAGACTGGTGAGGACAGAGACAAACGGGGAGGTGTTGTGGCAACTGTCTCAAACGTGGGCCGTTTCTTACTGCAGTCAGCGAGACATCACCGTCACCCGCTTGACTCCAGAGACGGTCTGTCTCTGGCACAGCTTGACATGTCATAACGCCTCTGAACTGATAATGGAAACGCAAATCGGCACGGCATGGTTTGACTCGGCGCAGCGCAAAGTGACAGTGGAAAAGACCCATAAAGGATTTTCACAGTTATTCCTCTACTTTACACCGAGATCTCTGAGCCTGCTCTAACCTGATTTAAAAAAGGAGCTCAAGACGTTTTATTTTACTAGTAGTTCTGGGCCTTTTCCAAACTGCTTTTTTATATTCTAATTCACACAATTAAGACAAAACTCAAACATTTGATAAAACGTGACTTTGCGGTATTTTTCAATATATATCATTTTTAGTTTGCATGTCGACCGACGACATTCCCGCGCTGGCGCACAGGAAATGCTTCCTCACAACAAGAAGGGAGGGGGAGGAAGAGCGGAGAGTGTCATAGCAAGAGGTAGAGTGCAGGTAGAAAGAGAAAGCAGCATGGCGGAAAAGTGGCCGGGACACGGTTCAGAAGTGGATCCTACCACAAAGAAAAAGCCTGGACGTTTGGCTGAAGGTCTGTTAGCAAAGAAGGAAAGTGACCGACGGAGAAGGCAAACAAGGATTTGTATTGGCGTTGCTTTTCCTCAGTGGAGAGCCCTGAAGGAAGAAACTGGGCTGAGGGCAGACACGGATGTTGCCTTGCTGCTGTTGGATAAGTAAGTGACTTGGTTTATAATTATGAGTAGTATGTGTTGCTGTTACATGTACTGGACCTAGTACTTTATTATTTTCTTGGAAATGGTGCTATGAACGTAATGTAATGTTAGCAGCCTGGTGTTCGCCACGTTGTGTAGCATTGTGTACACGGTGTGAAGCGAGTGTTACTCTGTGTACACAGTGTGTGGCGAGTGTTACTCTGTGTACACAGTGTGTGGCGAGTAGGGATGCACCAAAATGAAAATTTGTGGCCGAAGCCGAATATTATTAAACGCTTGGCCGAATACCAAGTACCGAATATCATTGTTTAGTTTTTCATTAGTTTTTGCAGATGAACCCCCTCCAGATTAGTGTTGTCATGGTACGGTACCACTGTGCGATACCAATGAAAATATCATGGTTCTGAGTAGTATCACGATACCACAGCGAAAATGAGACAGATGTGCCTTTTGTCATTTATAAAAAGATAAATCACTTTTCTATAATACATCAATGATATTTCAATGGAATAAATTACTTATTGACTTATTCATACTTCAAAAACAGCATCAATAAGTGATTAACATAGGGGGGATCAAAATAAAATAAATAAATAACATAAAAATCAACCAGCCACCCTCCTCCCCTGACAAGTAAAGAACAGTCCCTAAAGTGCGGTGAGGTTTGTGGGCCATTACTGCCACAAACAGAGAAATGTGAACGGCTCGTTTCTCCTCTGACACGTCACATACCTGTGTTCGGCTGGCTCGGCTGTTCAGGTACTTCTGGGCAGTCATGACACCAAGAAGAGGATATTATTGGAACCGACTTCTCTGTCGCCTGGTAAGCCATCGTTACTGTCTCTGTCTGTGACCCCCGTTCAACCCACAATCGGTGGGATTCGCCTTTCATTTCTGCTGCTGGTTGAAATCTGTAGGCTGCTCGCACAGCGTGCTGAATGATTTAAGCCTATTTTGCTCGCTCAAAACTATTTTTAGTCGCAAATGCGAGTGTGGTGACAGACGGATCGCCACACTACCGACATTTTATTCCGCCCGTCACGGCACGCCGTTTGATTGCGTTATCTAAACGCCGCTATTATTCGGCCTTGCTTTTAACTTATTCCACCGAATACCGAATGTGAGGTTTTTTGCAATATTCGGCCGAATATATTCGGTTACCGAATATTCGGTGCATCCCTAGTGGCGAGTGTTACTCTGTGTACATGGAAGTGCCGCCGGCTTATTAGTTGTAATAACGCATTATCCACTGGGAGGAGACAGAAATTAAATAAAGCAGTGTAACTGTTCACTGAAACACAGACGGGCCAGATGTTCACAGCTGGACTCATGTTGCTGCTGAATGTGTTTCTAGTGTGCTTCTGCTTTGGAGACATTTTGTCTCATTCATTCATTTTCCATAATCACTTGTCCTGTTAGGGGTCGTGAGGGGGGTGGAGCCTATCCCTGCTGACACTGGGCGAGACGCGTGGTTCACCCTGAGGATGCCTGACTATCACAGATGTGAGTAATATATATATATACACACATATACATTACATATATATATATATATATATATATATATATATATATATATATATACTTTCTATTTTTAATCTTTAATTTTTTTATTTAAGTATACATTGTCACCCTCCATTTTCTGTCTGTGCGACGTGAATTTCCAAAATGTGGGATCAGTAAAGTTTATCTTATCTTAATATGTTTAAATAATTATCAAACACTTTCATTTTAAAGGAATGTCATGTCACAAATGTTTCAGTAAAGCCTGTGCCTGCGAGCTCGCAGTTACAGCAGCAGCTCCTGTAGAAGCGAAAATCGGTGCCTGGAAGTGGGCCAGATGGCTCCCGACCTCATCCTCTACTTCTCTTGCAGATCGTCCTCTGAGTTGATTTAGGATCTTAGGTTCAGTTGGCTGACACTTAGAGAAACACTGGAGTCAAATGGAATCTGGTACAATTGAGTTTAATGTGTTCACAAGCTTCAACACATACAACTCATGAGTCAGCTCCGGAGCAAGACTAAAGTTGCACTTTCTGCGCTCTCCCTTTTATGCTGGTGAAGATTCGAGAGAATCTCCACCCTTTCCCTTTAGTCCTTCCTACCTGCGTTCGAACCTATTGGTGGCAGGTCTTTTTCTTTTTAGCCCTTTTCCATCTGGTCCAAATCTATTGGTGGCAGGCCCCTTGGGCCCTTGTCCAAACATGACCTAATGGTGTAATCCCTGGGCCTGGAAATCCACAAATTCTCCCACCGTTGGGTTCGAGCCTGGTTTCACTTTATTTTTTAAAAACATATGAAACCTGCAGACTTTCTCTATACAATCCCCTGTGCTTTCATGCAATGTGAACTATTAGAGTGTGTGTCATGCAATACAAATGTTAGTGTGTGTGTGTTATTATTAAACAGTACATGGTGTGGTATATGTGTGCTCTTCAATGTGAATACATACCCTTGTGTTATGAATACATAGACTTGTATAACAGTGTTTTATCACACATAGATGCATAACAAACAGTTTTATAGGACCTTATACATAAAACATGGTTATATAACCTTTACTCTTAATCAACTTATGCAGTATAACACCTTTACCTGATTAAAGATTAAACCTTACACTACACTCCCTCTGATGTCATGACCTGTAACTGTCGTGCAGCTGAGCTGAGTTTTTGATGCTGCGGCCTCGTACCTACGACCGAATCACAGCCGTGACGATATCACAGTACAACATCACTCCCTCTCGTGTGATATTGCTTAAATATATATATATATATATATATATATATATATATATATATGTGTGTGTGTGTGTGTGGATATATATATATATGTATATACACTGCCGTGTTTGAAAATAAGGTGGATACCACCTTATTTTCAAACACGGAAGTAAATAGTGATCAACTTCCGTTTTTTTGTGCGTGACTTCTGGTCAGCCGCTTTCCCTCATGCTTTCCCTTACCGGAGCTAACGGTGCAAGCTAATTTTTTTTCAATTTTCAGTTGTTTATGTTAGTCAATCAGTTAGTTAGTTAGTCTGTGTATTTTGTATAACGTTAGATAACTGTGCCCACGTTTCCGTTATAACGGAAATTTATTCCCTCTAAACGTGAATAAATCGCACATCAATCATAAACTATGAACCAAAAAAGCACAATCTATCCCGAGTGAGACAAACTACTTGATCCCCGTCTCCAGTGTACCAGCAGAGAACCTGCAGAACCGAATCAGTGAAAAAACACACCGGGCTACACAGCCTCTCTACCTGAGCAGCTGAAGCTGTGGCTCGCACCCTCGACACACAGACACACAGACGGTGCTTCTGCATGCCAGCCACACGTGTGCGCAACTGTGAGAAATAAATATGTGAGGTGTACGCTGCTTTTCTATCTTTTTTTCCCTTTTCTTTCTTTCTTTCTGTCAGCGACATACACTCCTAACACAGGACGGGTTGTTTTAATTGACTGAGTTGATCATTAAGCCATAGTGATGCGCGGATCGGCTCTGATAGCACCTGAATCAGCATGTACGCATCAACCATCCAGCCGTTACAACATGATTGAGCTAGCAAAGCAGTTTTGTGTTGCTATGTGTGGTATTTATTCAGTTTTGGGAAATCACGATGTCTAGAAAGCATCAGTGGCTGCAGCTGACAGGGACAGCTAACGTTAACACTAGCAGCAAAGCTAACATCAGGATCGTCATCCGTTAAAAGCCTCCCGTTGTCGGATACGACATGAAACTACTCCAGTTAGCTCAATCACGTTGTAACTAAGACATCCGCTGGAGAAAATATTTTTTTCACGGGCCACTTTGTGAGTTTAGTCATCCGTTAAAAGCCTCCCGTTGTCGGATACGACATGAAACTACTCCAGTTAGCTCAATCACGTTGTAACTAAGACATCCGCTGGAGAAAATATTTTTTTCACGGGCCACTTTGTGAGTTTAGTGAGTTATTACAGACACGGCTAACGGCTAACAGCTAACGGTTAGCCCAGCTAATCTACAATAACCATGTTATTAATTACACACAGAGAAAATACTAATGTTTGTTCAGTCATTGTGTATATAGACTTTACAAACATCAGATTACTCTAAACGGTGATATAGTGACGTGAAAAATATGATATATACATATATATAGCTAAACTCAGCAAGGTAAACAACAAGGCGATTCCCATTTACACAGTGGAAAGAGTGCTGGACCGGAAGTGTCGCACAAAAAAAACGGAAGCTGGCTGCGTTCTGTTTTGCCTCCGTGTTTCCGTGAAAAATAAGGTGGATAGGTGGACGAGGTGGACGTGGATACGAGATCAGGTGTTGGGATGAATCCACAGCCCCGCCCCCTGCTGCGCGCGCACCATCGTGGGGACTTTTCCTTATGGACTTTTCAGAAGAGCTATCTCGGTGTTTACATCACCAAGGTTAAAGTGAGAAACAAGATTAAATAGCAGATCTGAGCTAATTAACTCCAACAGTGATTAAACGTTCAGCCATGACTGTCAGTAAATGTAAAGTATTTCTGATTCTGATAACACGCCACAAACCGCCACAACGTCAACGCGCCGCATTAACGTCAGATTCAACGTGTTTCTGTGCGGCAGTTTTATCACAACAGAGTTCAGACATCAGCGGAATTAACGTACAGTCCAAGTTTAGTTTTTAAAAAGTGACTGGAAAGTTCCACAGTATAAAGAAACTTAGTCTCACCGTTATGTTCCAGTGAGATCCGTGTCTTCCTCCGCCCACACGGACACAAGGTGAAGAAAACAAACGTCTCCAACAGAAACAAACTGATGACTCTCCGGTAAAGTTTTTAATTCCGTTTGTTCGGGTTTACCGGCGCTTCGTGACGTCATGTGCCCGGTACTCGTTATTAAAAAGCACCTTAGTACAGCTGGACCACCGACAGAAACACTCTGCACCGCCGCCACCGTCCGCTGTGAAGTTTATGGTGTCAAAATGGCGCCGACGACGCCGAACATCCTTCCGTTTTTCAAAATAAAACATCTAATTTCCTCTGAGTAGTGAAAACGTATTTAATCACCTTGACGAAGTAAAAAACAGTGTCTGGAGTCGGGCCAGCTGGTTTCACTCTTGGTTCGGTAGTGCTGACATACACCGACCAATATAAATATCTTGGCTTGACATTTAAAGAAGCAGTCAGTGTTTCAGCTCAGTTGGCGGGTAGAGCATTGGGATCTGTAATCAACAAAGTAAAGCACTGTGGTTATAGTGTTTTTACCTTCGGTGTTGATCTGACTTAATAAATGAGACTCTAGACAGTGCACATCATTCGAGTCAACGTTTACTTTGGTTCCTCTGTAGTACATTTAGGAGTGCAACAACAACAGTCAGAGTAGGAACATATGTGTACTAACTGCAGGAGAGTGTGTACTTCACTATATTACAGTGGTAGTTTGGGATTTGATACTTACACACAGCTTTACAATTCATGTGTGTATATCCTGTGTCAGATTATGCCTCTGGTGTTTGGGTGTTCCTTGAATATAAAAGTTGTAACACTGTGCATTATAGAGCTATTTGATCCTTTCTTGGAGTTCATAAACTTACCTCAGTTTTAGCTATTAGTGGAGATATGGGATGGAAACCTCCAAACATTAGGCATAGATGTGAAATGATTTGGTTTTGGTATAGACTTGTGAAGATGTCTGATCAAAGCTTCACTAAAAAGATATTTAATTGGGGTATCTCACATGGTCATCCTTGGGTTAAAGAGCTGAAATCCTTATTTTACTTGAATGATATGTCATTTATTTTTCAGAATAGGTTATTTTGTGATATTCAGGAGATTAGCAGTAAAATGTTCCTTACTTATAAAGAGAAATGGTCTGTTGATATTCGGTATAACCCAAAGTTGAGAACTTACTGTCTCATAAAGAACAGCTACAGCACAGAACCCTTTGTGAGGTATAATTCTAACATAAGACAAAGATCTCTTTGTGCACAGCTACGTTCAGGAACGTTACCTGTAGCTCTAGAGACTGATAGGTTTAGTAACTGTCCAGAAGAGGACAGATTTTGTTTATTGTGTGAATTAGGAGAAAGTTCATTTTTTGTTTTATTGTCCTGCTAATGAGGCTGAGAAGGGGGTATTATTACATAGAATGTCTTCCTTTTATGTTTATTTCTTTGAGTTGGATGACTATGAAAAGCTTGAGCTATGTTTCAGGAAGGGAAACTGTCATGTTGTGTTTATGCATGTAGAATTTACGTCCAGAAAGCTACGTGGAGAAACTAAAGGAATGTATACATTAGTCTGTTTTGCAGGGACAAAGAGCCTCCTGAAACTGGAGAAGGGAATGACCACTTTTGGTCAGGTGTATCTCATTATGCTATCAGAAATGAGCTAATATTATGAATATGGATGAGGATGTCTTACAGGCTTTAAAATGTGGAGTCTGTGGGGACAAACGGCAGAGTTTCTATTACTGGCTGAATCTCTCTCAGGCTACTGCAGAAGCTTGATCTGATACTGGCTTCCTGATAAAGTTCTCTTGATCCAAAACAAGTCTGTATCAGCGGAGTCTTTCTTCACCATCATTTCACCATCTTTTTGACATTGCAGTAAGAAAGGCCTGATAAACTATATGAAAAAAGGAGTGGTAAAATATTCACCAAGGAGTTCACATGATTAGCCTTTTTTTTAAATTATTATTTGCACACACATGAAACTGCATAAAATCCAAGTAGTACAAAAAGAAGACAAGAAGAGAGGAGGAAATGTGTCAGGAAGGTGAAGAAGCCACAGACGTATACAAACAGACCTCCCATGAACTTTAGGAGAAAAACAGACAATGACAAAAAACAGAGAAAAGTAGATGAAAGAACTTGTTGGGATTCACTGGACCTCAGATGATTTATCTTTGATAAGATCTAAACTGGAGGTGTGAAGGTTTTTCCTCAGGGTGTAACATCTCTAATGGTGGCTGAGACCCCATGTTCTCTGTTCTTCAAACAAAAGACAGTCTCTTGTCTCCACAGGGTGCCTCATTGTCAAACCTCAGTGAGAGATTGGCCCACAGACAAAGTTTTCAAACTTTATTGGGCACTACTGTCACAGTGACATCTGACTCTGTGATGTCACCAAGCCAACTTAGAGAGAAACTTCTTCTCTTTCTCCTGAGTCTCTGATGGGCTCTCCTGCCCCGAACTTCTGAAGAGATCAGACATCACACAGGAGGGCCTGCTACGCCCTTCCCCTGTTTTCTCACCTCTGCATGCTGACAGCAGGAGCTGCAGCTCTGCTTTCAGTGTGGGCTGCTCCCAGCAGACACTGACCCTGAAGATCAGAGCAAGTTAAGCCCCATTTCCACCGAGCAGTAACGTTCAGTTCAGTCACATTTTTTCTCTGTTCCCACACAGTAAAAGTTGTGGATGGTCCCAACAGAAGCGTTCCTTAGCGTCCCCATGTTTGGTCCCCCCTCTGTTGGGGTACCTAGCACACAGATCTGGTACTAAAAGGTGGAGCTAGAAACCCTGCAGTCTGATTGGTCAGTAGAGGACGCTCACTCTGGTTTTATGTAACCTCTGTTCATACATCAGTAAACTACAACTATAAAATGAAAGAGAAAAAAATAACTTCATTCACTGGGCCGACTGCCGGCAACTTTTAAGGTGGAACGTTAACTTGTAATGTTACTCAATGCATGAGTTGATGACGTGAATCCATCAGCACACCTTAAATTTCACTGTGACAACTTTGACCATCACTTTAGTTTTTATATGACACACACTTTTAGTAATGACTTTAAAAATATAGATGAATTTGGAGCGGATTATGTGAAGGTCATATATTCTAATCCTCACTTCCTGTGGGCTACAGCAACACTAAACCCCTGAGCTTGCCTGAGAAGGACTAAATGCACAAAGCTGCTATTTTTAAATATCCCATGGAGAGAGACTCTCACTGCAGCCTGTTGTATTTTGTTGTGAAAATGTGGGCGTGCAGCCTCGTTCTGTGGACGATAAACCAGGTGCAGACTTCCATCTGTGTCACCGCTGATGAGGAAATACAGCGAGTGCTGGACGGAGCAGTGAGTGACAACAACCCCGCCAAACGGGGCTTAAAGTGCCTAAAAAATGAGTGTGAGAAGAAACTTGAGAGATTTCTTTTCCATCTATTAACACTGGAGCATAGTCCCTATCATACCTCCTGCTACTTAATAAAATATAACTAGAAAAGCACTCAGAGATTGCAGACCTCCGCCAAGTAGGTGATATTCCCTCCCCCTCTGCATCAGATTTTGCAGCCTGCATCACAATTAGGTTATTTGCATCACTATCATTATTAGATTATATATGCCTTCACCATGGAGACACTGTGGTGCATTTATTTCGTCTTTATTTGTACCAACACAGAATATAATATGTTTTTTTGTATTTTTCACTTTCTTTTTTTCCAACACACAACAGTAATTTCAACTTTAGAATTACAACAATATTTAGCAAGTAGAACAAGACGTGCTTTCCGGCCACCAGATGGCGCTATTTTCACTGTCTCATTAGAAATTGGAATTGCTGCTGAGGCATCTGTTCCTTGTCCTATTATCCACCTTTCCTGAAAATTTCATCAAAATCCGTTCATAACTTTTTGAGTTATTTTGCAGACAAATAAACAAACAAACAGACAAACAGACCAACACCGCCCAAAACATAACCTCCTTGGCGGAGGTAATGAGTTTGGATTTTTTAACATTTAATACAAGCGCTCCTTTCTCGTCTTAATCGAAGCAGCAGTGTTGCTTTTAACTGCAATACTTTAATATTCTTCAAAGGTGGAAGTCGGCAGCACGCCATCAATCCTGCGACCATGAGGACAGTGAGGAGATGGTCGGAGGAGACTTATGAGACACTGCAGGGCTGTTTTGGGGTGACAGACTGACAGGCACTCTGTGAGCCACATGGGGAGGACATCGACGGGCTCACAGAATGCATGACAGACTACATCAGTTTCTGTGTGGACTCCACTGTCCCAGCCAGGACTGTCCATTGTTATCCAAATAACAAACCGTGGGTAACAAAGGACATCAAAGCCATCCTCAATGCAAAGAAGAGGGCCTTCAGAGCTGGTAACAGGGAGGAGGTGAGAACAATACAGGGGGAGCTGAAGATGAAGATCAGGGAGGCTAAGGAGAGATACAGGAGGAAGCTGGAGAGGAAACTCCAGCAGAACAACGTGAGAGAGGTCTGGAGTGGAATGAGGACCATCACTGGCTTCAGGACCAACAACCACAGAGGAGTTGAAGGCAGCATGGACAGGGCCAATGAACTGAATCTGTTTTTTAACAGATTTGACACTGCTGGACCTGCCCATCCCCCCCGTCTCTTCTGCTGTCTGTCTTGGTCAACCATCTCCCCCTCTGCCCTCCTCCCCCACTCCTCCCTCTCACACCTCAACACCCTCCTGCTTGACCCCCCCTCCTCCTCCTCCTCCTCACACCTCCTCCCCCCGTGGTCAGACTGACTGCTCTCTCCATCATGAGGACTACACCCCTCCCCCACGTGTCGTCACCTCCACAATGTGCTTCACTGCTGACCATGTGAGAAGACAGCTGATGAGACTCCACTCAAATAAGGCTGCAGGCCCTGATGGTGTCAGCCCCAGGGTGCTCAAAGCCTGTGCCCCCCAGCTATGTGGAGTACTTCAGCATGTCTTCAACATGAGCCTGAGTCTCCAGAGGGTCCCCGTGCTGTGGAAGACATCCTGCCTTGTTCTTGTGCCAAAGACGTCACGTCCCAGTGGCTCCAAGGACTACAGACCCGTGGCATTGACCTCCCACATCATGAAGACCCTGGAGAGACTTGTCTTGGAGCAGCTCCGGCCCATGGTCAAGCCACTTTTGGACCCCCTCCAGTTCGCCTATCAGCCCCGACTTGGAGTTGAGGACGCCATCATCTACCTGCTCAACCGCGTCTACGCCCATTTGGATAAGCCGGCGAGCACTGTGAGGGTCATGTTTTTTGACTTCTCTAGTGCGTTCAGCACCATCCGTCCAGCTCTACTGGGTGACAAGCTGACAGCAATGCAGGTGGATGCCCCCCTGGTGTCCTGGATTGTAGACTACTTGACTGGCAGACCACAGTATGTGCGCTTGCAACGCTGTGTGTCAGACAGAGTGGTCAGCAATACCGGGGCCCCGCAGGGGACTGTCCTCCCTCCCTTCCTCTTCACCCTCTACACCACGGACTTCAGCTATTGCACTGAGACCTGCCATCTTCAGAAGTTTTCTGATGACTCTGCTATAGTTGGATGTATCACCAAGGGTGATGAGGATGAGTACAGGGCTGTTGTGGATAACTTTGTCACATGGTGTGAGCAGAACCATCTGCAGCTCAACGTGGCAAAGACAAAGGAACTGGCTGTGGATCTGAGGAGGACCAAGACATCGGTGACCCCTGTTTCCATCCAGGGGGTCAGTGTGGACATTGTAGAGGACTATAAGTACCTGGGGGTACACATTGACAGTAAACTGGACTGGGTTAAGAACACTAACGCTCTCTACAGGAAGGGCCAGAGCCGTCTCTATTTTCTGAGGCGACTGAGGTCCTTCAACATCTGCCGGACTATGCTGAGGATTTTCTATGAGTCTGTGATGGCCAGTGCTATCCTCTATGCTGTTGTGTGCTGGGGCAGCAGGCTGAGGGTGGCGGACGCCAACAGACTTAACAAACTGATCCGCAAGGCCAGTGACGTTGTGGGAACGGAGTGTGACTCTCTGATGGTGGTGTCAGAGAGGAGGATGCTGTCTAAGCTACGAACTGTCTTGGACAATGTCTCACACCCACTCCACCATGTGCTGGTCAGGCACAAGAGTACTTTCAGTGGGAGACTCATACCACCAAGATGTACCACTGAGCGCCACAGGAAATCATTCCTGCCTGTGGCCATCAAACTGTACAACTCCTCCCTCTGAGTGGCCCTGAGACTTTCACACACTGCAATAACTTAATTTAACTTGTGCAATAACCCCATTCACCCTGACTGTATATATTCTGTTTGTGTAAATTTTGTTTACAATATATATATATATGTATGTATATATATGTATATATATATATATATATATATATATATAATTTACGTTTATGTTTGTTAATAATTCCTGTTTATTTAACTATATATTTGTTAATACTACGGTTTAAATTTCTTATATTTTCATGTATCTTTCCTCTCTTGCAAGGAGCACCTGTAACATAAATAATTTCCCCTCGGGGATCAATAAAGTATTTCTGATTCTGATTCTGATTCTGATTAAAGTCTTTATTCCAAAAACCGGTTTAGCATTAGTTATGATATAACGGTGTCACATCTGCTCTGCCCGGTGCAGTTTTAGGTACTTTCCACTCTACTGGTGTCGTGCATACCACAGCTGTTAACTCATCCATAGTTTTTCCTACAGCAGTATCTTTGGGCTCTAAACTGCTATTTCAAAAACAGTTTCACTTCACCAAAAGCTCTGGGCCATTTTCAAACTGCATTTTTTAAAAGAAACTTTTTTAATTATAGCTGCTGTGCAGTGATGGGTCGGGTCCGGGCATTTTTAGGCAATTCTGAGCAACAAGCAGAAGAATTAGAAGACATTTAGGAATTTAGCAACACAATCTGCCTTTTGCATCAACTGAGGCTTGAACTCACAACCTCTGAGACTAAGAATCAATTTCTATCTCACTGAGCTAATTAGTCAGTGACAATTCATGTGTAGCTTCACAAACTGACTAAGCCAGACGTGCAGGTTTAGCAGCCGTCCATGCATGGAAAAGCAGATTTCAAACCACTGTAAAAAATTCACTTATCAAAACAAAAATCTGAAAATACACATATTGCATATGTTTACAGTACCGTTTACAGTCAAACATTTTGATGCACTGTAGGCTCAATTTTTGATAAATCAAAAATCTGAGAAACATAGTTTTTGTAGGACAGTCTGAAGATGCTCTGTAGCAAGTTTGGTGTCAATTGAGCAAAAATTGTGGGAGGAGATAGGTTTAAGAAGTTTTACAGTTTTTGAAAAAAAAACAGTGATGAACTTCATAATTTTTAATAGGTTTAAATGTACAAAAGTTTCTTCAGTATTGGGGCTACAGTTTGATGAAAGTTGTGAAGTTGTAGCACGTATGGTTGATTTGTTATGAATTTTCAAAGTTTTCAACTTTAGACGCTTGCTGTAGCGCCACCATCAGGACTATTGGCTTGAGTTTACAGCTGAGGATATCTGGCATGAGACTGGACCTTTGTGTTTGGTGAGTTTTCACCCATGGGAAGTATGATTTCCTCGGAAGAAGAAAGAAGAAGAAGAAGAAGAATACGGACCCTAATAAAGACATAACTCAGGCATATGATGAAACATTTAACACAAGTGGAGGTGTCAGAGGCTGATGAGGTCAGAGATAATCAAGGTCTGTTATCACAGAAACAGGTCCAGTTCACGAGCAGTCAGTCAACACAGCAGACACATCCAAAGAGGGCGAGGCAAAGGCAGAGTCCAAAGAACAGTCCCATACTAACCAGCACGAGAGAGCTAACACGAGGAAAATAGTGGTGGAGCGCTGGCTGCAAGAGACAAAGAAGAGCTGGCACAGAAGGAAGGGAACGCCCAGCTTATATACACAGAGAACAGACACAGGTGTAGCAGGACGGGTAATCACATAGGAGGGAAACTTGACAGGATGTGGAGCCTGAAATGATACGAGATGGACATGAACAAAATAAATGTAAAATGTGTGCTTTCACTCACAATCACAAGTATGTGCAACAACAATCGACCAGGCAAACTTGAAGCTGGATTAAAGATCGGTAGGTTTTTTTTTCTCCTGTTAGTTTCTTCTCTCATCAAATGATGGATCATGAGGAGGTGCAGTGTACGGCCCGGTCCGGTGGGGGAGAGGTCAGTCTGCACAGATGTCTCTCCTCAGCTCTGACTCCCTTCTGCTCCTTCTTACTTTTCTATCTACTCTTGCTCTTTCCTACGACTATGACTCCCACTGGGAAACCCCCAGACGGCACCATCACTCCCACTCATAGTCTCAAGTATGTGCATCAGGGATCATAACATCTAGTCCTAAACTGAACTGAGCCGTTAATCGCATAAGCATAGAGGTACGGGTATCATATATCTCATGTTCTTTGTGTGTGACAGATGAGTAACTATAACAGATATGTAATCATTCCACTGTGTGTGTGTGTGTGTGTGTGTGTGTAATCATCATGCTCCCTTTGGCCACTCTTACCCTGGGCAGGTTCGACTCAGCAGTTGCTAACACGTGGTTAAATGAGACTACCTCCCTCCCTTTTTGGAACCTTCTGTCACCAAGAAGCTGTTTGTCTGTTGAGATCCGTCAACATCTGTTCTTAGCCTTGAGCTATGGAGCATGTCAGCATGGCTAATTAGGGGCCCAGGGTCACGAAGGTATTTATGGCCCAGGTCAAGGATTGGTGAAGTCCAACTAGGGTGTCTCTCTTTCATCTGTTTATCTTTGTCTCACATTTCACAAAAACAACCAACATATCCACCTTATTATTCACGGAAACACGGAGGCAAAACAGAACGCAGCCAGCTTCCGTTTTTTTGTGCGACACTTCCGGTCCAGCACTCTTACCACTGTGTAAATGGGAATCGCCTTGTTGTTTACCTTGTTGAGTTTAGCTATATATATATATATATATATATATATATATAGGAACCAGTAGAAACCAATCCGCGCATCACTATGGCTTAATGATCAACTCAGTCAATTAAAACAACCCGTCCTGTGTTAGGAGTGTATGTCGCTGACAGAAAGAAAGAAAGAAAAGGGAAAAAAAGATAGAAAAGCAGCGTAAACCTCACATATTTATTTCTCACAGGTTCCGCACACGTGTGGCTGGCATGCAGAAGCACCGTCTGTGTGTCTGTGTGTCGAGGGTGTGAGCCGCAGCTTCAGCTGCTCAGGTAGAGAGGCTGTGTAGCCCGGTGTGTTTTTTCACTGATTCGGTTCTGCAGGTTGATTGACGTGTGATTTATTTGCGTTGAGGAAATATAGGGAGGGGATAAAGGGGGGAATAGAGGGAATAAATTTCTGTTATAACGGAAACGTGGGCACAGTTATCTATATAAAATACACAGACTAACTAACTAACTAACTGACTGATTGACTAACATAAACAACTGAAAATTGAAAAAAGCTTGCACTGTTAGCTCCGGTAAGGGAAAGCATGAGGGAAAACGGCTGACCAGAAGTCACGCACAAAAAAACGGAAGTTGATCACTATTTACTTCCGTGTTTGAAAACAAGGTGGATATAAGCGGGGTAGTTGGGGCTGTTATTCAGAGCAGTTCATATTGGCTTCGAACCCTCTCTCAGGCAATTCTAGGTGCTTGATTTGATGCTGTACTACTTGTAATAAACCTTTTCTGTATACAAGCAAGACGGTGTCAGTGGAGTCTCCTTCATCACCTTCACATCATCGCTATTTAATAAACAACAAGCACTTTTATCCTTTATCATGTTTTTCTCTTTTGGTTGTTATGGTTAATGTTGTACTGTATGTATGGATGAAATGGATGTCAACTCACTGCAAAACAAATCTACCTACGGGTATGAATAAAGTAACCTAACCTAAACAGAGAGGTTAAAAAAAGGCACAATAACTCTGATGTTCAGGTATCCACATCACTCCTTTCTCCCGGGTGAACGCCGTTTGTTTAGACGTTGGAACTCAGGATGTTGGGAGGGGGAAAAGGAGAGGTTAAAAAATGCTGTTCATGATTCACGATATGGTGATATGGTGCTGTAGAAAGGAGGTTAAACATCATCATCAAAGTCTCAGTACACGTCCTCACCATCTTCTTTTTCTCTTTGTCTCAAACACACACACACACACACACACAGAGTAATTAAATATTCAGTTTATTTAAACTCTTTTTTTTTGACATGAAAAAGTTTCAACACATTAATTATATTAGTTACACATGGTGAAAAAAATGAGTTCTAACGAAAAGTACAAAGTGTGAAAAATACAAGTGATTCTCACCAAACAACCCACAGCTGGAACCTAAAGTAGTCAAACGACCTCCCGACCTCCACACAGACACAGACACAGACACACACACACACACAGACACACACACACACACACACACACTATTCACTCTTACCAGATGTAGACCATATGGAGTGACCTTTAAGCACATACTACAAACAAGGCTGGTCAAGAAAGCATAGATAAGATAAGATAAGACAAGATAAGATAAGATAAGATACATCTTTACTGATCCCACAGTTGAGAAATTCCAGTGTTACAGCAGTCAGAGGAAAGAGTCAGATTAAAGATTTCAATATTTAAAAACGTAAAAAACTAGGCATGCAGAAAAAAGTACAAAAGATACAAGAAACAGCAATAAATAATAACAATAATAATAATGAGCAGTGGATTAAAGTGAACATATTTAGTGCAAGTGAATATTGAATGTGCACCATAGCTTACCATTTGTACAGCTTTTTCCACTTTTGGTTAGTTACTCACACCAAAGAGCGCATTTACAAGAACACAAGACCTATCATGGACATTGGTAAGAAAACTTTTACTATCTTTTTAAATCATTTTCTTGTCATTTAAGTTTCACAGCGATCCGTTATTTATCATTATTATTATTATTATTTTCTATTTACAGGCATCATCAATCTAACAGACGAAGGTTATCTCATGAGCCCAGAGTATAACAACCTTTCCGACTGTAAGTCTTGTTGTTGTTGATGTTGTTAACGCACATCTCATACACATTTACACATCTAATACACAATATACTCCGTCAGGTTTTTTTTGTTTTTGTTTTTTTACAGTCACGGCCGATAATCTGGAAGAGTTGGGCGAAAGGTAGGTAAGGTAGGCAGAGGTGTGTAGAGTAGCCAAATATTGTACTCAAGTAAGAGTACTGATACTTTAGAACAATATTACTCAAGTAAAAGTAAAAAGTAGTCATCCAAATAATTACTTGAGTAAGAGTAAGAGTATTTGGTGAAAAAACAACTCAAGTACTGAGTAACTGTTGAGTAACGTCTGATTTATTTGTAAAATAAGAACATGAACATAATCAATCAATCAGAAATAATAATCCGCAAATTCATGTATTTTAAACGATACCCCTTTAACTAAAACAAAAATAAATTAAATCTTTACAAACATAAATCAAGGCACAAGAAACACAAATATATTCTTATATATATATACTGTACATATATATATATATATATATATATATAATGTAATGTATATATAATGTAATTATGTACTCAGAGGTGGGTAGAGTAGCCAAATATTGTACTCAAGTAAGAGTATTGTTGCTTTAAAACAATATAACTCAAGTAAAAGTAAAAAGTATTTTGCATTAAAACTACTCTGAAAAGTACAATTTATCCAAAAAGTTACTCAAGTAAATGTAACTGAGTAAATGTAACTAGTTACTACCCACCTCTGGTAAAAGGACACCATCCATCATCATTAAATTTGACAGAAGCGGTATTCATTCATTCTCTCTCATCTAACACAACTTCACAGTCTCATTTTGGTAACAACGTTAAGGTCATGTGACCGTAGTGCAGTTTGTTTGTAGCCTAACGTTAGCTTTTTACTTGTGGCGATTGCATTTACCCTTAAATGATCATAAAAGTGTTTATTTGTGAAGATTATCCTGCTGAATAGGACATGCTAGTACCGTAAACGTTTGTTTGCCACTGAGTTTATTTTCTGCAGTGATCCAGAATCCAACAGAAAATCTTATCAGCTTTTTGTGGAGGGAATCAGAGTGATTCTGCGCCAGCGTATAGAAGACGTCATCCCTACAGCGCCTCTGGTTCGACACCTGATAGTAATTTATCATGAGGTCTGATTGACTGAGTTCAGCCTCATTTGTATTTAGATTTGAATAAATCATTTGATCTTCTCTTTGCCTGCATTTGTGTTCAGTCCTTGTCATCATTTAACCAAATGGACTCTAATGAGTACGTCTGGTTTTACATAATGTTTCTACTTTACATGAAAAGAGGACTTTTGGTGGGAGGGACTGAGGAACACACAGATATAAATAAAGTTTCACAGTTTGATGAATCAGCAGCAACTCACTGAAGCTCCTCACATCAGGTATGTTATACTGCTGAATTTAACTTTATCTGTTGGATATGTCAATTATTACTAAATCTCAATATTATTATAACACCTCATATTTATGTTTACTGCATACGTTTACCTGTAAATTTAGAATGATCTAAATTAGTGATACATCTGCAGACGATTCTCTCTTTTTATAGATTGTTCGACCCATGAAACATCAGAAAAACCTTGTAATGGGAGGGTTGATTGTTTTGTTTTGTTTGTTAAATTTTATTTAGTATAATCTCACATCATGTGTCACTGTGTGCACTTATTATTTTAATTTTATTTATTTATTTTAATACTTTTGTAACACGTACAAACATACAGAAACATAGAAAAAAATCACAGAATCACCATCAACCATCTGAAAACAACAGAAATACAGAAACAGTTTTAAAACTATATACATACATATTTGTGTAATTTGTTCAACTGAACAGAAAAACACATATCCTCATCAACTTGACGGATCTTAGACTTACATACTTTATTTGTCATTGTAAAAGAATTTACAACAAAATTTCATTGCACAATCAGGATATCTAAAAAGAAAGTAATAATAAATATAAAAGAATACGTCCTTCCATACATTCCAACACACATTCACACAGTCAACCAGTCAGTCAAATCAAAACAAATCAAAAGTCAAAAGTGCCATTTACAGTGCCATTGTCTCCATAGAGGTAGATATCTGCTGCTCTATGTGCCGTAAATTGCCTCCTGGGGACAAATAAAGTTATTTCGAATTGAATTGAATCATTTTTTAAAAAAAAGATCTTTTTTTTTTAAAAATAGTAACATACTAGTCCATACCCACTGAGTGCACAGTTGCCCACGTACAGTTTCACATGGTGTGTGTTTGGGATACAGGTCATAGGAAATTGCAGATTAAATAGTCAACTGAACCCATTAAGAAGAGCAATGTATTCAGACAGAGTGTTTGTGAAGTTGATAGTACGATTGCTTTACTGAAAGTACAGTAGTACCATTGCCAATAGTGGGATAGTTAGTGGGCTAAAACTGTACATTAGTAGTTGAGGTAGCACGTTGAAAGGCAGATAGTTAAAGTGTTTATATGTTGTATTGACTTAAAAGTGGGCGCACTGGTAGTTCACATGGGAAAGGTGCGGCTAGCCCTTGTTGCAGCAGCATACCATACCATGACTTAGTCATACCAAACATTAGAAAACACCAACATTGGTCCACAGGGGGAGCCACAGCGATCGGTCGCATTTTAGCCATTTTGAAGCATTTTTCTGTTGTTATAGCGCCACCCAGTTGCCAATTAGAGTTAAATTTCTCCAGTCACCTTGAGGCGTCCTGTTCTACATATCTACCAAGTTTAGTAAAAATCCATATGGCGGTTAGGCCTAGATAAGAAATGAGCTCTCTAGCGCCCCCATTTTGTTTGATGGGGTCAATAATGGAGGGGTCCCCTCAGATTATGTGTGCTCATATGCCTACAAAGTTGCGTGGTGATGGGTGAAACCCTTGAGATGTTATACACCTTTATGTGATGAGCCACGCCCTCCGCAATATTCATTGCCTTATAGAAGCTCAGTTTTAGTAAGTTTTCCAACTTTTGCCAAGAGGGAACTTTAGATATTGGTCCCTAGATTATGTTCACCCAGTTTCATGCAGATCGCTCAAACTTCCTAGGAAGAGATCCATTTGAAGTGTTTTTCAAAAAATTCAAAATGGCGGAAAATCTATATAAGTGGAAGTTATGGGTTCTTGAGGCAAATGTGTTCCTCATGAGGAGAGGCATCTCTGTGCAAAGTTTCATGTCTCTACGACATACGGGGCATGAGATATGCCCATTCAAAGTTTGACATTTCAATGGGTTGCTATAGCGCCCCCCTTTGGCCAATTGATGTAATATAGCTTCATTGGCATCCTCCCATGACCCTCTACCACTGTGCCAAATTTCACATGGATTGACCAAGTCAGTGAGGAGAAAAACATGGAACACACACACACACACAGAGTTTTCATCATTATATAGTAAGATTGCACATAAAAACATGAAAGTGCTGTATTGTCTACACTGCACGGTTTTTGAGTTCATTGTTCAGTGCGGTTATGGCTGTGGGGTAAAAAGTGTCCAGGAACGTGTGGTGCGTGTTTTGATGGATCTGTATCTTCTGTCAGAGGGCAACAGTTCAAAAAGGACATTCGTGTCATCTGCACATTTTATGATTGCGTTGATGTTATGTGACGGGGTGCAGCCATGTGTGTGCAGGGAGTAAAGGAAAGGGCTCAGCACACAACCTTGTGGGGCTCTTAATAACTTTGTATTTTAATTTGTCTTTGTAGCATTTAATGTATTTACTGCTGTATGAACTGTGAACTGTGTGGTATAAATAAAGTTTAATCTGTCCGTGCTGCAGATATTAATATTCAGAAGCCTCATCGAGTGATAAATATTAAGATTTCTGTACGAGCCACGACTTCACCATCTCTGCTTTATCATCATTGGAGAAAGTTCTGATTAAGAATCCTTTTTAAATTGGAATTATATCTGAAGTGTACAGTTTATTGGCCAACTCAAGTGTAAAGCAGAAAAACGATCTGCAGGAGGATTTGTCGAGTGAAGAATGGAATAAGGTGTGTTGTGAAGCTCAAACTCAAACTGCTAACACACGGTTGAAACTCCTGCAATACAACTAGTCAATGGGAGTGAACATCACACCAGTAAAAGCCGATAAATTTAACCCAAAATTCCAGATGTGGTGAGGAGACAGGGACATTTTTCCATTGTGTATGGAGCTGCTCAGGGACTGTGGAATTTTGGACAGACGTTCGACGGGTAGTGCAGGAGATTTTATCTGTTCAGTCAACCGGAGAGCCTAAATTCTTTGTTCTCATCCAAAGGGACATAAAATAAACGACGCGTGCCTTCTACAGGCAAAAAGATCTGCAGTGTTAACATGGAAAAGCATCCAGAGACCAAGCACTGGGCACTGGCTTAAAGAAACGTCTCTGTGTTTTCCTTTGGGAAAAATGATGAAGGAAGGAATTATCTTGTATGTTGGACGTAACTGAGGACGCACAATTAAAACCTCTGCAGTAAAACTCATTTATGTGAACAGAGTAAACAGTGTCTGTCGTATAGTCCCCTCAATTTAAAGTTTTGTTTTCCTCTTCATTTATTATTATTATTTTATTTATTATTGTTGCTGTTTGTGTTCCATTTATTTGTTTTTGTACACATGCTTGTGTGAGTGTGAGTCCTATACGTTTGCAGTTGTTTTAACACATACATACAAACTGTATTCGACATGTTTTTGTAAAGTGTTGAAAACTTTATTAGAAGATTGTTGAAAAAAAGTTTAATCAAGAAAAAATAATCTAATTTCTTTCTGTAAAACAAAACACTGTTATAACAAAGCTGATGAGAGATGTTCTTCTTTATTGGGATCATTGATGACGTAGCTGCTGCTGATGATGATGATGATGATGATGATGATGGTGACAGATGTCTTCACAGACTTGCAGCCATGAAGAGAAGAGGCCTGGTGTTCCTGCTGCTGTCAGGTCTGTAAACTCAGATTTCTGTACACATGTCTGACGGCAGTGTTGTGACGGGGCGGCTGCTCTTTCTTCCTCATTCGTCGCTGTCAATTCTCCATTTTAATTAGACTGTAAATGTGTCGTACGATGATGTCACACCATATCTAATGAAGCTATAACAACATGTTCTCATCCCGACTCACCAAACACACATCAACATACAGATCCCTCCTGCGTCAGTTTCAGTCGTTCATGGACGGCGTGTCAATTTAACGGCAGTTTCTGCTCGTTACATACAAACAGTCCTTTTCAAAGTTAACTGATAATGTTGGTAAAACTTTTTGTTTAAAGATTTACTTACTTTGGTTTATGAAACGAAGCCACGTGGTTAGAAAAAAACATCATGGTTTGACCCACAATAACTATGGCTGTTAACTCAAGTAATGTCAAGTCATGTGACATACGTCACTAGCATAGCACGCTACACACAACGTTGTTATTAAAATGACTCCATTGACTTTTGGTCCCGGGTGAAAGCTGGAGAGGAGCCAGCTTGCCTCCTGGGAAATGCTGAGGTGCCTTTGAGCAAGGCATTGAACCCCCAACTACTCAGGGCGATTGCCCTGTGTGCATCAGACACTGAGATCCATTGACAAAGGGGTGGTATTTGCAGAGTTGGGGTGCACACTGGGAAAAGTGGCTCTGTGCATCGGTGTCTGACGCCGAGATGCACTGACAAAGCATCGGGATTTGACGAGGTGGAAGTGAGAACAGGCTGAGCACATACAGACTCCACATGGACACTCCGTTTTAATTTACTGTCCAGTTGAAAATAACTTTTTACTGTGTTCGTTTGTCTTAAAGAATCCACAGTATTTGCAGTATGTTGTAATGTGTCCCCTTCAGCATACTATGACTATGTGAGACTGTCTCGACCGTCTCATCTCACAGGTTGTGTGCTGGTCAGTCACCTGCAGCCTGAGGGCGTCATCAGACGTTTCCACGCCATCAGAGAGATGAAGAACTGGACTGACGCTCAGCGTTACTGCAGGGAGAAGTTCACGGACCTCGCCACTATCCAGGATCAAGCCCACAACACTGAGGCCCAGCAGGTGGCCGGGATTGGACAGTTCTGGATTGGACTCTTCAAAAGCGACTGGGAATGGTCTGAGGACAACCAGCAACTATCCACAAAAACATGGTTCAACAGTTGGGCCCCGGATGAGCCGAAGCTGAAGTGTGCGACCATAACTGAGGATGGGAGCTGGTTTACCCAGCACTGTGACAAGCAGCTTTACCTCATGTGTTACAATGGTGAGGTGTAAAAATGTCTCTGATTCTGACGTGAACAAGTTTACGTTAATGTAAAGAGAATAATGTGATCTTTACTCTTTCAGCTGACAGTGACAAACACATCCTGGTGAAGCAGAGGATGACCTGGGTTGATGCTCAGAAATTCTGCAGGTCCAGGTACACAGACCTGAGCAGCATCAGGACTGGGACAGTCAACAGGGTCATCTCCAGTTTACTGCAACATGACGAGGACTACGACACCACGGAGCACAACGAGGAGACGAACACTGCTGAGAGCAGCGAGGAAAATGTTGGTGGCACTGCCAGTAAGACCCAACCTCACTTCTGTTTTTTTATTTTAGGTACAAGGGGTAGTGACTGAAATATAACCTGTCTAGACCCTCATATGTCTTCCATATCATCAGCAGCATTGTTAGCGTTTACGTAAACAACTATGGCAATAATGATATTATCACAATAACATTCAACATTTATCTGGTGGCGACAGAAATGCATGAATGCTCAAGATTCACTCACAGATTAAGTGAATGTCAAACAAGTCCTCAAATAAAAAATAATATTGTTTCATAACCAAGCCACTAGCAGTGCTCTGTAGGCTAACATTAGCAACCCGTGCTCCCACGTAACCTGCCAGTCTGCACTGATGTTTGAGGAGCGGTTTGAGTGCAGCAACTTATGTTAAATTTTGCTTTTCATATGTCATCAAAGGACGGGAATGCAACATGGAAATATGTTCAAAGGTGAGACTGTCATGCGCAGATCAGCAACAACATCGTGTTAGCTAATGAGTTGACACAAGATAGTGAGCTGAAGAGAGACAGGAAATATGTTAGAGAGAGGGATGACATGCAGCAAAGGGCCGCTTGTCAAGATCAAACCCTGACTGCTGCAAAGGACTCAGAGTATGGACCCTCTCAGGGCCGACGTCACAGTGACGTCATGTTATCAGCTGGAGGTGCAGCTGCCTCTCCCCCACAGGGCTGTAGGCTCCATAGGAGTGTTAAAATGTGTTTGTCTTGTTGTGTTATTGGGAGCCAGAATAGAAGGAGTCATGGCTCAAAACCAGCCGCCACTGCCCGTCAACAAAAACAAAGACAACTATGGTTAAATGTGATAAGACCAAAGGACTGGACGGAGGCCATCATCAAAAATGCTCACATGTGCAGCGCACACTTCATATCAGGTTAGGGAAAAAGTATTTCCTGTTGTAGGGATGAATAAGGTTATGTGTATTAAGGGTTATCATGTCCACCTCATCAGAAACTGGGGAGGGATTAAGAGGAAGATTGGATTTCTCTGCAACGCTAACTTTTTAGCACATTAGCTAACATTAGCTTCCATAGCAAAACAAACAAGTGTGGTCCTCCTTTGTAAGATTGGCTTCCTGTGACATCATCCATCCACTGAGTGAGAGCATACGGGTCGGCCAGTCTGGTCCCGTTGGTCAGTGTTTACTTATTCCAGTAACACTGGCGGTCCCGGAGAGTGAGTGACCTGACATGGTGCGTTGGTAAATTCAGTCTGACGCTCTACACTAAAATGAGAGCCCTGTTGGTGGAAGAAACGCAGCGTTATATTTCTACATGAATGAACCAACGGTTAAGTTAATCACACATTCACTGCGCTCGGCGCTCTGCTGCTCCGTCTCCACAGACAGAGTGTCCAGAGTGCGCTCTGCCACTCTGAGAGTGCGCTGCTCTGGATAACCCAACGCTACATTCAGGCAGCGCTCCCAATTTATCAACGCTCCAGTTTGTGTCAGAGTGCGCTCCCACACTCACAATGAGTGTTTCTGAACGCACCACTCACATCATCTTCCTCCATCGTATAAAACAAGACAACACAACTTGTTAGCTAGCGCTAGCTAATGTCTGTGGAGAACTGTTTTGCCTCCAGCTAAGCCCCGCCCACCAAAAGACGTCACGCTGTTTATTAACAGTTAAAGGGTCTATATGGGCACAGGCATCACCTGGTGAGTTAAAGGTCGCCCCAGAATAATTTCTCTTTAATGTTACCAGTTTAACCTGATGTCTCAATGAGAGCGTATCTATGTTTCCAGGGTTCTATGTTTCCCGCTCGACCAAGCGGGAAACATAGAACCCTTTTTGTGTAAGTGGGGAACATAGAACCTTTTTTGCAGGGTTAAGTGGGGAACATAGAACCCGGGAAACATGGGGATGACCCCATCTCAACAGAGATGTTGTGTTCTAATGTTCTCTAAACACAGTACAAATAATAATTTAGTTCATTTACAAACAAAGTAAAAAGCGCAGGTAAAGGTGATGAAGGTCCAGATTTATAGAGGCATAAAGAAGTCGGTAATTAGCGCCACCTCCTGAGAGTAACAGGAAACATTATGGAGAGCGCTGGCTAACGTTAGCCCTCCTTCATATTGTGAAACATAAACAGTTTGATATTGATAATCAAATGTCAGGCTGAACTAAAAGCTGCCACACTAAACACCAATCTGCGTTCACGTGCTAAGCAGTGATGTCATGACCCTTCCTTCCTTTCCAGGTCCCTTGGAGGCCTGGATCGGTTTGCATGTAAACTTCTGGAAGTGGTCCGACCGGAGCAGCACACACAAGCAGCCGGTGATTAAACAACCTTCTGCTGTGACAGGAACATGTATGAGCATGAACTCAGCTGCTGAGTGGTACAGTTCACTCTGCTCAGACAAACACTTCTTCCTCTGTCACTCAGGTGAGTCCTGCTCACAGTTTCTGTAGAGTCGGGTCCAGCCGCTCAGATCTGCGTTGATCTGGTTCCTTTGTTTGGTGTGCAGATGTCAGGACACAAATACTGAGGTCAGTGAAGGTTCGGCTGAGCGGAGGATCTGCAGACCTGAACGACCCTGCGCTGCAGGACGCCATCCTGCAGCAGGTCAGAGCACAGACACATCACGGCTGACATCACATCTGATTGTTGTGTCTTTACAGGCTTTCATTCAGTATCTTAAAACATGTTTACATTAGATGTAACAGAACAAACAACAGACACGAGCCATAAATACCCTGATAATAAATACCTTCTGCTGCCACCTCAGAGCCGCATAGACAGTTGATGCCTTGAAGAGAGGCTTAAAGACTTTTCTTTTTAAAGAAGCTTTTGACTCGGCCGAGGACTTTGAATTTGTTTTTATAATGTTTTAATTGATCGACCTGTATTACTGTGTGCTGTAGCACTGTGAGATGTTTTTTTTAAATGAAAAGTGCTTTAAAATGTAAAGCTCTGCTCAACACAATCTATAATCAGTCTGTAAAAAGTCATGAGTTCAGTTAGTGTGTGCTGTTCTTACAGGATAACCACCTGTGCAGCTGTAGGGGACGAATATTTCAATGCTGATAATATACGTTTACTTCCATCACACACTGGGGCCGTTTACAACCAAGTCTGACGCCACGGCTCCAACACAAGAGCTACAAGTCAAAAGAAAGCCCTTCAAACATGTGCGTGCAGACAATGTGCACGTTGCTGTAAGATGTAAAATGGATGTTATTATGAGTGATATGTACAGAAGATGTTTTGCACTTTGTCAGAGTTACAGAGAAAGTAACTGTAGGCTTCCTATTCCTACCCTCCTTCCCATTTGCAGCATCTAGTGGACGTTAGAGGAACTGCAGTGAGATCAGACCTCACTGTTCAGCTCTGCAGCTTCATCAGGATTTCAACTGTCTTTTGTTGTCAATAATCGATCAGACTGATCAATGAGCTGATGTTAATGAGGTCTGTAACCTGTTGCAGCTGAAGCAGAAACTGGAGGCGGCAGGGATCAGAGAGGAGGTGAAGCTGCGATGGAGGAGGCAGTCTGATGGGAAGAGCTTCCACAAAGAGGAGAAAGAGGAGAAGGAGAGAGCGGCCCCTTGTGACCGGGAGCAGAAAACTGTGTGTGACAACAGAGTGATTTATGAATGAGTTATAAAACCCAGAAATTAGTTTTAGCTCTACCACTTTTACTTTCAGTTTATTGTCCTTCTCTGTAAACAGCAGCACACAGTGAACACGTCCATACTCACGAATCCAGGTGCAGCAAAGAACATGTGGCAAACAAGACATTCAACATGGACATGGCAACATTAGAGTGCGATAAAGTACACTGCAGATACTAATGAAAATAAAAATAAGTGAGTGCATTAATACAAGAAGTAGCACCATGAACAGGACCTGCAGAGGCCGCTGTGTCTGTGTGCACCACCATCTTTCTTCGATCAGTTCCCTCATCTCGAGGTCAGGGTGTGTTTGGTTCGATGTCTAAAATAAGGTCTGTGATAACACGAGCTGAAGAGACTTTCACATCTTGTTCTACGACATAAAATATGTCAGTAAAAACCCACTGGTAAATTTTGAAGCTTTGATTTGTCTCTATGAAGGGGGTCGCTACCACGAGGCTGAGTGACACTGCAGACCATCATCATGACGAACACGGATTTACAGCCTCGTTGTGGTGGTGACGTTGAAGTCATGTGACCGTGGTGTAGTTTGTTTTTACTTCTGGCAGTTTCATTTGTCAGAGATAATGTTGCTGAACTAAACGTGTGTTTATCACAGAGTTTATTTTCTGCAGTAATCCAAAACCCAATGGAAAATTCCCATCAGCCTTTTGACGAGGGAACCAAGGCGATGCTAACGTCTGTGTTGGCTTGCAGAAAAATGTCGTCCCTGCAGCACTGTTTCTTTGAGCAGCCGGGGAAAGTGAAGTCTTCTGGTTTAAGTTAATTGGCTCATATTTGATGAATTGATTACATCTAGCATAATTTATAATTCAGTTTCTGTTTCCTACACATATGTGTCACAGAAAAGTGCTTGTTCTAGTGCTAGCCACGTTTAGTGTTCTGACTGCTAGTTTGTTTAGTAAGCCAGCTTTACAGGTGATGATGAGGAGTTTGAAGAGGAAATGCTGGAGAATAGGGAGCCAGCGGAGGACATGGAGGACGAGGCAGATGTGGTCATGGGTGCTGCAGTATGAGAACACGAGCAGCTGAGTTCTGGATATATTGTAGTGTTGTATTGTTATATTGTAGGGAGACAGAGAGAGGGAGAATGACATGCAGCAAAGGGCCACAGGCTGGAGTCGAACCTGGGCCGCTGCGGCAACAGCCTTGTACATGGGGCGCCTGCTCTATCCATTAAACCACCGATGCCCCAATGATGATGACTTCTGATTGGTCACAGTTAAGTTTGAGGACATTGGTTTAAAGCCAGGATTTTATTTCAGCGCTGCAGTTGGTGAGGGAGCGGCAAGGTTATTGTTTTCACTCAAATAGAAATTCTACATCACATTTTTGCAAAACTCAAAACACAAACTGGATCATTCAGCACAGTTTGTTCACCTGGAAAACACTGGCCTTCAAAATGACTCACCTTTATTACCAACACGTCTCACCTGTTCAAACTCAGGTGGTGAGACGTCGTGTCGGAGGCCTGAGGAGACCTCTGCTGTGTCGGGGCAAACAGACATCAAGGCCGACAGAAAACATTTCCTTCTGCAGTCAGTTCAGTCGGCTGAACATTTTACTGTGTTACAATAACTAATAAATATCTGCTGTGTGATCTTTTTGCATTTGTGCACTAATTTCATCGTCACATCTCCAGACAGACATTTAAACATTTTTCTTACTGTTTCTCACTTTACTCCCAGTTTCAGTTCAGTTACTGGAAGTTTGGCCAAAACAGGAAACATCTATAAATTCTCAGAACTCTGACAATGTTGAAATATCAACTCTAATGTACAGTGTGACTGATACACTGATACAGTCATTGTGTAAATCAGTATTTATACAATATGGTCGTGGACGAAGCAGCAGAGCACAAAGAACACAGGTTTAATGTTTAAAAAAAGGTGGGTTTATTTTCCCAAAATAAATTCACAAAGCAAATGAGTGAAGGGAACTGAATTAGAGTTACAGGGCCGACAAAACCAGACATCAACTCAACAGCTTTAACAGAATCTTCTTCTTCTTCATCTGGCAGTTGACATTCTTCATGTTGCATCACTGCCTCCTTCTGGTTTTAACTGATCACTGTTATCCTGATCTGCAGTCCTCTGATGAGTCCTGTCGCTGTCAGAAACCTAAATATCACCGTGTCTCCACTCTCAAGCACTTCCTGTCCTCCTTCATCCTCCCCTCTGTAGTCCTGTCATCATCAGCCTTCTTTCCTCTTCATATTTCCTGTACAAAATACAAACATGCTCCACTGACTCCTTTACTCTACAGTGACCCCACAGATTTTTCCCTGATACAAAAACTGTGCTATTCAAGTTGCTGTGACCTGTTCTTAATCTGCTAATAACTTTTGCCCTCCTTTTGTTGCATGATCCCAAAACTGCTGCCACCAAGACAGAATCTTCTTCTGATGTTTAACGACGGTTGGAAAACAGCTTTTAAAGTTCATTAGCGCCACCTTCTGAAACGGAGTGCAGATCAGATGTCTGCATTATATTCTTCTGCTAATCCTTGTCTTTTCCAAAACTGTAAATATTGCCCTGTATCCCATAGGCCCTGAGCTCAACAGCAGCATATAGGACAATAGTAAATAACATGCTGACTGTTTCCTGCATGTAACAAAATTCACACATGTCAGTTTCATGTCTACTGGTTAACCTAAGTGTACCATTAAGACCAGTGTGTCCAAATCTCATCCTTGTATCAGACAGACTGAGACACTGGGGCAACACACACCGATCAGCCAAAACATTCAACCCACTGACAGGTGAAGTCAATAACACTGATCATCTTGTTGCAGTGCAATGTTCCATTGGGAAACCTTGGGTCCTGTCATGTGGATGCTATCTGATGCGCTCCACCCACCTGATCACCATTGCAGACCAAGTGAACTCCCTCATGGCAATGGCACTTGTTGATGGTAGTGCCCGCCCCCAGCAGGACAACGCGCCATGCCACACCACAAAAACTGCTCAGGAATGACCTGAGGAGCGGGACAAAGAGCTCAAGGCATCGACCTGACCTTCAGACACCCCAGATCCCAATCTGATCAAACATCTGAGGGACGTGCTGGTACCCAGAGGTACCCCAGATCCATGGTGGGGCCTCCTTGGACCGGACTTGGCTCTGACCTGTCAAGGCATCAACACAGGACCTCTGGGGGTGTCCTGTGGTGTCTGGCACCAATGTGTTGGCTTCAGATCTTTTGGGTCCCGTGGGTTGTGAGGTGGGGTACCAGCGCATCCCACAGACGTTTGATCAGACTGGGATTTGGGGAATTTGGAGGTCAGGTTGACACCTTGAGCTCCCTGTCATGTTCCTCAGGCCACTCCTCAGCAGTTTTTGTGGAGTGTCATGGTGCATTGTCCTGCTGGGGGGCCAGGGCTACCGGGTAGTGCCGCTGCCATAAGGGGGGGTACCTGGACTGCACTGGTGTTTAGATGGGTGGAGCGTGTCTGGTGGCCACCATGTGACCTGAGGACCTAAGGTTTCCCAACTTCCAAATTGCATATTGTAACAAGCTGATCCATGTTGTTCATGTCACCTGTCAGTGGTTTGAAAGACGAAGGGGAGAACTGGCACAGACCCCTGCTCCCCCCATGATGTCACAGCTCTTGGTTTGGTCTGTGGGATGGCTTTCTGTATAAAATCAGGCTCCGCCCTCAGCCCCACATTTTGCCCAACTCCAACCAGGAAGTGACTTCAGGTAACTCAAAGACAAAGGTAAATTAATTAATTAATAACTTACAAAAGCAAAAAGCAACATGACAAAACAGTGTAAACTGAATGTGTGCGCTCAGTCTGGAACAGTTTGTTGTCCAAGTGCTAATGAATAAATTTTTAACTAAACAAACTGGGGCTGTCTGAATTTAACTGACCTGCAAGTTACAAGAAAAGACAGGAATTAAAGGCCTGTCCCAAATACAGGCCTGCTGATTTCAGTCACTGAAGCTAACAGTAGCCCGGGCTACTCATTAAAGGTTTAAGGTATTTTAAGTGACTTTAAATGAAATGTAACTGGACATGTGGTGATGATGTGGGTAAGTATGTGAATCTATGAGCCTTTCATGTGGCCGTGGGGCGGCCTTCACAAATACATTCACAGTGTTGTGTAACAGTGTGGTCAAAGAAGAAGAGCAGCCTATTATCAGACAGCAACCTCTCAACTTTAAAAAAAGGAGCAATTTCTCATTTGGGATGTGCTGGAACGGGAGATTCTCATCATGGATCAACTGTGTGATGTCATCATGTCAATATGGACCAACATCTCTGAGCAATGTTTCCAGCACCTTGTTGAGTCTGTGACACCAAGAATTAAAAAGGGGGTCCAACCTGGTACCAGCAAGGTGTACCTAATAAAGTGGCCGGTGAGTTCCAGTAGTGTTAATTGATGCCCTGTATGAGATACTGATGTGAGAGCTGTGTGTTGTTTAAGTGGAAATAATCAGTTTTGAAAAGATGGTTTTGAGTCCAGTGTTTCATTTTGCTGGAGATTTGTAGTTTTGACAAAAGTCTTCAGTTGTATGTGCAGAGCTTTGAGAATTTGAGCTTCAGTTTTAGGAAACGTGTTTAAACAACGGGGGAAAACTGTAAGGTAGAATTAAACCAGAGATCAGACACAAGGACATGTTAGAAAGAAGACGGAGAAAGAGAAAAACATACCAATAAAAAGCATAAAACCAGGAAACACTAATAATAATAATAATAATAATAACCAGGAGTAAGATAGAATAAAAAGATAAATAAAGAGACACCAAAAACATTTTTAACCAGAATGTAAACATGTTTATTTCTGCTGTAATGGGAGGTCTATGGGAACTGACTCGATTCTCGAAACTGTCGCTCATAGACTCATAGATCCAGTTATCACTTGAGCCTTTAATGTGTTTTTTTCTGCAAAGTTAAAATCACTCTTTATTTTATTTTGTAAACTCTGATGCACAAACTTCTGTTAACTTTTGTTTTTCCCACCAAATAACTTACTGAACACTATGACTGGTTCGTTATATCAAAAGTGACAACAAATTTATTCACACAGGGAACATAAATATAATCTGCATCATCAGAGCTGAGATCATCAGAACACGCTAGTAACATTCAGACTGAACACATACGTCAGGTGTTAGTATCACAACAGCACACGTTTATTAATCACACGAACAAATGGAAAAGACTGAAGCAGGTTATATTTGGTGCAGAGACCAAAGAATGATATAGAGTTGGTTAAAATAAAAGTCTTTATCAAGATTTGACTCGTGTACGTAGTCGTTGATTTAAAGGTTCAGTTTTGCTGTTTTTATTTCAAGAAAATTTCACAGTTTTTCTGTTAAAGTTTGTGTATAAACGACCAAACCTGAGTTATTGGAAAGTTAATTAATAAAGAAAAAAACAGAGAAATAATTTTCATTTAAAAATTGACCTACAACAAATTTTACACAATTTATCAACATTTTTCTTTAATAAAATTTCTTTTATTTGTATTTTTTAAAATGGATTTCTTTATTTTAATTTTGTAGATGATGATTTTTGTAGATTTTTATTTTTTGTAGTATTACTGTCTTATTTTCTAAATTTTGGCACAAAGAAATTTGTAATTTATCTTGTAATATTTTTTTTATTCATACATTATTATTTCTGTTAACTTATTTCTAAATGTTTTTAATGATTTATTATAATTCTCCCATGTAATCAGGTTTGGTCTACACCAGTTCTGTGTATATTATTTAAAGTTTTTATTAATTTACACATTAATTAAATCTCAATTTCTTGGTGTATTTTTTATACATTTATTTCTTAATAAACATTTGTCTTTTTTAGGTTTTATTTATTTTTGTGTAATTTAAAATGCATGTCTGTTTTTTTCTTTTACACAATTTTAATTTTAGTGATTTCTTAATATTTTTTGTATGTTTTACATTTATTCCACAATTTATTCTATTGGTTTTATATAGCCTATTTAATTTTTGAAATGTATTTCTTTGTTTCTTAATCATTTTTATTTTTTTAAATCTTATTTCTCATTGTATTAAATGATTCCAGTCGTTGATTACTTCATTCATTTATTATGATTTTTATTTTCTAATAAGTCGTCTTTGATCCTCCGTACAATCAGACCAGTTCCAACAGATTTCAGTAACAAATTAAATGCAGTAATTCATTTGTGACACAAACAATCTTTGAATATCATCAGTGAAACTCTTCTTCTCTTCTTCCTGTGTGTCTTCCTGTCTGACTCTTGTCCTGCAGTGCCCCCCTGTGGTCAGCACAGAGAGACTAGACAGCGAGCTCAGGTGTGTCTGTGGTGCAGGTGGTCTCAGGTGTGTCTGTGGTGCAGGTTTCACTGCAGCAGGCAGCCACAGTTGGCGCTCTTCTCCTTGTACATGGAGTTGAACAGCTGGATGGCCTGTTTGTTGATCAGATTCCAGAAGTTCTCGAAGGAGATGCTCTGACCGCCCTGGATCCCCATCTGCTCCAGGACCTGACCCAGACCCTCCTCAGTCTCCACAGTCTGCAAACAGTTAACAGGAGGTGAGTCGGTGCAGCTACACATGGAAACAGTCAACAGAATAAAACTCACGGGACAGTGATGTCAACAGCGAAGCACTTGCAGACACTGACGGCCAAAATATGAGGAAATATGGACATCATTGTCTGAATGTGGACATCTGGGACTCCTTTATGTTTTATATCACAGTCACACCCAAAACATTTCAACATATAAACTTAAAATTACGGCCCTGTCACATGGAGACAGATATTTTTTAAACTGATATTTAAAAAAAAAAAAAAAGAATCTGTCCACACGCCCATCGTTTCACAAACAGTCTCTGTTGGACTCCAGATGCTCTCTGGGCCAGTAGCTGGTGATAAAGGATACGCCAGTGATAAGTCAAATACCTGAGGAATGATCTAAACCCATTGTTTCCGCCCAGCTGCCAGAAGAACATGTTGACACTGTACATTTCTGCAAACTACAGATAATATTTGCATGTTTCATACGTGTCATATCAACGTTTCTAAAGTGTCACCTGCAGGTGAAATGGCTTCAGACCACCACAAACCACTGCGCAAGACCTACAGCAGCAAAACTGGTTGTTTTTTAATAAGACAATGGGTGACAGATCCAGCAGCTTTTTAGCCACCAATCACAGGTGTTTTTCAACGGCCTGTCGCTGAGTTTCCTGCATACAGTCCCTTTCAGAATAAAAGCACGTCATCAGTACAAAACTGTGATTTGGTGACTTTTTCCTTCAACAACAAACACGTGGTTGGGTTTCTAAAAAAAGAACAGGGTTTGGCTTTACAGTCTTATAGGAAGTGAACACCAGCCTCCTGGGTGAAAGTCTGTGGTTGTTGGACCCATCCACCCCCCCTCCCACCTGTCCGGTCGTGCCCGGTCAGCGCCTGTCACGTATCATGCCGACATGAAAAGCTTTTTTCGTCCATGTCTGAGTCACTGCTGCTTCCCAAACGCTTTGTTTTTCATCTGCACGGATACAGTTACCACTGTTTAGAAAAATCTGCACCGTAGAAGGTGTTTTAAAAAAATCTGTGTTTTAGTGAGTGAACGTTCAGTTTGGGCAAAAGTGTAGAGGAAAATATCTGTTCCCAAAAATATCTGACCATGTAGACGAGGCTGAAAAGGTTTTGTACTTTACTCAACTGATGAGGGGTGACAGATAATGTAACTCACAGAGCTGCATTTATAACCTGTCAGAGTTTGATTATTGATCACAGCCAGAGCTGTGATGTCATGGTGGTCTGTACCTTGCCGAATCCAGGCAGCTGTTTGGAGATCATGGTCTGGAACTGGGTGGTGTTCATGGTCGGTTGGTCGTCTGCAGCTTTGTGAAACTCTGTGACCAACGTGTTGATGGCCAGCTCCAGATCTGAGTACTGAGACAAGAACACAGGGACTCATGATCAATAATCAACGATTGACCAACATCTGTTATCAGACTGATCATTAGAGAGAATCCCTGAATCATCACACCTCAACAGCAGGGATGGAAGAAGTATTGACGCTTTTTACTTCAGTAAAGTAACAACACCACAGAGTGAAACTAGAATTAGAACGTCTCCACGAACCAATCAAGTGGCAGATACAGTTTAGGTCCACAGTATCTGACCAAATGTCTCCCCTTCTGTCCTGAGATATGACGTTAAAACATGATGTCACAGTCAAGCTGACCTTTGACCTTTTGACCTTCATTATTTTATCTGTTAGACATTTTTGTGAAGTTTTGTCATAATCAATGTATGGATTATTGAGTTATGGCTAAAAACATGTTTTGTGAGGTCACACTGACCTTTGACCTTTGGCCACCAAAGTCTCATCAGTTCATGTTTAAGTCCAAGTGGACATTTGTGCCAAATTTATGGAAACTCCCTCAAGGCCTTCTTGAGATATTGCATTTGCGAGGCGCCCGACCTATGACCACCAAAATCTAGTCTGTTCATTTTGCCAAATTTGAAGAAATTCCTTTAAGGTGTTCTTGAGATATCATGTTCAGAAGAATAAGATGGACAGACGGACACCTTTCAAGACACCCAAGGACACTTATAAGACAGTCAGTACAAAATAAAAGTTGACAATAAGCAATAACAAAGAGCAACAACAACTGTGATGAAATCAATATACAGATGGTATAGAGGTGACTAGCTCTATATTTTACCCTACTGGTTGCTAATTGGCTGAACTGTTTGGACGTGTACACAGAAACTCCTTCCCATCTTTACCAATACTGTTTATCATCATACATTTATTTTCTCACCAGTGTCCATGAGTCAATAACTTCCAATAAGCTTCAACACAAACGTCCAATAAATACAGCCACATAAATCTTAATCCGAACACAGTGGAAAACTGTTTGTTTCCCAACATCAGCAACACCTGTGCTTACTGGCATGAACTTAAATACTATGGCCTGCGTCAGGCGGTGACATAAGCCACCTAGTTGCGTGGCAGAATAATACATTTAACACAAATCAAACACATGGCCCCAACACGTGTAATGAAACATCAGGAAAGGCTGTACCAAAAAGTTTCAGCTGTGACTTAAGAGAAACCGACGTGCACTGATGCAGACCCTAAGGAAGAGCATTCCACAGATTAGGGCAAGCTTCACTGAAGGCTCGGTCATCCATAGTACGAAGCCTGGAGGGGGGAGTCGAGAGTGAGTGGGCGTCAGCGGGGTGGTGTGAACAAGGCAGCGTGTAAGAATGGAGAAGAGTTTAAAGACAAAGCAGAGTATTTAAAAACAAATGTGCTGTTTCACAGGGAGCCAGAGAAGGTGCTGAAGAGTTTGTGTGGCGGGGAACTCTTGCTGCTGAGTTTTGGCTGGTGAGGCAATGAGGACAGCCTCAGACTCATCCTGCTGGTCATCAAAGCATCATTTAAGTCTGTCAGGTTTGGTGGTGGCAGAGTGTCCGAGGGCTTGGTGTGAATATAGAGTTGTGTATCATCAGCATAGCGGAGAACATTGATGCCATGTTGATGAATAATGTGTCTGAGAGTGAGAATATGAATGACAAATGATAAAGGCCCAAGAATGGAGCCCTGAGGAACACCTTAAAAAAGTGGGGATGTGGGAGACCTAAAGCCGCTAATAAAGACAAACTGTTGTCTCATGGTGAGGTAGAATTTGAACCATTATTGATGCATTTATGTGTTCATCACTTTAATGTTGCCTTTTTTTTTTTTTACTAAACTGCTGGTCGTCTTTTCAAACTCACCGAGGGATCAATGAAGTTTTATCTATAACACATCATTTATTGGTTGATTACATTTTGTATTAATAATCTGAATCTGTAAATAAGTAAAGTTACAAATAAATAGTGCAGCAAAAAGTGCATATTTTTGTGACATGAAGTAGAAACATAAAGTAGCATAAAATATTAAAGTACAAGTACGTCAAAACTGCACTTAATCACAGTACTTGAGTAAATGTACTTTCTGCCACTGGATGTGACCCAGACAAAGCTGTTAATACATCAACTAAGATTTAATACCAGATATATTGGTATATTATATTAAGGTGTGACTCTCTGTAACACTGAGTGACTCATTGTGTCAACACAGGATCTCTGCAGTTCCTCAGTCTGTCAGCCAATCAGAGAGCAGTTTGATTTTATCTGAAACGTTCATAATGAACTCAGTATGAAGTGAGCTGAGTGCTGCTGTTAATCATTTACATCTTCAGTTACAACTTGTGCAGAGGGAGCAATGATGTGTTTTAATCTGGAATTCAAAAAAAATAATAAAAAGGTGACAGAAACAATTTATCGGGATTTAAAAATGTCAACAAGAGTGTCTACAGACTATTTATTAACAGTATCCATAGATAATCAGTTTATTTATGATCAAAATGACTTTAACTGATCATAAAGATCAAGATTCATCCTGTCAACATATTTTATCTGCTCATTTGTGTTGCTGTTAATATGTACTAAAGGGACAGTTCACACCAAAATGAAACACACATATTTTCTATGGTCGGGAATCACAACGATACGATATTATCACGATACTAAATATGTTTCGATATTCTGAGTATCGCAATAAAATTGATAAAATTGTGATTTATTACATTTTATTAACTGTAAATTATGTCCCCAGAGGAAAACTTTGTCAACATCTGTTTTATCTAACAAGATAAAGTTATCAGTCGGTTCATCTCACTTCAGTCTTTTTTGCAGCAGCAAAATGTATAGAGTGGACTGAAAAAGCAACTGATCACAGTATTATTATTAAAAGGCTACCTAAAGTTTAATTTGTATTTGTAATATTAAGCATTTATATAATAAAAAAATCTGTACTTGGCACTGTGTGACAATATGATACTGCCACACAAAGATCTTGGGATACTATGCTGTATCGACTTTTCCCCCTCCCTTAATCTTTTCCCTCTTAACTGTAGTGCTTTTTATCATTCTAGATAGTTTTGGTGTGTGTTGCAGAGTGTTGGAGATATCAACCGTACAGATGTCTGCCTTCTCTCCAGTATCATAAAACTAGATGTCACTTGGCTTGTGGTGCTCAAAGCGTCAAAAACTACATTTTAAAAACTCAACATCAGTCTCTTTCCAGAAATCATGACCTTGTTACTCAAGATAATCCACAGAGCTTGTTGTGAACAGGTTCACGTAGGAACTATTTTCTTTCTACCAGACTACAACTGTTAACCATATCACTGCTCAGAAGGAGGCGTGCATCAACTGCTAGCTTATCTAGCACCACTGAGCTAGCTAACACTACAAGAGGGCACCATTAATGTTTACATATCGCACTGACACGTGCACAAACCTATCATCCATGAGTAGATGCACACTTCCTTTTGTGGTTTGTAGGAAAAAAAAATTGTTCCTCTTCATATCAAAATTTCTGAAGTGAAAACTGCAACTGTAATAACTCCAGTGAAGACACAGCGTCAGCAGTATGACCTGCGAGCAGTGTGTTTACAGTGACATCAGTGTAATTTGGCACCGTTTATAAAATGTTATGAACACAGTGTCAGATGAGTAGCAGTGTTACTACAGTGTTTACACTGACATCAGTGTGATTTGGCACCATTAAGCTGCGTTCAGTAATCAGCCTGTTAGTGTTGATTTTGTAGGAGGATAATCAGGTTGAACAGCTCTGCAGCCTGACCTCATCCTAACAACTCATAAAATTATCTGTTCACGGTGTGGTTTACCAAAATATGTTAAACTTTACCTTTCAACAACACTGTGGTGAATGTGTGGTTAGATTTAGTCACACAAACCACTTGGTCATGGTCAGGGAAAGATCATGTTTTGGCCTAAAATACCTGGTTTCAGGGGCACAATCACCGCTGGGAAAGCTAACAAGCTGCTGGAAGAACAGTGATGGGTCACTAAAAAACACCCACGCTTGGGGGCTAAAAAGCTGCAGCTAAAAAACACCCGTGTTTGAAGGCCAAAAGACCGCTGGAAAACAGAATGTGTCCCTAAAAAACATGCATGTATAGGGGCTTAAATGCTGCAGGAAAACCAACCATGGGTTGCTTAAAAACACTTATGTTTGCGAGCTAAAAAGCTGCAGGAAAAAGAGCCATGGGTTGTTAAAAGATGGAAAAGCGATAATTTGCTAAATCACAATCAGGTTTGTCATCTGTCTGTCTGCAGTGCTCTGCAGCTTGTTAGCTGTCTCGCCTACATGCCACACCATCTACTGTCCCCTCCACCTCTGCAGGACAAAGTCAGCACATACACCACGTCACTTCAGAAACACTGATATGATGCATATGGAACAAACACATGTAACATAACGCCAACATTTTCTCCTGACAACTGGGCTGATTGTTTTAAATGGAAGTTCATTTAACTGGAGAAAATTAAACAACCTGTCGCAGCGTCATTTTTCAGTCCAAATATAACAAACAGAACAGATGTTATCTTCAATATACAAATCCAAAACTGTCAGCAAACTGTTATCCAAAAAATTCCACATCTTAGCCCCCAAACTTTCAGTGTCAGTGCTCATCAAGTGTCTCGAGTCCTCGCAGCTCACAAGAGCTGAAATTTGAGAGAAGTTTGACAGAATCAGGGAGTTCCTCCTTAAACACTGAAATTATGAGAGAAGAATGCGGCCCCTGGTGTGTGAGGGGCCCTCGGCAGCTGTTTGTGGAGCCTCGGGCTGTTTGACAGAGTTTGAACAGTTAAACAGCTGAATGAGATCAGACCGAGCGGCTCTCTGAGGACTCCTCACTGTTGTTGTGAAAGAGGGCGGCGGCTGCAGAGCTGCTCCAACAATATCCAACTGAAATCTGCCTGATTTAAAACCAACCGCTATAAAGTTCACATCAAAAACCAGTTCACAAAACCAGTCCCAGCCTCTGTTTCCAGCAGGATTCAAACAGGTTGGTTCTTTAAGAACTCGTTACAACAGGAAACATCTCTGATCCGTCACTCAAAGCTTCAGCAGATTAAAGAGTTCCTCTGTGATCAGTGACAGAAACATGATTCAGAAATATGATTCTGCAGCAACAACAGAGTTTGATCTGAATCCATGTCAAACCTAAAGGTGAAGTGAACATAAAATAACAGAGATACTCACTGCTGATGATGAAACACACACCGTTACTTTACTCACATTATTCACCAGGACGATGTCAAAGGTGTCCGATCACTGATGGAGTGAATATTTAGCAAATTTAATAGGTTTCGGCACAAAAACCTCTTGGTCATGGTTAGGAAAAGATCATGTTTTGGCTTAAAATACCTGGTTTTGAAGGCACAGTCACCGCTGGGAAAGCTCAAAAGCTGCAGGTAAAACAGCAATGGGTCACTGAAAAACACCCACGCTTGGGGGCTAAAAAGCTGCAGGAAAACAGCATTTGGCTGCTAAAAAACATGTTTAGGGGTTAAAAATTACAGAAGAATCAGCCATGGGTTGCTGAACAATCGCCACGGGAAAAACAGCCTGAGTTGCTAAAAAACATATTTGGGGGCTAAAAAGCTGCAGGAAAGACAGCCATGTTTGAAGGCTAAAAGGCTGCTGGAAAACAGCAACAGGTCACTAAAAAACAGCCAGGGGCTGCTTTAAGTTACCTGTGTTTAAAGGCTAAAAGGCCGCTGAAAAATCATGCATGTATAGGGCCAAAACATGCAGGAAAAACAGCCATGCGTTGCTATAAAAAACACCCACGTGTGGCCTAAAAAAACTACAGGAAAAACAGCAATGGGTGGCTAAATAGAAACCCATCTTTGGGGCTGAAAAGCTGCAAACACACACCTTGACTTTACTCACATTATTCACCAGGAGGATGCTGAAGTTATCTGATCACTGATGGAAGTATTTAACCAATCAAATGCTGTCTTTACTTTACCTGTACGATAATTAGCATCAGATTGTTTCTATAAAACTTGAAAACGTGAATTATTAGTAAACTGATGTAAATGAATTGTATGAATGTATTTTCATGGGGCAAGGTTTTATAATTAGTACTGATATACACAGATAATAAAAAAGAATCAGAGGAAATTCATAAAACACGCAGAAAATATGGACTCTTAGTGACGCCCACCGTCCACATACTTCTGGCCACATCTGTTCAACAGCTACCACTGTTGCTCTACTGATTTTTACGTGTTGTTGCAAAATGTTCTCCCAGCTCATCAGATACGGACGCTTGGTCAGTGGCTCTTACACTATGCTGTAGGTTCGCCTCCTGCATCAGTTTTAGACTTTCGGAGACAGCGTTCCAATAGACACTTTTTGTGTTCATAAACAGTGATGACGTATTTTGCGGGCGGAGCCAAACTGGTGACAGAAAGGGACAGTAGTGGTGTCTGTGTGAGCGCCAAGTAAAATGTAAAAAGCACTAAATTTCTCAACTGATGAGTCGCAATGAATCGTTTTTATATCCATGAGTTTATGATCTACGTACAGTAGAAAAAATATTTGGTCTCCAATTAATTATAATCTCAATATTAAGGCCAATCACTGCTGCTCAGTGCTCAGTAGAGGAGTGTGTGTGTGTTTGACTGACATGAAATGAATTACTTACGTGGTGAAAAATAATTCATCATCATAAGACTCACGTTTGTCAGGCACATATTTGTCTTATTGTCCCTGGTTAATAGTTGTGGAGACGTCCCCATATAGCTTAATGTGGAAGTACAACTAATCAACTTGCTAGCGCGCTAGCTAGCTAACGCTGTCTGCTTAACATCTTGATTGACGAAGTGTATTAACTTTCACCACTGCTCACTGTAGAGAGGCCACAGCAAGAAAACATGTTCTTTGTATATTATCCCAGTGATAAGCTGGTTTGGCCCAATTCTGGGGTGTCATCCATACCGAGTCTCAGTCGAGTCAGGCAACTGGATGCAGCCCGGCTAATTTCATCCGGCATGCAGAATTCATAGGCATTCTAGGCCAGGTCATTCTGGCTCCCTGGGATAGCCTATAATGTGTGTTTGGATCAGTTCAGCTGCATCCAGGCAGGGAAAATGAAAGGCTCGCTAACGTTAGCATTTTAGCTAACATAGCTAGTGACTAGCTATGGCTGATCCTGACAGCTAGAAACAAACATTATGATCCATCACATGTTCAATAACATAAACTAGAACACGTTATCTCGTGTATTCACACTCGTTACATGCACTGTGTCCTTTCAAAATAAACTTCCATTGTCACAGGAAAAAAACATCATGGTTTGGCTTAAAATAAGCACACAGCATGCTACACATACTAGCATATGGCGCTGTAATTAAAAGAACTCAACTGACTTTTGGTTTTACACGGGAAACGAACAGCGACTCCGTTTGACTCGTCCACCCACCCCTCCCGCCCACCCTACTCGGACTTTTTGGCCCTTTGAGTTTCGTTGTTCTTGCATTTCCCCCTGCTGTCGCCAGGCACTGTTAAACTATAATGGTGACTGGCCGTGTATCATGCTGAGGTGAATGGTCGGCTTTTTTTGTTGGTGTCTGACGTTGGAAGTCACTGACAAAGCGCCGGATTTCGACGACTTCAGAGTGACACCGGGTTGAACTGACACTTCCAACTGATACCTTTCTCAACATGAGTAACATTTTAAATAGAAAACAAAGAAAATGCCAACATCCTGGTTCTGAAAACTGTCCTTTAATTTTAGGGTGAGTTCAGCAGATGTGCCTTGTGTTTTACCCTTTAACTTAATGAAACCAATTATTTCAAATCATGAAATTTCGCCACAACACTTCCTGTTATCTTAATGTGTGTGACATCAGTGCTGTGGGAGCGGCTGACCGGCTGGCTTGTGTTCTGATGGATGTTAAAAGTGGAAAAGTTTTAAGTAAATATAAGTTTTTGAGATATGATAAACATTTTATTTTGATAAAGTCATACTGTCTTTGATCAAATTTCAAAATAAGAGCATCATCCTTAGGTTTTTTTTGGAAGTTGTTTCCCCTCGTATATTCTGGGTGTGTTTGTTTGCTGAAGGTGTGAACTGAACTGGGATCAGTGTTTCAGCTGAACTGGGACACTTTAGGAAACATGTCTGCAGTTTAATACATTTGAATTCAATATTGTTTAAAACTATATTTAGTATGAAAGTATATTTGCTCAAGTACTGTACATGAGTGCAATTTTAAAGTACTTGTACTTTATGTGAGTATTTCCATGTTAAACTACTTCTCCAGTCCATCTCAGGGAGAAATATCATACTTTTTGCTGCTCTATAATTATCTGACAAATTTGGTGCTTTAACTATATTTTTATTCCAATATTTTTGTTCTGCAGGATTTTACTTGTAACCTGCAGTAACCTGTTACTTCTTCTGCTGAAGTTAAAGATCTGAATACTTCTTCCACCTCTAACTCAGTGTACAGATGTGTTATTGTAGCTGCCTATAATTAATTGCAAAAAACAAACAAAAAAGGAGTTTATTGCTTTAATCAATCATCTCATTGAAACTTTATATATGTTAAAAGTTTTGCACCGTTTCAATGTGCGAGTGCAGTTTTGTAGTAGTAGTAGTAGCTCCGCACCTTGCTGCTGACCTCAGATCAGTCAGAGCAGAATAAGAGTTTCTGCCACTTGATTTATTTCTGTGTTAATGAGCTTCATTAGCAGGACTCGTGTTGTCAGAAACACAAAGTGAACTTATCTTAAAGATGTTATTAATGATCTGTCTGCGTGTTTCCATCGCCACGATCAAACAGCCTGCAGAGACTCTTCACAACTTTTACTCTCTTGAATATCATTTAAGTTTTGAACCAATAAAACAACCCCTCGCCTCTCTCTAACACCACTGCTCCTCTCCTCCTCACTGATCTGATCACTCTGATCAATATGTAATCGATCAGCCTGCATGCTGAGCTTACCTTAGTCGCCATCTGTGAAGGTTTGGTCGCCAAAAAAACTCCGAAAACTGCGCGAGAGACCGACAGAGACTGTGAGCAGAGAGGGACTGAAGCCGCACACTGTTTCCTGCTGAGAGGCGACGGAGTCCTCCCACTGCGCGCACACACACACGCGCGCACACCTTGAGCATGTACACACATATACACACACATCAATTCTTGTGCTTTTATCTTTGTGTGGACCCTGATTGTACTCTTTAACGCTTGACCCTTAGGGACTGTTCGTTACTTATGAGGGGGGAGGGGAGGTGCAAAAAGGGGGAGGCAGAGATAGATTTTTACTGTGGTTTAGGGGCGGAGCATACACATTTCACTGGCTGTATTATCCATTTATTTTACCACCGATTTTTACAGGAAACGCAGCTTTCAAATTTTGGCGATTTTCCAAATTTTTGCGATAATTTTTCAGGATACATTTTGTCAATTTTTAAAGAAAACGCGCTCCAAATGCACATTCTTTTCTTTAAAATTAAAAAAATAAAAACGCTTTTGTCAGGAAAACAAATCTGATCTTAAAAGTGATATTTCATCAAAATCACTTTATTCTACTTTTTTTTTTCCTTGTACAACAAAAATGGATAAAAACAAAATGTTTGCATGACAGCAGTGAGGAACTTCAGGATTATATCTTCATCTTTTAACCTTCAAACATAAAGGGTAAGTTTTAAACATCTAATAACTCATTAATAGTGGAGGGAGTGTCATGTGTTTTCCCCAAATCACTCAGGGAGGCTCAAGGAAAAATGTTTGGTGCTTCGGGGAGGGTCACAGCCAGCCAACCCCTCCTCTGACAAGTGAAGAACAGTCCCTAACATGAACCATCACATCTAAATACCTAATCCCAACCCATAAGCAAGATTCATACTTCTGCATCAAATCGATTCTGTACCTACCACATAGGCTTTGTGTCAACATAGAGCCTACACTGTAAATTACGTCTTAGTCTGACTCAGCGCCTCACCAAAAATGTAAACATCTTGCAGTGATGCAGTTACATCTGTTTCTGTAAAGCCTCCACAAAAATAACATTTTAATTCTTGTGTGTGATTTATCCTGGCTTCATATGAGCAGAGGAAATCTCTGCTTGTGGCTAGGCTAATTTATACAATGTAAAATGCCATAGGCTTATGCTAATAACGTTAGCATGTTTGGTTTGTGGGGAAAATGTGTCAAGCAAAGGACAAATGTTTTGTCTATGAATGCTGTGAGTTATAATCGAGCAGATTTGTGTACTTGTGTTTGAAATTATCTCTATTAAGCCATGTTTAACACTTTTTAGCCACCACCAGTATCTTTGATTGTATTCACTGATTTTTCAAGACCCACAGAATAATTTGTTCTATGAATATGTAAACAGTCTATACAGCAAACTAAAGAACAAACCTTCTGTTTTTATACACTGAAAACATTTTCATTCTGTCTTATTTCATTTCTTTTTTTTTATCAACACTTCATCAGTTTGAATTGTATATATATAAAAGTAATGATAATGATGAAAATAATAGTCTTTGAGGTATAGTGGAACACGTAACGTTCAGTGATCGTTCAATGTTCTGTGTCTCTGTCTCCTCTGTGGTCGTCTTGTCCGTGTGTCACTGTCACTGTCATGGAGATCTCACTTCGTCCCACCAAACTCGTTTGTTTCTTCGTCCAATTCGGATTCAGAATGTTGATCAAAACAGGAAGTGTCAGAGTCTGAGTCTATCAACGTCTCCATGGCGTCGAGCTGACACACAAGCCCAGATAGCACACGTACATCTGGCCGACGTCGCCCGATGTATCAAGTTTAGATCGTTAAGACGTAGCAGGGAGAGCGTTTGCTCATTGCCAAGACGTCGCTGAGACGTTGGCCTTTAATCGAAAATGACCACCACGCGACGTTCAAACGATCAATAAAATAAGCTGCGCTCAGTAGGCGTTCCTTCATTAATATTCATATGCTTCGTTAACTACGACCTTTATTCATTTAGGTCGGACCTTTCAAACGACAAATATTTCACCATCCAATGTGAGAAATCAGTGCTAACATTCAAAAATAGCTGACTGTTACCCTATTTCATGTGTAAGTGTGCACAATGAAGAGACAAAAGTCAATTTGACAAACTTTATTTTCAAATTTCCACAAACAATATCTGACGGCCAGTCCGCTTCTCCTGGCAGCCTGCAAGACACAGAAAAGACGATGAGCACATAACTTCAAGAAACAAATCCCAACTTCACCACTGTATTTTTTTTTTAGCATTTCAGCTGTCTTTTAGCCAGATTGAAGGCTTTGGGTCCGTCACTCTGCTTAATTTAGTGTTGAAACGGTTAAATAACGGGATCCGCTGTTAACAGCAGCTCAACAATCAGTCCTTCATCTCGGAAAAACTGTGGTTTCAAAAATGCTCTATTACTTGTAGCCACCGGGTCAGTTTGCTTTGCAGAGGAGGAGACCTCGACTGATAAATTGCCCATAAAATCACATTAACAACATACTGAAGGCATCCTTAAACTTCACTATTTCACCTCCGCGCTCCTCTCTGCTGGTCTCCCAGACACTTGAGCACATGTCCAGGGCCCCGGAGGTCAGGCCGGGGGGCCGGGGGGCCGGGGGGCCACGGGACCACGGGTGGCAGCTCCGGCACTTCCACTTTAACCCAAAACGAGTGCTCACGATAACCAGATGAGCAGATAACGTCAACTAGGGGAAATAAAATGAAAACACCAGAGTTGTAGCCTGTTAGCTAGCATGAGCTAAACCGCTAAACTAGCTAACAGCTAATGAAAGATAACGTTAGTTGGTGGGGACATGTGCTAAGCTATATACACCCAGTCGTGCCTCGCCACTCACCAGGAACCTCTTTTAACGGTCACAGAAGAAACAACAAAGCTATTTTCTGCCAGTTTATTCCAGTTAGCTTACCTGAAACCAACTGCGATGAGATGCTGTGTGCTGCGAGCTCAGTTCCGAACAAACATCATGGAGATGAAATCCCGCCTCTGCGGCGACTTCCGTATGTGGGCAGACATTCTACGGCACTGGGCCGACCCAAAGCCGACATAACAGAGACGTTTGATGAGCTGGGACAAAAGAGTATTAAATTTAAAGATATCCGCCCATGCGGCCGACGCTTGTCAGACGTTATAAATTCAGGGCCGATGTGTCGTCCTCAGGCCGACGTCGGCCAGATGTATGTGTGCTATCTGGGAGTATAAATCTGCTTAAACCTGACCTGCACCTGACCATAACCTGAAATCAAATCTGAACCCTCAAACAGGCCAAAATGTCCTCATTTTTTAAACATGTTCTCACTCTGTTGCTAAAATACTGTTTTTGGTCCTCACTATGTAACATGTACAAACACACACACACACACACACTGTAATGGGTCTGAATGTTTGTAAAACTTCATGTTGACGTGTTCCGCTCTGTTTCTGTTTGTCTTTAGTTTCTTTGTGTCTCAGCTCAAGGCTGTTATCAGCCACACCTACACACACACCTACAAACCTACACACACACACTTACACACACCTACACACACCTACACACACACACACACTGGACATCACCTGAGAGCTTGAGGATCATACAAAGAACAAAACAAAGAAAAACCTTCAGTAAGACGTCAGTTACTAAAGTACTTCTTGAGGTACTTGAGTATTTCTGGTACTTCATAGGCTGCTCCTACTCCACTGCCTTATTTTATAACTTTGCAGATTCCTTTTTTTAATACAAAACATGATCAACTAATATATGATGATGTAATGTCATAGATGAAACCACCATCAGTTTATAAAGTCATTCAAATGAGCTGCACATTCACCAGCTGCAACATTAAAGTGTATCCATAATTATAATATAATAATATCTATTACTCTGCATATGAGTACTTTTACTTTTTGGCACTTTAAGTATATTCTGATGATAATACTTTTGTACTTCAGTGAGAGTCTGAACGCAGGAGTCGTTTCTCTTGAAGATAACCGCTGATACGAAGGGCAGGAAGTCAAATACACCTTAGGCAGTTTCATCTGAATGTTATCAGTGGGTTTCAGAGCAGAACGCTGTGGGCTGAGTGCAGCAGTGAAGCATGATGGGAAGTAACACTGTGGGCTGAGTGCAGCAGTGAAGCATGATGGGAAGTAACACTGTGGGCTGAGTGCAGCAGTGAAGCATGATGGGAAGTAACACTGTGGGCTGAGTGCAGCAGTGAAGCATGATGGGAAATAACACTGTGGGCTGAGTGCAGCAGTGAAGCATGATGGGAAATAACACTGTGGGCTGAGTGCAGCAGTGAAGCATGATGGGAAATAACACTGTGGGCTGAGTGCAGCAGTGAAGCATGATGGGAAGTAACACTGTGGGCTGAGTGCAGCAGTGAAGCATGATGGGAAGTAACACTGTGGGCTGAGTGCAGCAGTGAAGCATGATGGGAAATAACACTGTGGGCTGAGTGCAGCAGTGAAGCATGATGGGAAATAACACTGTGGGCTGAGTGCAGCAGTGAAGCATGATGGGAAGTAACACTGTGGGCTGAGTGCAGCAGTGAAGCATGATGGGAAATAACACTGTGGGCTGAGTGCAGCAGTGAAGCATGATGGGAAATAACACTGTGGGCTGAGTGCAGCAGTGAAGCATGATGGGAAGTAACACTGTGGGCTGAGTGCAGCAGAAAGGTAAAATGCAAATACATGAACTGAGACTTGGGAGAAACCGACCACAGCTGACATAAAACTGAGTGTTGCCCCCTCTGGGTTGGGGGAGCGTTACTGCCCCAAGTGAAGGAGTTTGAGCATGTCAGGATGTAGTTCGTGAGTGAGGTTAGAATGTAGCGTGAGATGGATCGGTTGGCACGGCGTCTGCTGTGGTGCGCTGGACCATTGTGATGAAGAGGGAGCTGAGCCAGAAGGCAAAGCTTTTGATTTACTGGTTTATCTGCGTCCCAACCCTCACCTATGGTCATGAGCTCTGGGTAGTGACTGAAAGAATGATTTCACAGATACAAGCGTCTGAAATGAGTTTCCTCTGTAGGGTGTCTGGGCTCAGCCTTAGAGATAGGGGGAGGAGTCAGACATCTGGAGGGAGCTCGGAGTAGAGCCGCTGCTCCTTCATGTTGAGGTGGTTCAACATCTGATCAGGATCCTCCTGGGCGTCTCCTGTTAGAAGTGTTCTGGGCACGTCCCACTGGTAGGAGGCCCCGGGGCAGACCCAGAACACACTGGAGGGATTATATATCTCATCTGGTCTGGGAACACCTCAGGATCCTCCAGGAGGAGCTGGAAAGCATCGCTGGAGAGAGGGACAACTGAAGTACCTCGGATAAGCAGTTGAAAATGGATGGATGGTAAATAACTGCTGCAAATTTCATAATCATTCAGTGAATATGTTGAGTTCAGCTGCCTCCATCTTGTTTTCAGTCGGCCAAGATTCGTCCACCAGACGCCACGACTCTGTCGGTTCAAACAAACAGTGGAGAGTTGACAGTTTCTCCTCGTGAGCTCGTTCACACTTTCAGTCCTCATCAAACTAACATGAAACCAAATGAACCAGACTTCACCTTTATTAATGCTTTAATGACTTTAATTACAAAGTGAAACCTCTGATCACACCAACAAACTGTTCTCAGTCATGGGGTTAGGGACTAGGTCCTGGAGGGTCCTGGAGGGTCCTGGAGAGTCCTGGAGGTCTTGTGGACAGTCCGGTCTGTGTATGATGACTGTTTGGAGGCTGTTGGTTTTCGTAGAGCCGGCGTCGCTGTTGTCTGACGCTGGGCGGCCTTGGCATGTCATGTCTGCTTCACTGACAGCAGACAATGTGGGAAAACAGATGTTCTGCCGGTAAAACCTTGAAATCTGCCAGAGCTTGTTTATATTTATCTGTTCTACAAACCAAGTAATCATCGATCAGATAATCAATAACCTGCAGTGAGTCCTACCTGAGCTCAGAGTGAACATTGATGAGAGCTCTGCTGTCACTCTCCCCTTCATCCTTTACAGTTCTCATTTGACTCTCTGAGCCTTCAGCTGGTTTTCGGCAGGTTGCCGTGGAGACCATCCTTCTTATCAGTTTCCTGTCAGTGATGTGAGTCGAGTTCAGCTGCTCCTCATCATCACTGGAGCCTCTGAGAGAAACAAAGAGAAGGTCTGTTAATAGTTTTATTAACAGTGTGTTTATGAGACCATTCTCCTGCAGAATACGACCCTACAGATCATTTGTAGAGCAGCATATTGTGATCCATATTTACGTTGACTGTTACATAGCAACGTCTCGTGGTTGTGGTAATAATAATGGCAGCAAAGAGTGATAAAGTCCATGTTGGATGAAGGTCAGGGTGAATAGATCAGATGGGCACAGGACTTTGACACGAGACCACTGTTTGTGTCCCGTGTGAAACTAAAAATCAACGCTGACTTATTTTAACGTTACATTATGTAAGTTCATCACTTCGGTCACATAAATACATCTGTTACATAACAAATGTTCTTTTCTCAAACCAAACCATGATCTTTTTTAAATCTAAACAAACTGTAGTTGTTTCACAAAGTTAACCACATGTTCAAGGGCTCTGACACGCCAAGCTGATGTTGGCCGTTGGTCAGTGTTAGTTTTATCAGTGCGTCCTGCACAGTTGGCTTTCATCTGCTTTTTTTTTTTTTGGCAGATTCCGCAGTTGATTTGGCGTCAGAGCCGGTGGGAAATGAAGTCACTTGGATTGTCAGTTCAGCTCAGCGCACAAGAAGAGAAACAGAGGTGAGGAAAGAAAACAAACAACTCAAGTCAAGAGGGCGTTAGATTGAAATGAACATGTTATATTAGGTCAGGCTACTTTTTTAGCCACTGAGCTTTTCAACAGAAACTGTTCATAATTGTTTGTGTTATTGTTCCCTGGCGTACAGTAAATATCAGTTGTTCTTTCAGCATCTGGTTGTGTTGCAAATGTGCTAACTAGTGTCACCTGCTGGTTTGAAAAGAGCGTACGTGCTGGTTGGCCGTTGGCTGCAGTCTTTGCGTTGAGTTCAGGTTCAACATTTTGGTTGGTTTGGTGCATCGGTGTCTTTAAACAGCGACAGTCAACAATTATTGATTAATTTCACTGTGACAACTTTGAGCATCACTTTAGTTTTTATATGACACACACTTTTAGTAATGACTTTAAAAATATAGATTAATTTGGAGCGGATTATGTGAAGGTCATATATTCTAATCCTCACTTCCTGTGGGCTACAGCAACACTAAACCCCTGAGCTTGCCTGAGAAGGACTAAATGCACAAAGCTGCTATTTTTAAATATCCCATGGAGAGAGACTCTCACTGCAGCCTGTTCTATTTTGTTGTGAAAATGTGGGCGTGCAGCCTCGTTCTGTGGACGATAAACCAGGTGCAGACTTCCATCTGTGTCACCGCTGATGAGGAAATACAGCGAGTGCTGGACGGAGCAGTGAGTGACAACAACCCTGCCCACATTTAAGAGGACTGTCTGAACAGACCGAGGGTCTAGGTACCATGTCTGAAGGCTTACTGCTGGTTCCAAAGGGACTGGACTGAAAGGGTTTAGTGGAAACAGGGCTGAAGACAGTGTATAAAGATGAACGATGTGTCTCCACTTAAATCCACTGTAAAAAAAAAAAAAAAAAGAAGCCAACCACCGTGGATGATTGCAATGTTTTGGCTTTAAATTTCGGGAGTTGTCATGTCGTCCATTTTTATAAACAGTCTATAGTTTCAGTTAAGAAAAAGATATCAAGTAATTTTTATTAGACTCATCAGTTGGTTAAAGAATGTTCAGATGTTTTGTGTGTTCATTAATGAAAAGATGATTTTGTTTGGACAGCAGGTACCTGAAGACGGCGTGATGTTCCACTATCAGATTTTACTGTTTTATTCAGATATTTTACTGCAGTAAAAGAAGTAATTTTACTATTTAATTTAGACTTTTCTTGCAGTGTTGGTTCATCTGTGATCAACAGCTCAAAATCTACAACAAGCAAATTAATGAAAAGTCCTTCTACAGATAGTTTGTAGAGTATTTGTCACATTCCAACAGTTTGTTTGATGAGATTCAACAATTCAACTGTTTGACTGTATTCAGCAGATCTACAGACTAAATGTGACAAAAAGTTCAACGAAATGATTCTGAGAACATGAAGTGAATTATTTAGAAACATCTGCAGACTGAAGAGAAACTGTTGAATGTTTAAATTGAGCCTGAAAAGCTGTTGGACTGTTTCTGATCTATAAACTCTCCAAATGAATTATTTCATTGTGGCATTAAAATCCCTCGGAGGACTGTAACTCTGCAACACACTCACAGCTCGTCCTCGCTGTCTTCCTGGCAGGTCAGAGGTCGCGTGCAGACGACACACGTGTTTCCCAAACTGTGGAAACATGGCCGACAGTACACGCCTGCAAAAACAAGACAGCAGCTCGTTAAAAAAGACACTTCCACTCAGCGACATGAGAGCTGGAACAACATGTGGAGGACAGGATGTGGAATATTAACTGCAGCGAGCTCGAGTCTTTGTTTCATCAAATGAGACTCTGACAGAGCAGCTGCATCACTTCTCATCTGAAGAACGTTAAGTAGAGGAGCTCAGTTTGGACTTCAGACTAATGTAAGACTTCTGTGACGTTAAAGTGAGTCACCAGAGGAAATGAAAGATGCGGGGTGACAGAAAATGCATTCATAAAAAGCTGATTCAGCCCCATCCAAGAGGAACAGATATCTGAAGTGTATCAACAGAGTCCAACGACACAACAACATTTTCACAATAAACAGGAATCATTAAACTCATTTAACACATGAATGAGAACTATACAGTGTGTGTTGTGACGTCTGTGCAGCAGCTGCAGGTTACAGAGGCAATCAGCAAGATTCTTGAAAAAGTCTCAGTAACTTCTGTCTGATCTGGATCTTTGGCCTGTTCAGACATTTTTTAGGGGGAAACAATGTGACTTGGAACAAACTGGAGCTCGAAACACAAAATCAGCTTCATGTGAGGTTTTAGATCTTGTAAAAATTCAGATTTTATAAATAAAACCATAAAAAACAGAGTTTAACTTCCTGTCTCTTATCAGAGGTGTTACAGGGGGACGTGATCCTCCAGCTGGCCTCAGGTCGTAATAGAAGTAATCATATTACAGTACAAGTACAGGTAGTACAGGTAGGTACTTGTCACATTTCACCACCGCCCTCAGACGCTGAAGGGTTAACTGGCCTCAGGTCGGCACTCAGCTACAGTTACAGTCTGTTATCTGTCTGACTTCAGCTGAGTCAACAGCGACACTCCTTCAGCACACACACACACACACACTCTCTCTCTTTAACAATAGCTGAATTCCTCTGCTGGTTAAATAAAGGTTAAAGTCTCTCTGACTCGATTTAACTTTAGATGATTCAGTTCGCTAATATTTCCTCTCGTCCTCAGCTGACATGCAGACACGTTATATGTTTTTTATATGTGTTCAGACGTCCGTCATCTTTTCACATTTAAGTTGTTTGACAAACATCTTGGTCTGAAGCAGCTTCTACAATAACAAAGCCTCTTGGGATGAAATATAATTGTGCAGTTCAGATTTAAAGCTCAGGTAGGCATTTTTATTTTGGCGTTACTGGGCAAAAATTCCATAATAAACTTTGAGCATTTTAAAGAGAGGGCATTCCTTTTGGCCGTTGTACAAATGCAGATGTGCGCCCACGTCCCTTCAGATGGCGTAAAGGCCAAAACACACTGGCGGTGAACGCCACGCATCCAAACACCCCTATTATTTTCAATGTTTAACCCCCCATCGCCACCCCCAGAATTAAATGCATTTTCCCCACTCGCTCTCTGCTTGTACAGACCAGCTCCTGTAGCAGCTCTTCTTCTCTGCTCCTACAGCAGCTCGACTCCTCTCCTCACCATGGATGTATAAAGAGAACTCTGTTGCTATGTCTCATGTGTGATGAACGGATGAGGAGAGAATCGTTGTTGAGGTTGAGAAAAATCCCGAGCTAAACGACCCACAGTCCCGTCATTATAAAGACAATGGCCAAAACGATACTTCCTGTTGAGTCACAGCTCTGGAGATCAGCTCTTCAGGTGAGAAGTCAACTTTAATTAGCAGCTGTACACACATGATTTTAAGCTAATGCAGAGGTGGAGGAAGTTCAGATCTGTCAGTAAAAGCAGTAATAACGTTGTGTGGTCGTCTGTTGATGAGCTGCATGGCAACGTGTCCAGTGTGTGCTAGGGGCGGCACTTAACACATGTCACATGACGTGCCATGCAGCGGCTGTGTTGCTGTGTTTTCAGCTAAAGCCTGATTCAATGGACGAGAATCCTGCTGAGAAAGTTGCTGTTCAAGCATTTGGCAACGACTGCCTACACTGCAAAGCAATCCGAAAAAAGAAGATGGACGTGAGGCGTTTTAGAGACGGAGAAAAAAATGTTGCTAATAGTTTAGCCTTCTGCTAACAACAGCCAAAGTCTCACAGCTGCAGTTTCATGTTCACATGTATGTTACTAATGTTAGCTAGAACACTGAATCACAGTGAGTCCTCCGCCTCACTCTCCACCGCAACAGACCAGCTCGCTGGGAGGAGAGCGGGCAGCAGCTTCAGAAACTGACCTCGTACAGCCCTGACTCCCCGCTGGATGAGCAAACTTTCTGTTGCTGCTGTTGCACAGGTTAGACCCAGCACTGCTGCTGGTCACCTGGTGCTGGGAGGGCCGAAGGTCTCTGGGGCTGCAACCCACTTTTCGTTGTTTTTTTTGGTCTGATAAACAGTGAGAGAGCGGGGCGAGGAGGGGCTGAGGGAGTTGCGTGTAGCTCTATGATGAAATTAGATTAAATAAATCAGAGAATGGGAAACACTGGGTTACTGTATGAAGCGTGTGCATTAGCCTGTGGTCACCTGGTGGGAGGGGCTTAGGACAGAGAGGGAGAGCTGCAGGAGAAGGGAGTGTTTCAAATTCTGCCTTTTTCCAGGTTTCTGCCTCCTCCAGATTTATGAAGGTCTCCCTCCTGACATGTTCTGAAAATATGTTCTGATCATGAGGGTTTTCTTATGTTAGACGTGTCCATAAACACGTCACCAGGTGACTGTGACGATCTCTCAGCTGGTTTCTGGTCGTTCAGTAAATTCATTTAACATTTAACTCAACAATATTTTACATGTTTGACAGAAACATCTTTTTCTCTGGAGACACAATCCAGCATCTCTACCTGGACACTGTGGGACTTCACAGGCAGCCATGTTTTCCTCGTCCTGTCTCAGCACCTCACCACAGGACAAACAGCTGACAGATGACAGACCCAGCAGGTGAGACAGGTGAAAGCCTCCAGGTAACCTGAGACACACACAGATTTCATTTAACTTCAAATGTCACAGAATCAATTCAGTCGCTGCTGACAGAGTCCTCAGATTGTGTACGCGGACTCATTCAGATCCTCTACTGTGACAGCACTAATGACCCACTGTAAAAAATACTCATGAAGAAAACTTTGAACATATTGAGGTATTGACTGATTCAGTGCTTCACAAACATGCATTCTGATATACACTCACCGGCCACTTTATTAGGTACTCCTGTTCATCAGCAGCTCATTAACATTTAGTCATGTAGACATGGTGAAGACGAGCTGCTGAAGTTCAAACGGAGCATCAGAGTGATGAAGAAAAGTGATTGAAGTGACTTTGAACGTGGCATGGTTGTTGGTGCCAGACGGGCTGGTCTGAGTATTTACTGGGATTTTCAGCACAACCATCTCTAGGGTTTACAGAGGATGGTCCCAAAAAGAGCAAATATCCAGTGAGCCAAAATGCCTTGTTGATGCCAGAGGTCAGAGGAGAATGGCCAGACTGGTTCAAGATGATAGAAAGGCAACAGGAAGTCAAATAAGCACTGGTTCCAACCAAGGTGTGCAGAAGAGCATCTCTGAAGCAACGACACCTTGTCCAACCTTGAAGCAGATGGGCTACAGCAGCAGAAGACCACACCAGGTGCCACTCCTGTCAGCTAACAACAGGAAACTGAGGCTACAATTCACCAAAACTGGACAATAGAAGATTGGAAAAACCACATTCAGATGGAAGCATGGATCCATCCTGCCTTGTATCAACGCTTCAGGCTGCTGCTGGTGGTGTAATGGTGTGGGGGAGATTTTCTTAGTACCAACTGAGCATGGTTTAAACACCACAGCCTACCTGAGTATTGTTGCTGAGCATGTCCATCCCTTTATGACCACAGTGTACCCATCTTCTGATGGCTACTTCCAGCAGGATAACGCACCATGTCACAAAGCTCACATCATCTCAAACATGACAATGAGTTCACTGTACTCCAATGGCCTCCACAGTCACCAGATCTCAGTCCAATAGAGCACCTTTGGGATGTGCTGGAACGGGAGATTCTCATCATGGATGTGCAGCCGACAAATCTGCAGCAACTGCGTGATGTCATCATGTCAATATGGACCAAAATCTCTGAATCTGTGACACCAAGAATTAAAAAGGGGGTTCAACCTGGTACTAACAAGGTGTACCTAATAAAGTGGCCGGTAAGTGTAGTTTTCAGTTGTTAAACCTGGTCCCCAATCAAATGCTGTTTTCTGTCGAGGTGTGCGAGAAGAACAGTCTTCTTCATGAAATCAAAGTAACATTCTGACTTGTTGAGTTACAAACAGTCATTTTGTTGGTAAAGTTTTCCTTTAAACTGATGGAAATACAAATTAAGGCGACATGGTTTCATCATGAAAAGCCCTACGAGTTTCGTTCCACCACTGGTATGTTGGTGTTAAACTGCAGTCAGACTCTGGAAGATGAAAGCAGATAACATGTTAGTACCGCAGCAGCAGAGTTTGAAGGCAACTCTTTCTTCCTCCTCCTCCTCCTCGGTCAGCTCGGCTCCTGGCTGCAGACCTCCTCAGGGCTCTCCCCACCTCTCTCCTCTGATCCAGGATCTGCTGCCGGAGGAACCGGATCCTCTCCTGACGAACGCACAAACACAACACACCTCGTCAGTTTTATGTTTCACTTCCTTTCTTCACACATTCAGGTTTTTATCTTCTCGTCTTACAGACTCTGCTGGTGCTGCCGAGGAGCCTCTGAGCAGCACAGAGCGTGTTAACATGGCGCCAGCTGTGAATGTGATGCAGAGATACAGTGACGTGTTGGAACAACAGACCGACGGCTGACTGATGGACTGACGCTGACACCTGAACAAAGCTGCTTTGTCCGTCAGTGGTTTACAGTTCAGATCAGCCTGAAGCACTTTGAACTGAACTGAAGGTCTTTGTGTCAAACTGTGATGATGCTCCATGTGTCTGTGGTTTAACAGACTATATCGTAAATAAATCAAATAAAAGTAGTGAAGTAAAAAGTAAACATTTCCCTCCTGGATGTGGAGTCAAATATAAAGCCGCAAAAAATGGAAATATCAAATTATTCCATGATAAAATTTACTGAAGTTCATCACCTGAGTAAATCTACTTAGTTACCTTCCACCACTGCTCCTGTTTGTAGTATTTTAGACTCAAAGGTCAAAGGTCAGCAACACAAATTAAATAAAATTACTCTTTTGGTCAATGGAGTCCATTTTTTTCCATTTTCATCCATCTTAACTGGGTCAGGTCTCGGGGGCAGCAGGCTGTGCAAAGTACTTCAGACGTCCCTCTCCCCAGCAACACTTTCCAGCTCCTCCTGGAGGATCCTGAGGTGTTCCCAGACCAGATGAGATATATAATCCCTCCAGTGTGTTCTGGGTCTGCCCCGGGGCCTCCTACCAGTGGGACGTGCCTGAAATACCTCTAACAGGAGGCGCCCAGGAGGATCCTGATCAGATGTTGAACCACCTCAACATGAAGGAGCAGCGGCTCTACTCCGAGCTCCCTCCAGATGTCTGACTCCTCCCCCTATCTCTAAGGCTGAGCCCAGACACCCTACAGAGGAAACTCATTTCAGACGCTTGTATCTGTGACCTCATTCTTTCAGTCACTACCCAGAGCTCATGACCATAGGTGAGGGTTGGGACGCAGATGGACCAGTAAATCGAAAGCTTTGCCTTCTGGCTCAGCTCCCTCTTCACCACAATGGCTCAGAGCAGCACCCACATCACTGCAGACGCCGCACCAAACCACCGATCCATCTCACGCTCCATTCTACCCTCACTCATGAACAAGATCCTGAGATACTTGAACTCCTTCACCTGAGGCAGTAACTCTCCCCCAACCCAGACACAGCTCTCACTTTGGTCATACAGGGACCGGACAGCTCGTATTAACGACCCTGGTACCCTGTAATCCAGCAGTACCCTCCAACAAGACTCCCCTGAGGGACACAGCTGTAAGATTTCTCCAAGTCCACAAAACACAGGTAGACTGGATGGACAAACTCCCACAATCCGTCCAGCAGCTGCTCCACTGTTTCATGACCAGGACGAAGGCTGCAGTGCTCCTCCTGAGTCCGAGGTTCGACAATCGGTCAGAGCCTCCTTTCCAGCACCCTGGAGTAAACTTTCCCAAAGGTTACCTCAGTGGAGTCTGGTGGCTCGAATATATCAGCGTCAATTTCCTGTCTCAGGGGTTATCTACCCAGAGGTTACTGTAAATGAACATTCAGTCTATAGGTCATAAACCCCGCCCCCTCCATGTTAGCAGATGGGCTGAATTAAAAGATCAAAGTACATGTATGTCAAATAATTTTTTCATAAAGATGGTTTCTATCCTAACACTATGAGAAGGGGGTTGGCATCATGATTGACAGCTGTGTGTGCCAATCACTGCGCTCCCAATCAGTGGCGCTGCTCATGATTGCTCAGACAGTGTATAGGCGTGAACTCGCTACCATGGAGATCATTACTGCGCAGACCGTGGCTCCAAATAACATCACTAGTGCAAGATGGCATCGTATTCATGATATTTAGGCCTCATCTTTGGACATGTCACAGGAAGTGGAGACGCGTCGTCCATCTTTATCTACAGTCTGTTTGAGACTGAGAGCTGAGGAAGGACTGAGTGAAGGATTCACAGAGAGCTGCAGAGACTCAGAGTCCTGCAGAGTCGTGGACTCAACAGTGTGCTGCATGTTTGTGAGTCTGTTTCGGGGTCTTTGAGCCTCGGCAGGTCTCAGGTGGACGCGTTCAGACCTGCCTCCTGCTTCATTCTGCAGATTCTTCACATGCCTCTCTGCTCTGTGACCTTTCACCCACAGCTACTGGGTCTGATAACATCCGTCTGTCTGCCTGTCTGTCTGTCTGAAAAACATAACTGTACTGTGAGAGCAGGAGGGGGCGGGGCTAACAGGGGGCTGCTTCTTCTTCTCCTGCTACCTGTCACCTGATCTTCAGTGTGATGAGGTCAGAGTTGAAGGATCAGATTACAACGCCTTTGTGTCTCCAGCGTTCCTCAAAAATCCCTCCAGGAAAGTGTGTGTGTGTGTGTATGTGTGTGTGTGTGTGTGTGTGTGTGTGTGTGTGTGTGTGTACCAGCTCTCTCTCTGGATGATATGAGGCACAGACAAGTCGTCTGCAGCGCTGCACAAATCCTGCGGTCACAGAGACGAGCAGAGCCAGACCCAACAGGAGCCCTGCAGCACAAACCAGAGAAATTAGGAAATACATGAATTTAAAAAATAAATAAATTCGATCATACTGATAGAAGAACTGATAACATCGGAGCTTATCAATACTACGGTCTTTGATCATTTAGCCCCGGGGATCATTTAATGCAGGTTTCAGTGACTTTTTAGGGCATTTATAGAAAATGACACCACTTTTGATTTAACGTGAGTTCTTCTTTGAACACCGGTGTGTTTCCAGGTGGTAATCGGGCCCCTCCACCTCATGGACCCCAGTGCAACTGCACTGCCTGCACTGTCTGTCTGTACACCCCTAGCTGGGTTCATTATCCACCTCATCTCTCTGTGCACTTTAATGTTTTATTCTTCTGCTTCATCTCTTTTATTCCATTTTAACATATCGCCATCTTCTACTTTATTTTAGTCTCTAGTAGTTGTTTCATATATCACTTCGTCTTCGTGTCTCTTCATGTCTTTGAGTCGTCTTATTGTCAATGTTTGAAATACAGATAAACTTTTCTTGTCTTTATTGACTTTGATAGTGTGAGTTTAGTTAGTTTAGTTTTTATTTAGGCTGCTGTCAGACCTAGAGTGGTCTCCTCTGGTCTGAATCAGGGACTCATGTTGTTCCAAAGTTGTATAATTGCCTAGAGTTGGTTCGTGTTCTCAGGGCAGCATTTACAAGAGGACCAGATCAAATGCCTTGTGTGAGAAAGCTGCTCTTGATTGGTCAGAATTTCCATGTGGGAAAAATCCAGGAAGTAAAGCAAACGTTGAAGAAGAGTACACTTGCAAGATAAATGTGACACTTTCTAATGTCACAATGGAGGGACAACTACGCAGGTTGATTTTAGCGCTGCTCATCGTGGACTATATTGCTGTCATTGTTCATTTTAGTCAAACCATACAGTTTGAAAACGAGGCGCGGCTCCAACTAGAAAACAATGTTTTGATGCATTGGATGTGCTGAATGTGCATATTAAGGCAGTACAGGAGGAGGTGCACATTAATAATCCTCCAGGACTGTAACATGCTCATGTTTAACCCAAACAATGTGTCATGTGACTGCAGTTGCTTCACATCCAGGTCGGAACACCTTCTCACCACAAACCAACCGCACCAGAGTTCCTTTGGAACCGGACTGAGACCACCTCTTCAAGAAGGTCTCGGTCCGGTTGTTTTGGTGTGTTCACACCTGCACAAACGAACCGCACTGAGGGGGCAAATTAACTAGATTGAACTGAACCAAACAGGGCAGGTGTGAAACACCCTCAGTTTATCAAATGTTTGTGTCACTGTCACCTTTTTGTAAATAAAGATATTAATTAAAAACAAAAAAAGGAGCTGAAGTTCCTGCTGTAACAACAGTGACCCCTGACATCATCTACACCTTTTAAACCTGGAGGTGGAGCCACTCACGATGTCACAGCTATGATGTCACATCCTGTGTTATCTCACCCAGGATGAAACATGTGACATAGTCCGGCTCTGACGGCTCCAGCAGACACTTCCTGCTGATCACCGTCACATTTCCTCGCTGCAGGACGTCAAACGAAGTCACCAGGTCTCTGAAGATGTCTGAGGCGTAACCGGATCCGTTCACCTGCACCGCCACTGTGACCGGGGCTGATGGGACACATGTTATTATGGTTACCACAGCTGCTGTGGCTGACATTCACAGCCATATTTATATCAGGGTTGTCGTCTCACCTCTGGCCACCACGTCTCCCTTCACCTGGTGCTGAACCTGATCCAGCATCCAGAACACCAGGAAGTCCAGCGCCACCAGCAGCCCGCCCATCACCAGGTGTCTGAAGACTGAGGCCACGCCCACCAGCACCACCCGCCGCTCCCGGGCCGTCAGGTGAAACGACACTGCCGGAAAGACGCTTGAGTTCAGCTTTAGGTTTTAGAACTGAACACACACTGAACCACATGTGATGACATCATTTATTATCAGCCAATTAGGACAGTTGGAAACACACGCACACACACACACACACACACACACACACACACACACACACACAGGCATACTGACGTGGTGTGATGTAGGTCCCGGCCTCTCTGCGTGTGATTGGCAGGACTGAGGCCCCGCCCCTTGAGGTCACCTGTCGGTCGATCTCCTCGAACTGAGCAGTGATGTAAAAGTTATCAAAGTCGAGCTCACGGAGATACCTGCGTCTGTACCACACTGCCCTGCACACACACACACACACACACAAATACAAAGTCCACTGATGTAGAGTTGTTTTTTTTCACTGAGGTAAACTGAAGTGTTTGGATGAATTAAACTAAAGTGTGAGTCCTGACCTCATGAAGGAGCATGCGAGCAGGACGAGGCCGCCGTAGACCAGCGGTTCGCTCAGCTTCTGAAACACCTGCAGCTCAGATGAAAATTCGTCCATGATGTCTTGAGACACCTGCTGCAGAGAGCGGCTGATGTTGGCGTCCACGTCAAAGGTCACCGAGGCCGAGATGTTGAAGTCAAACTCCCGCTTCATTCGCTCAAACACTGCAACGGCGGCTGAAGGAGGACAGCGGCAGGATTAATGTTGTCAATGAAACTTTAAAAACAGTCTAAAATAACGAACTTACGAGCTGCCAGACGTTTCCTCAGATGGCTGGCGATGTACGAGGGGATGGTGCAGAAAAGCTCGCCGGCTGAAACAGACACAAAGTTTTTAGTTTTAAAGACGTTTATCAGAACTGAAACTAACGAGCAGCGTAATGACTGAATGATGAGTCAGTTATATTTGTGATTTGTGATCTATAAATGTTCATCATGAGGATCCACCCATGGACCACATGTCTGAGACATGCCGAGTCAAAGGCTGTCTACTCTGGTAACATCACTATGACATCATCAGACAAGATGACATAATACGCACCGCGAGCGAGGCCACAGAGCGGCAGGAAGCTGTCCACGATATCACACAGGAAGTTGAACTCTCCCAGCAGGTCGGAGCAGTCGGCTCGAGCCTCGGCGAACACCGCCCGGCACTTCTTGTACGGGGAACCCAGTGTGGCGTTGCACACATCGCCAATGTGCACCAGGAAGTGGAGAACGTTCCTTAGAGTGCGAGCTGTGAGGTCAGAGGTCAGAGGTCAGAAGTCATGGCTGTGTCACATGACCGCTATTCACAAAATATTAACTGTTATTGATTTGGTGTAATTAAAAATACTGTTTCCTTTAATGAGATGGACTCAGAAGATCTTCAAGGTCTTCTGGAACCTCCATAAGGGCTTCTTCATGACCTCTAAGGACCTCATCAAGGACGAATAAAGCCTCCCTTATTTGTATTTCTACAATAAACTCAGCAGCTGTTTGTTACATGAAACTGAACAAACACTCACCAACATGGCGGACGCTGTCGGTCAAAGTGTCAAAGAAGTCCTGAACTCTTCCTGCGACAGCGTGAGCATTACTGCTAATCTCTCTGATTCTGTCCAACACGGCTGCAAACACACACACACACACACACATTTCAAACAACTGAAAGACTGAAAAAGCTGAAACATCTGAATCTTTGCTCGTTTACTCTTCGTCAGTCCTTCATCATTTTAGAAAGATCCTGAAACATTGAATCTGTATGTTTAATTCAGGTTTTAGGATTTAAATTTCATATCATCAACTTATCTTTTATTCTGATTATTTGAACACAAATTTAAATTCACCACATGCTGCTACAAATAGATGACGAATCCCTGCTAAGAAAAATCTAGACTGAAATGTAAGAGGTGGTTGCAGAGGATGTCAGCAGTATTAACAGAGGTATTAGGAGTAATATCAACAGCACTGACGTTAGCATTAACACCAGTGTCAGCAGTAGTATTAAGAAAAGTATTCAGAGTAGTATTAACAACAGTATTAACGTTCTAGTATTTACATTATTTTGTTGTGATGGTGGAGGTGGGCGGGTCTTACAGAAAAGGGGTGTGGCCGCTCTCTGCATCAGTTCCTGTGTTTGATTGGCTGCCAGCTCGGCGCCACACAGCAGACTGGCGGCGGCTCGCTCAGTGTTTTCTAACGTGTTGGTGAGAGGACCGTTCAGCAGCACCGACACAAACAGGAAGAAGAGGAACTTCCTGCCATGACCTGAAACACAGGAGAAGAGTTACTGTGATAGGCTGAGCAGGGCCACGCCTCCAACTGAAGCCCCTGCAGGCGACAAACTGACCTGAGCACAGTGACGGCAGCAGCACGGAGACGTCGGCGCGGACGCTGGCTGACAGTCCCATACCGAAGGCAGCCATGGCGGCCACGGTCAGCGTGGTGTAGACGCACAACCACAGAGGCTGTTTCTGCAGGAAGAGAGCCGTGACTCCGTACAGAGATGCCAACAACAGCCCTGAAGCAAACGCCAACAAGCTCCGCCCCCCATCCAACAGGTGACCTTTGACCTTTCTCCACCTGCTGAGGTCAGAGCGCCTCGCTGACCTGAGGAAGAAACATGACATCATCATAGAGGTTAGAAACAAGGTGGTCTTAAGTCTCAGTACAAATACTGAGGTACAGTGCAGTGCAGAGTGGCGGAAATTAGCTAGCCAGTATAAACAGGGACCCAGGTGGGAAATAGTAAATGGACTGAACTTTTATAGCGCCATTTGAGTCTTCCGACCACTCAAAGCGCTTTTGCCTGACAACTCACATTCACCCATTCACACACACACAGTCACACACTGGTGGCTGAGGCTACAGTACATGGTGTCACCTGCTACTTCCCAACCATTCACACTCTCACACACTAATGGAGCAGCCATTGGGAACAATTTGGGGTTCAGTACACGGCGTTTCTGCCGGAGCGCTCTGAATGTTGAAAAAACTTAATCTCAGAGGAGAGAAGCCCCACATCATCTTTTTCCCCATTGTCCAATGGGATAATTGGAGAGGCGGGGCTTCTGTGGTGGTCATGACAACAAGTTTACAGTTGGTAAACAATGGAGGAGAAACTGGTGGTAGTGGTTGTTGGATACCCAGAGCTATACGACTTTACAAAGCACAGTTAGCACCATCTGAATAGAAAACAGCAGATAAGTGCAGTACTGTAAACGTCCATGATGGAGGAGAAGCTCCTGGACCAACTGGTGGTACTCCCCATGATCCAGCCTCTTTTTTAGGGTCTCATGTACCCACACAGATCTCTGTTTATCTGCTGACAGCCTCTCACCCTCAACCAGAGCTACAGACAGCACCCTCTGCCTCAACATGGCAGCAGCTACACACTGATTACTGCAGGAAGGTTAGAATAAGGAGGTGATGGAGTGGTTGCCTGGCAACAATAAAAAGACTCAGAAAGTGTTTTGGTTTTTTTTTTACTAGTGGCATTCAATTAATATGAAACTATTTTTGATGGGTTAAGTCACTTTTCATGCAATCTGGAAATCCATCGGTAAAAAAAAAAAAACTTCCTTTCTTCTACAGTGTAGATTGCAGAATCTGTCTTGAGAGATTACTTTTCATGTAAAAACATTTCATGGTTCAGCTTCAGACACTCTCCCTTTGAATGATATCAATAACCGTAGTGTATAATGTTGAGGTTTAGACTGGACAGAACAATCACTGAGTCACTCTGGGTCGCTGTGACGAACAAATTTTAAATATTTTTACAAAAATAATCAGCAGATTAATCCGTGATGAAAATAATTAGCTAGTTCTTGTCTTGTTATTAGGAATCTAGCTTCTTGTTAGCCTTTAGCTTCTTGTTAGTCAACAGCTGTGGTATTTCTCTCACCTGTGGAGGACTCCTCTGACAGCCTGCCTGACTCCGCCCCTCTCCACCTGGACTGTGATGTCACATTTCATCAGGTGTCTCTTCCTCTTTTCACTCTTCATCCTTTATTTCTGTCTCACTGCCGACTCCTGTGTCTTCATGTCTCCTGGAGACCGAACAAACCTGATGTCACTCTGAGAGGATTCTGACCAACTGTCAATCTGACCAACTGTCAAACTGACCAACAATCAGACCAATTGATCAGCAGCAGACGTGTCTCCTAAAGTCTCCTAAAGTTTGTTTGAAGGACACGGTGGACGAATGACGTCTCACAGTGAGCTGCACAGACCTTCAGCTCCTCACAGCAGTGAGTTCAACATTTATCAGCTTCAAACTGTTTCCTCTGATGATGTTTAGAAAGCTAACTGTTAGCTAGCAAACAGTTAGCAGTTAGCTAATGCTAGCTAATGCTTGTGTCTGTCCTGCAGCTGTGGAGAGGATCAGTTTGTCCGTCCTGCCTCCTGCTGTCCATCAGTTCCTCTTCAGCCAATCAGAAGAGTTTCAGGTGTCTCACCTGGTCTTCAGGGCGCTGTTTGGAGCAGTGAGCGGTGCAGGTAACTGAGTTCACTGACTCATAGTGACATGATGAATATGAAGGCTGAGGAGAGATTATAACCTGGAGACAGTTGTTGATATTTGGAGTCTTTAATTGCCTGTTTTTAAGTCTTCTTAACATGTCTTTTTTTATTTAGTTTACTCTTTAATTTTTAATGTTTTATTTATATATATTGTTTTGAATCATATCCGTTGATTATAATCAATACATTCAGTTTTTAATTTAATTTTAGTAGGCCTATTCTAAATTTCAATTATTTTTTATACAATTTATTATTTTTATCTAGTTTTTTCATCCTTAAATGTTTAATTTATTTTTAACTATGATACAAGATTTTTGTATCTAATATTTATTATTCTGAAAAAGATCATTTGAAATTTATTTTGTTCTTTTATTATAATATAATTGAATTTTAAGTATTCTAAAATTCTTTTTTATTCAAGTCTTTTATTTATTTTTTTTTCATTCTTAGATTTTTCATTTATTCTAGATATAATATAAGTTTTAGTAACTAATATTTATCATTCAGAAAAACTGTATTTTCAAATTTAATAAATTTTTTATTATAATATTATTCTTAAATGTTTAACTTATGTTAAATTATAATAACACATTTTGTTATCTTATAATAACTGTTTTAAAAATCTTTATTATTATTTTTATAATTTCTTTATTTTTTTTTACAGCAACTGATATCATCATTTATCATTTTTTATAAATGTTTTAAACAATGTGTTTATTAAATCACATTATTACATTTAATCCATAAAAATTATGAATTTCTTGTTTCAATGTGACATTTTTCCAATTTATTTGTCGACCGATTGATTAATTAAATATATATATTAAATATCAAAAAATCTCCTCAGCTGTTTTTTCAGTCCAGTGAACACAGATTAGTGACCTGTCATCGTGTCCATCTGTCCGTCAGGTCTGTTCCTCGGAGTCTCTCACAGCCTCCCACTGACCTTTGACCTGAAGCTGGCAGCAGCAGCGTTCTTCATCTGTGAGGAGACGAAACTCTCTCATCAGTTTTTAGCTGAAATATTGAAACATCTGTATGAAACAAACACGTCTGCTCACATCTGTTCCAGCTGTGTGTGCGGTGGGCGGAGCTTTGTCTTCCTCCGCCAGGTGTTCTTTCCTCCTGATGTTTCCCAGCATGCTCGGCTCCCGCGGTCGAGCCTACCTGATGCTGTTCATCCTGACGGTGCTCTACAGAGGTGAACACACACACACACACACACACACACACACACGCCAATATACAGTTCAGTTAATGATTATTAAATCATAACTCAGTTCATTATTGTAAAGTGTTGTTTCATCGTTCTTATTCTGAAATGTTGTTGTTTTATGGGACTTTATTTCATGACATAATTTTTTATTTCAAAATGCACTTTTTGAAAGTCAGTTTTTTTGTTTTTTTTTTGTGTTTTTGCATAGTGACATTTTTTCCCCATACTTTATTTTCATTTATTTGTTTTATAGTGTCATTTTATTTCACAGTGTCACTTAATTTCAGTCACATTCTATCTTTTAATCTCACTTTTTATTTTATGTCACATTTATTTGATAGTGTCATTTAATATTTTTAATGTCAGGCCATAGAAATGTGTAATTTGCATTAAAACAGCTTTTTAAATTTGCATAAACTACAAAGAAACTTCACAAAACACTGCAACACTTTGCTCCTCTCAACTGTGAACAGTTTATAATAATCAAACTAAAATTAATTTTCTTGCACAAACAAGTTAAAATGGTTCAGAAAGGTGAGAACAGACACGTTGTTACTACAAACTGCAGTTTCTCTGAGTGTCTCATGAAGCAAAGGCAGTGAGGTTATCTGCAGTTTATTCATCCTGCATCAACCTTTAATGTCATGTGGTGTCAGAGGCACCATATTATATACTATATTGTTATATGTACTTCATGTAGTATTGATGATACACAGATGTGTGTTATGTCTCCATACATGGTATCTTCCTGCACTGCACTGACCTGTGCTGACATCTTTTAGTTTTGTGTTAATGATATGATGATGTGTCTGTTTTCTATATTCCAGGTCCAGTGTGTAACATCCAGCGTAACGTGGAGACGGCTGCTCTGTCTCTGAGCTGTAATCTGGATCTGCAGGTTCATCACAGCAAGTTACTGTGGAGGGACGCCATCAGGCCGTTTGTCCTCATCACACAGGAGCTCAAGGTGAGACACGGAGACACGGAGAGCTAACAGCTATGCTAGCATGTTAGCATGCTAACAGTAGCTAATTATCCATAAACACAAAGAACATTTTATCCTTATATTTGCAGTATGTCCTGACTTAGATTTACTCTCGTTTTCTTCTCGTACATATTTAATGAGGATTGCTGTAACTATCGTACATGTGACAATTAATAACCTGAAAGATGAAACATCAGAGGATGACCAAAGTTATTACAGTTTATCCTGAGAGAATCATGATGAACATTTCATCACAGTCCACCCTGTAGTTGTTGAAATGTTTGAGTCTGGACCAAAACGACGCACAGGCTGACATCCACAGAGCGACGCTGCTAAAAAAGAATTACACAAATAAAAACAGAACAAAAGAGTGAACACCAGAAGAAGGTCGGAGGTCGTTGATCCGTCTCTTGGTTCTCGTTCAGGATGACGAAGCAGAGTTTCAGTCAGAGGCTCGAAGCGTCAGCGAGAAGTTTCAGAACATCAGAGACGAGGTCGTCCTTCAGTACGGATACGACCGGTTCAAACCCAAACACACCGTCGCCCTCGGCAACAGCACCCAGGAGCAGTTCACCTCCAAGACCATGATGCAGTGCGACAGTGAGAGGACAACGCCAAGATGAGATTTATTACACCTTAGACACATTTCACATCATTTAATGTGTGTGTGTGTGTGTGTGTGTGTGTGTGTGTGTTGTCATCCAGGTGTGGTGGATACAGGTGTGCAACGATGTGTTAAGTGGTTCAACAACAGGTGGGCGGAGTGTTTGGCGGCGATCCCCGTCCCCATCATCAACCACGTCCTCTGCATCTCCATGAAGTTCCACTTCCTGTGTGATGTCATGAGAGGTAAAAGGTCACACAGACGGGGGTCATATGTCATCAGTAACATGCTAATATCTGTTCTTCTTCTTCTTCTTCTTCCTCTTCCTCTGTGTCAGCGATGACTCCGTGGTGCAGGGAGCAGATCCCGTTGGAGGGAAACTTCGGTCGTCTGTTTGATGGGCTGAACCTCTCAGTGGACCTTCTGTCCAGACAGTTCAGCACCGACGTCGTCCTGCAGGTCACCAGCTCCTCCAACACCACTCAGGACTGACTCTATTAGTTCAGTGAATCCTGACCTGTGTGACCTCTGACCTCCTGCAGGAGGCGCAACAGCAGGAGGTGCTGGGTGGAGCCGTGCTGGATGAGTTCACTCAGGCTGTCGGAGGATCCTTCCAGAGGCTGAGGACGACCATGGAGCAGCTGCTCAACGTCCTGCAGCTGCTGCTCTCCTTCACCTTCATCACCATCTTCACCCAGTAAGATCTCAGACATGACATCAGCGTTCTGTTTCTGCTGAGTCACACACCAGCATCACCTCCTCCTCCTCCTCTCAGGGCCTTTGGTTACCTCATACAGTACAGGAGGGATGTTCGATTCGACAACGCTTACATCACCACGTACTTCAGACAGATCGACGCCCGCAGGAGGAAAGCGGTAATGACATCATCATCATCATCACTGTGATTTACCTGCAGTACCTTAGAATGATCTTGACTTGTTGTCTCGTCTCGTGGTGCGTTCAGGGGAAGCGCCACCTGCTGCCTCTGAGTCAATCAGAGAAGAAGAAGTTAATCGACCCCTGGAGTCCAAAGATCCACTCTGAGGAGCTCCAACAAGTGGTGGGTTCAAATATAATATTTATGTTAATGACACTGATGTCCTTTATACGGTCTCACCTGTTAAAACACAGCCTGTAATGCACTGATAAAATATAATATCCCGAGCTAAACGACCCACAGTCCCGTCATTATAAAGACAATGACCCTAAACATACTTCCTGGTGTGTCACAGCTCTAGAGATCGGCTCTTCAGGTGTAATGTCAAGTTTAATTAGCAGCTGTCTACACATGGTCTGCAGCTAATGCAGAGGCAGAGAAACTTCAGATCTTTCAGTAAAAGTAGTAATAACTTAAACGGCACAGTTGCAGAAAGGGGGAACAGAGTAGTCTCACCTTTAAGCTGGCTGCGGAGGTAGTAACAGTGCCGAATGGACATCTGTGTAAAAGGGACAGCTGGCAGGATGGGGCAGGTGTGATGTTTGACGACGTGTTATGTATGCGACCCACCAAAGGAGATTTTAAAAGCACTTAGTAGCAGTTAGCAGCTAACTCTAAGAAGGAGAGTGGACAAAAATGTCTGCAAATAGTGGAAACAATGAGGTCCAGGAGCTCCTTACCCTCTGAGGAGAGGACAAGATCAGCCGCTACATAACAGGACGATGAACGAGTGATGATGTTGTGTCATTGTTATTGTTGCAGACGTGTAGGTTAAGTGTCACACTAGAGGTTGATGCTGTTGTGTTAATGTCACACCCGTCATGCCTCTTGCTTCCACGATGCCATGACAGTGTCAAAAATCACACACTGGAGCAACACGATGCTGCCGTCCTTTAGTTCTGTGTAAAAAGGTTAATGAGTCAGCTCCAGCCTCTTGTCCATATATGGTCACTTCTGGCTCCAGAAAAATCAAAATGGCGACGGCCAAACTGCCGAGCTCAAGGCTTCAGAACAAGAGTCCATAAACTAATGGGTGATGTCACAGTGACATTGTGTGTGTGTGTGTTTGTGTATGTGTGTGTGTGTGTGTGAGACAGACGTCAGGTGTGTTTCAGGTGCTGTCTGTCACTCTGCTGTCTGTCGTCCTGCTGACCATTGACTTGTCTCTGTTCCACGTGTTGGACGTCATCAGCAGACACACCTTCACCCAGTTCAACCTGACCAGTAAGAGCACGCACACACACACACACACACACACACACACACACACAGTACCGATAAGACCAAGCTTATTTTTTAACACTGACAGTAGGTCAGAGAAGATCCCTTCAGTGGTCACTCTGGGGGCAAAGGTCACTGAGAAGGTTAACAACTACTAGTACTACTACTGTTACTATGAACACCTGTACTGTGAACACCTGTACTGTGAACACCTGGGCATTCTGCTGGATGATTCCTGTACTTTAAGCCACATAAACAGAGTTTGGCTAAAAAAAATGAAGCTTAGATTAAAGGACTTCAGCATTTTCCAACCTGGACCCTATCTCTTGTGTAAATTGATCAAAAATTGTCAGAGGGTTTCTGGGTAATGGAGTCCTCTCTGCAGGTCTTCACGAGGTGGACATCAAAGTGGGCGGAGACTCCATGATGGCCCGCCTCCTGAGGAAGACGGTGTTAGCCTTCAACAGCTCGTCCAGCTTCGACATCCACACCGACAACCAGGGTGAGTCACACGTCCCACTGTGTTCTGTGTCATTTCCTGCTGTATCCTGCTTGGTTGGTTTGTAGTAGTGGTGTAGTCATAGCAACGGCCACTGT